>NW_005356905.1:655478-696142 GCF_000412655.1 Myotis brandtii | reverse complement strand
TTTTTTTCTTTTTTTTATTTTATTCTGGGCCAGCTTTAGCTCTGGCTCTAGCTCTGAGGCTTCGTATCTGGTTTGTTTGCCGTTCTATAATCGAAACAATGTATAACTTCAGCTCTGAGATCCTGGCAGGCTGAAAGCTGGTTTCTGGGGTTTTGTTTAGCTTCTTATTTGCAACATAGTACATAGTTGCTTAGAGTTGCAACTCAGAGGCCGGCAAGTCAGGCGGGGAACGTTGGAGTCTGCAGTCACTGGAGCAAGCAAGCCTCATGTTCGCTTCCAGCTGCCTGGCTGCCGGCCGCCATCTTGGCTGACAGTTAATTTGCATAAGGATATGCTGATTAGCCAATGGGAAGGGTAGCGGTCGTACGCTAATTACCATGTTTCTCTTTTATTAGTGTAGACTAGTGGCCCAGTGCACAGATTCGTGCACATTGAAAGGAAATTAATTAGAAGAAATATTTTAATATCACTATTCGCCATTTCTCTATAATAGAAGTGTCAGAGATTAAACAAAATTAGTAAAATGTATATGAAAATAATATATAAATTGATTAATAAACAACAGGATATAACAACAAAAACATGATATAAAAACAACATTGATAAAAACAAATGTCTGATAAATTGATTAAACTTATTCTAATATCTTCCTGCATACCACATTAAGACTAAACACTTGCAGAGTGCTTGACTAATGTCCCTTGTGATGAAGTATTTACAACTTTAACATCCCACGCTCTTCGAACTCGAGAGAAAGCAACATAAAACTGACCATGTCCGAAAACAGGTTCAGGTAGGAATATTCCTACTCTGTCTAGAGTTTGTCCTTGTGATTTATTAATAGTCATCACAAATGCTGGCATCACAAAAAACTGTATTGAGTTAATTTAAATGGGAGGCCAGTGTCAGATGGGGACAAATCAATTCTTGGATTCAGAACAAACTCTCGTTCCGCAGATCCTGTTAATACTTCAGCTTTGATTATGTTAGGTCACAATCTTTTGATAATAAATCTAGTACTGCCCTAGTTGCTGATTAGAGCATCGGCCTGAAGACTGAAGGGTCCAAGGTTCGATTCTGGTCATGGACACATGCCAGGGTTGCGGGCTCGATCCCCAGTGGGGGGCAGGTAGGAGGCAGCTGATCAATGATTCTCTCTCATCATTGATATTTCTATCTCTCACTCCCTCTTCCTTCCTCTCTGAAATCAATAAAAATATATAAAATAAATAAATAAATAAATCTCATACCATTACAAAGACCCCATCTACTATTAAGTTTTCTCAGTAGCATGATGATTGCACCTACTTTCAATTTTAATTTATGACACAGCATTCTCAAAGGAGTAATACTATTAAGAAATTCAATGGGAAAATTTTCCTTTATATGTATCGCGCATGCGCAAGTCGACGTTTATTTTTTTTATTTTTTTAAAATATTTTATTGCTTTCTTACAGAGAGGAAGGGAGTGGGATAGAGAGTTAGAAACATCGATGAGAGAGAAACATCGATCACCTGCCTCTAGCACACTCCCCACCGAGGTTGTGTCCGCAACCAAGGTACATGCCCTTGACCGGAATCGAACCTGGGATCCTTGAGTCCGCAGGCCGACGCTCCATCCACTGAGCCAAACCAGTCAGGGCATCGACGTTTATTTTTAAATTGCCTGTGCGTGTCATATGTACTGGCTGTCCAGTCAGTCGGCCAGTTGGCCGGATGTACGGTCGGTCACTGAGCCTTTTATATATATAGATGAGTGGGTTACCAAAGAGATCAAGGAAGAAATAAAAAATTATCTGAAACAACTGAAAATGAACACACAACTACCCAAAATTTATAGGACACAGTGAAAGAAGTCCTGAAAGGGAATTGCATAGCATTACAGGCCTACCTGAAGAAGCAAGAAAATCTCAAATAAACAATCTAACCCAACACCTAAAAGACTAGAAAAAGAACAACAAAGAAAGCACAGAGTAAGTAGAAGGGAAGAAATAATAAAGATCACAGTGGAAATAAATGACATAGAGTCTAAAAGTAATAATACAAAAGATCAATGAAACCAACAGCTGATTTTAATTCCCGGTCAGAGCACACATATCCAGGTTGCAGGTTGGATCTCCAGTTGGGACACATGCAGGAGGCAACCAATCAAGGCTTCTCTCTTCTCTTTTTTCTCTTCTCTCTTCTCTCTCTCTCCATCTCTCTCCCCCTTCCTCTCTCTATAGTCAATAAAATAAAATGAAATTTAAAAAAAGAAATGAAGGAGGAGAAGTAACAACTGACAATAAAGAAATACAAAGGACTGTAAGAAAATACTATGAACAAAAATATATACCAACAAATTGGACAACCTGGATGAAATGTATAAATTCCTGGAAATACACAATTTTCTAAGGCTGAATCAGGAAGAATCAGAAAACAGGCCGATTATAACTAATAAAATTGAAGCAGTAATCAAAAAATTCCCAGCAAACAAAAAAGTCTTGAACCAGGTGGCTTCACATGCAAATGTTACCAAACATTCAAAGAACTAACACCTATCCTCCTCAAACTATTCCAAAAATATTCAAGGGGAGGGAAGACTTCCTAACTCTTTTAATGAGGCCAGCACTATCCTAATTCCAAAATGAGATAAAGACACTACAAAGAAAGAAAATTATAGGCCAATATTCCTGATGAACATAGATGCTAAAATCCTCCACAAAATGTTAGCAAACTGAATTCAGCAATACATCTAAAAAAAATCATACATTATAATCAAGTGGGAATTATTTCAGGGATGCAAGATTAGTACAATGTTTGAAAATTAATAAATGTGATACATCACACAAACAAAATGAAAGATAAAAATCACATGATCATATCAATAGTTGCAGAAAAGGCATTCAATAAAAGCCAGCACCCATTCATGATAAAAACTGTCAGCAAAGTGGAATAGAGGGAACATACCTCAGTGTAATAAAGGCCATATATGACAAACACACAGCCAACATCATACTCAATGGGCAAAAACTGAAAGGTTTCACTTAAGATCAAGAACAAGACAGGGATGTCTGCTTTCACCACTCTTATGCAACATAGCACTTGAAGTTCTAGCCACAGTGATCACACAAGAAGAAGAAATAAAAAGTATTGAAATTGGAAAGGAGCAAGTAAAACTGTCATTATTCACAGATGCTTTGACAGTGTACACAGAGAGCCCTAAAGACTCCACCAAAGCAAAAATTAATGAAATAGAGACTAAAAGATAATAGAAAAGATTAATGAAACTAAGAGCTGGTTCTTTGAAAAGCTAAACTAAATGGACAAACCTTTAGCTAGACTCACTAAGAAAAAAGAGAAGTCTGAAATAGATAAAACCAGAAATGAAAGAGCAGTTAAAACTGAGACTACAGAAATACAATTATAAGAAACTACTATAAATAATTATATGTCAACAAATTGGACAACCTAGAAGAAATGGGTAAATTCCTAGAAATATACAATATTATGAGACTGAATCATGAAGAAACAGAAAATCTGAATAGAATATTAATAGTAAGGTGACTGAATCAGTAATCAAGTTCTCATCAAAAGAAATAAATTTCTTGTAACCTTGTATGGGGAGAGAAAGTAACTAGACTTATTGTGATCACCTGTCAGTGTATTCAAATATCAAATCATTATGTTATATACCTGAAAGTAATATATTAGATGTCAATTATACCTCAATAATAAAAATTTTTTAAAGGTGCTGGCAGATTTCTGGTGATATTCTGCTTCCTGGTTCACAGATGGCCATCTTCTGGCTGTGTCCTCACATGGCAGAGAAAGTGAAAACTCTGGTGTCTTTCTCACATAAGGGCACTAATTCAATCATGGGGCTCCAGCCTCATGACCTCATATAAACCTAACTACCTCTCAAATGCTCCAATTTCCATATACTATCACATTAGGAATTAGGGCTTCAATAAATGGATTTGGTGGGGGCACATTAAATCTATACAAGAGGGATTTTTAATTGGAAGCTGGACTCCTCAAATAGACAATACCTAGTAATCCCAATATCTGGAGCCATTACTTGTCTGATCTATTACTGGTTGTTTCTTCTCGTCTACTTTATGTTGTCAAGTCTCCACATTAGCCTAATTATATTTGATTTTGAGCTACATATTTGCAAAATCATTTGTGGAAATAATTGGAGGTAAAATATCTTCTTCCAGTACGTGAGGGGAGAGAGAGAACACTTACTCTGCATGGGCCCAGTATGCATAAATTTCAATTATAACGGTGTAGTTAAATAATACCCATAGCCCAACAATGTGGTTCAAGTTTTAGTTATACAGTTTTATTAACTGTAACTGCATGACATACGAAGTTTTCTGCTGCCTGCTGTATCAACAATCACTATATAAATAATACATGTGTATCATGATCAGTAACCAATAGTCTTTCAGAGCCTGTTGGCAATTGCTTGGTGTGTATCTGTTATGCAGGTCACACTCAGACAGCAAAGTTTGTAATTGTGTTGCCTCTCTGTCTACCCTCAAAAATGGATAATCAAAAGAGGAAATTGTCCAAGAAAGATGGAACTGCAACAAAGAAACAAAAAGTAATGATACTGGACATAAACTTGGATGTGATTAGGAGATAGCTGAGGCTGGATATGACAACACTGCTACCATGTGAGAGACTGTAGATATGCGACCAGAGAAACTGAGTGCAGGAGAACTTACCAACATAAATGAGGACAGGCTGAATATGTCCCAGAGAAGTTACATTAGCACAAACTTTTGCATTAAAGGAACTGTGAGAGACATTTCACAACTTTGAAATTGCAAAGAATAAAATGTTGGAAAATGACCTAATCTTAGAAAGGAATATGAAAATCTATCAAGACATAGAAAAGATACAATGCAAAGGAAGCAAGCACTGTTGAAGCTACCTTAACATAATTTTTATTATTACTATTATTATTCAATCGATGCCTCTTACATGTCCCCTATGGGAGATACAACCCAGATACATGCCCTGACTGGGAATCTAACAGTGACCTCCTTGTTCTTGGGTCTTTGCTCAACCACTGAGCCATACCAGCTGGGCCCTTAACATAATTTTTTAAAAAGAAATTAGACACTTTATTTCTCAGTGTTTTCCATTACATTACACACTACAATATATTTTTGCTACATTTAAATTTCCCTAAACATTTTTGAGACAGAGTTTTTAATGTTTTGACCAACAAATTTTAAATGTATGATCCAGCAACTCCACTTCTGGGAATATACCCAAAAGAAATGAAAACATCAACTCAACAAGAAGTCTGAACCCCCATGTTCATAGCAGCATTATTTGCAATAGCAAAGAGATGGAAAAATCAAGTGTCCATCAATAGAGTGGAAGGCACAGAGCTATCCCATATACATCCCATGCTCACACATGCACAGCCTCCTCTGCTATCAACATTCCTTACCAAAGTTCACCATCACATTTTACAAGGCTAGTATAACCTTGATACTAAAACTGGAGAATGTGAGAATAAGCAAGCAAAATCACAGGCAACTCTCACCCAAGAACAAAAATTTAAAAATATCAATAAACAAACCAATTAAAACCAGCAATATATACAAACACATCATGAATAAGGTGATTCATCTCAGAAATACAAGGACAGATTAATAAGAGAAAAACAGTTAATATTATTTAACACATTTCTAGATTAATAGAGGAAAACTATAAAATAATTTTAATTGATATAAAAAATTTTATAAAAATAAATTCTGTAAGTAAATTATTTCTAAAATATCTTATTAAACTAGGAATATAAGGAAAACCTGTTAAACAAGAAATGTTAACTACCAAAAACCAATAATACAATTATACTCAGTGGAAAAAATTAGCACAATTCCCATTCAAATCCCAAATGGGACAAAGATACCAGCAATAAAATACAATAAATATAAAGTAGATAGGCATAAATTCAACAAAATATTTTCAATAAATATTTTGAAATATTTTTATATTTCAAATATTTCTATAAAAGAAAAAGTTGGCTTTTATTTAGTCATTTTTAAAGTCCTAAATAAATGAAGAGGTATACTATGTCCATGGACGGTAAAATATAATACCCTACAGATATGAATTCCACCAAACCGATCTAAAACACTGCTGAAATTCAATGCAATTCTGAGGTACCAACAAGGGTTTTTGTGGACCTTGATAAGGTGATTTTAGCTTTTCCATGTAAGAAAAAAGGTGCAAGTACTAAACAAAACAAAAAAATTTGACATAGGACTACAAATTGTAAAACTACTATTTATCTAAAAACACTGTTAAGAAATAAATAGGAAAGCCATAGTTAGGAGAAAATATTCAAAACATATTTGACCAAGGAAGTAGTATATGTAAATGAACTCAGAATAAGTATGAAATTCCAACAATTCAATAATAAAAAGATACATAATGGATAAAAGTCTTGTACAAATACTTTTCAAGGATAAATATACAAATGGCCAATAAGCACAAAGAAAGTATTCAGCATCAATAGTCATCAGAAAAATGCTATTTACAATTCACGAGATACCACTTCAAATCCATTAGAATAGTTGGAATTTAAAGACCTGCTAACACTAAATGTTGGCAAAGATGTGCAACAACTGAAACTTCTTGCTGGAACATATGTTGTTTATGAAAGCGTAAAGTAAAACAACTGTGCAAAACCACTTAGCAGTTAAATATACACCTACCATACAATCCATCTATTCCACTGCAGGTATTTACCCAAAAGAAATTAAAACGTGTTCCTTCAGAATAGTCGTAAAAGCAAAAATCTCTCTGATAGATATCTACCCAAGAGAGATGAAAACATATGTTCTACCAAGACTTGTATGAGAAAGTCCATGGCACCTTTATTCATAAAAGCTCCAAAGTAAAAAACAACCCAAAATCTTCAATAGAATGAATTGTGGTACAATCATACAATGAAATACTAGTCAGCAATAAAAGCAACAAACTACTAATACATGCAATGACATGGACAAATCTCAAAAACATTATACTGAGCAAAAGAAGCCTGAACATTTATATGAAGTTCTAGAACTAAGCTATTATAAATGAAATTAGAACAGTGGTTGCCTCTAGAGCAGTGGTTCTCAACCTTCCTAATGCCGCGACCCTTTAATACAGTTCCTCATGTTGTGGTGACCCCCAATTTCATTGTTACAAATTGAACATAATTAAAGCATAGTGATTAATCACAAAAACAATATGTAATTATATATGTGTTTTCCGATGGTCTTTGGCAACCCCTGTGAAAAGGTCGTTCGACCCTCAAAGGGGTCTTGACCCACAGGTTGAGAACCACTGCTATAGAGAGTGGGGGGGAGGGATGGACTGCCAAGGAGCACAAGGATATTCTTGAAAGGCATGGGTTGTGGGTTACACAAATGAATGTATTTGTTAAAACTTACTGAATTCCATACATAAGATCTGTGTATTTGAATGTATGTAAATTTCACCTAGAGAAAAACTTACCTTATATTTTAAAATCGGAATCTTAAATCCTAAATTATATTATCAAAACTAACTGAAATAGAGAAAACTCTTTTGACCTATTACTGTAGATATTTATATTCACAAATTTCAGATACTGAATTACTTTAGTATTCCTAAAATAAGCCACACTTAATTCCTGGTTTATTTTTCTAACTTACTGCTGAAATCTCTGATAAAGTTCTGTTTATACTTTTTGCATCAATTTTTATAAACTAAAGAACATTATACTTAAAAGCATTTTACTCACACAATACAATAAAGCAAATAAATAATTATCCTAATGTTATTAGGAACACCTTCACTGAAAGAGAAAAAAATACACGTACTGATAAGTAGTGTAATCTTAAATTTCAATTTAAAATATTAATATGAACTCATGACTTAGTGTACCATATTTCACTGATTCTAAGATGCACACTTTGTATTATATTTTAGCATATCTGTAATGAGGATATAACTTGCCTTAAAATGAACTGGCAGTGTTCTTTTCTTTTTTAGTAGTACATAAAATTAAAACTAATCACATTTTAAATTAAATAAAACACAGTATGTTTTCTAGTATAGTCCTTTGAACTAAAGCAATGACATCCTGTAGCAACACTACTATCATCATATTTTGATCTCTAAATACCATTCCTGACTAAAAGGAGACAGAGTTATTGGGGTAAGTGACTGAATTCAGATTCTGAGATAAAATATGTTCAATCTGAGACTGGGACAGAATGAAAAGATTAATTTAAGAACTAACAGGGTAAGGTAGAACAGACACACCAGACGATTTGAAGAGGTTCCTACTGATCAAACTTGCTATAACAAAATAACAACTCCTTGAAACATGTTGAATAAAAACTCCATGAATCATGGTGATGCTCAAAAAAGGAGAGAGCAAAAGACTAATAACTAAACTACTGGAGGGGACTATTACATTAACTCTTCATTTTTAAAATTTCTTCTATTATTGAAGTTTCATAAAAAAGTATCCAGTATCTACAGACATTTTATAAGTACATCAAAATATAAACCATCACTACCCTGGCCTGTGTAGCTCAGTGGTTGAGTGTGGACCTATGAACCAGGAGGTCACAGTTCGATTCCAGGTCAGAGCACATGCCTGGGTTGCAGGCCCCATGAGGGGCGTGCAAGAGGCATCCAATCAATGATTCTCTCTCATCGTTGATGTGTGTCTCGCTCCTTTCCTCTCTAAAATCAATAAAAATCCATTTTTAAATATATATGTCATCATTAATAGAAAGTTAGCATGTCTTACAATTAAGTAGGACATTTAAGAATGAAAGATTTGTTCAAGAAATTTTCAAACTTGTTTCTATTTGCCACTTTGATTATATTTCTGTTCCAAGAACAAGAATATTCAAGTGAGGAAAAGGAGACCAGGTTGAAAAGAAGTGAGGACAGAAACAGGAAAAGAGAAGGCAAGGCAAATGTCAGCCTCCACCTATAAGCTACATCCTACACCATCAACACATGTATCATCAAAAGACTTAAATGGTTCTAAATAATGCTTTTATATTTATACATAATATCTTCAGTTAGAGACCTAAAATAATACTGGATCTCCTTTTATTCAAAATTTACATAATCACTGCTATCACAGGTGGAAGCTAAACTTCATTTCTGAAAAATCAGTTTAACCTTTAAATCACCTGATTAAACTCTATCTTCATTCTTAGAACCCCAAATTAGCAAACAAGCCACAATATAATATATGCTATAGCATAGGTCTTCTCTGAATAGCTGGGATCTTCTACTGCTTCAGCTGCAATACAAGCCATTTAGCCTTAGCCAATACAAGCCAATTTGAATAATCAATATGACAACCTTATTTTTCTAATGCAAACAGGATTGCTACAGTAAGGTGTCTCACTGCCACATCACAGTCATGGCCTCTTTTAACCCCTAATTAGATTGAGGCGATTATCCCTGCTCTTCCTTACAAGTGTACAGCTTGGATAAGGGATGACAAAAGCTAACTGCCACTTATTCAGCCTTTGCAGACAGCAGGTAATCCAGGGAGATAGAGAATAAAATCAACAAACAATTGTTATTCATATCATCATCTAAAGTGTTAAGATAGTCACAGTTTCCATACATACAGAGTGAATATAGCCTAGAGCATGAGGTAACTGCAGACTGCTTAAGAACATCAGGGTTACACAGATGGAAATTCATGGTGATGTTAGGGAATTATGTCTAAATCAAACTCATTTGCATAAAAAGAAATGATCGGGGATTTGTCTTTTGTATAAAATATATCAAGATTTCATTATAATTCTCTTCATGAATTCTTTGAAGTTAAATTTTAATATTGATTTTTCTAAACACAGCATTTATAATGAAAAGAAAGCCAAAATTAATGGTTTGCAGAAACTTAAATGCTTTAAGATTCAATTAAAAGACTCTCAAATATAAAGAGGAAAGAACTTTTCACTATATTACACTAGTTCTTGTATTAATTTTAGATAATTAAGAGGCATTTCATTAACTCTGTGGGTTTCAAATGTTTTTCTTAATGTTCATAACAATCAATTTCTCAAATCTTGGTCATCACATTAGACCATTATTAAAAAGATAACTGTCGTCATCAGAAAATAATCAAGGATCATTGCAAAGACACCAAACTGACAGCTTCCTTAGTAAATTGAACTCAGTTAAAACTTGAGGACAGTATAGAAGGCTTTGGTGGGAATATCTGGGTATACTCTGCAGATAAAGTCACAGTGGAAGCAGTAAGACAATGAAATGTTGAAAAGGATTTTATCTCTTTTCCTTTTCACTTATAAGGATCAATAGGGGGGTCTCTTTTTAAGGTCATAATAACTTTATTGGAAGAAAAAGAATGGAAAGGACACAATCTTTTCTACTGAATTCTGATTCTGTTTTATATTATTCAGTCACTCTACTCAGTCAACATTGTTGCCTCTAAAGCAGCCAACTAGAAGTATATTCTTTTTTCTAATAACTAGGTCTAAGCTCAAACTTCAAGCAAGGCCACTCCAAGAACCAAAACATTTTAAGTGTCTCCACTAGTAGCAAAAATGTACCTTATGCATAATTTTTACAAAGAGTCCTGAGTTACTGAACCCAGATTCTAATGTAGAGTGTTGTGGTTATTTGATTATCAGTGGATCCCTCAACCAAGCTGTATCATGAGAGTTTATTTAGTAATTACCAAACTTTCTGAGCAGTGTTAAGATTATCTACAATGTGTGCCTTGTTCCCCTGACATAGGCTGAAACATGATTTCATTCTTAAGGTTTAATACACAAGATATGGGGTAGGCCTTGATAGACGAGTCATGATTAACTTCTAAATGTTTCTTTAGAGCACCATACTTGGACACAGAAACCTAAGCCTTCTATGTATGTATTTTTTTCAGAAGATTTGCAGTCAACATCTCATTTAAAACATCTAATTTTATGCAGTATTCTTTTCTTATAATAGCCTAGATAATATTTTTTTTGTAAAATGGAATAAAAAAAATTATCAAAAAATATGGAAATATCTAGAAATGATAAAATTTATTAAGTTCAGATTACTTAAACTAAAGATTTAGTCAGTTAAGATTTGAATCAGTTATGATTTGACTCTAATCTATTTCTGGTCTTTAATATGTATATATTAAAAATAAACATAAATCATACATATCTTCTGTAGGTTTTATATTAAAATATTTTAAGGCTTTAGAAAAATATATGGTGGTAAATTGTGTAAAGCCAAAGTAGAATAAATAAAAACATATAGACAGTTGTTTTCAATTACCTTTCTACTGATACAGAGTTAAAATATCAGTGCTAAAATTCAGAAACATGAAAGGGAAAGAAACAACAAAGGACATTTTAGTCAATGGGCAAAGAACAAGCTAACTTCTCTTGTTTTATTTTAACCACTCTTTTTTTGCATTTTACTATTATGTTTTCTTTGTTCTTTCTCAGAACCTTTTATGTCCTGGAAAAGGTACTAGCAACTGTTTATTAAAAGTACAATAAAGCATTATACCCTTGAATAATTTGAGAAATGCGAAGTGAAAAATTAAATTATAAGGTATAAAACTATTGATTTTCAAACTTTCTTCTGCAGTCCAACTTTATATAAAACTCCAATATTGTCAACACATCTCAATACTATCCCCACTAAAAAGAATTAATGCATTATTAGTTTTTTGCTTTGATTAAAAGCAATGCAGCATACTGTGAGTTTAAAAACATAAAAGTTACGGCCAATAAATATAAGGCCAATGGACCTTACCCAATCTTGGATGTCTAACTAAAGCTGGGGTGGGGAGCCTTTTTTTCTGCCAAGGGCCATCTGAATATTTATAACCTCACTAGAGGCCTGTTGCAGGAAGATTCCTGCTAGAATAGGGCTTCCTCGGGCCTATTCCTGCAAGAATAGGGCTTCCTGCGGCCAGAGTGCCACCCCGCTTGCTTCCCTCCCATCTCCGCTTGCTTCTCCGCAGCTTTGCTTCCTTCTGCAGCTCTGGCCTTCCTTCTACGCGCTGTCTTCAGTCTCTACTCCGCGCCTGCTTATGCAAATTAACCGCCATCTTTGTTGGGTTGATTTGCATACTAGCTCTGATTGGCTGGCGGGCGTAGCGGAGGGACAGTCAATTTGCATGTTTCTCTTTTATTAGTATAGATTCCTGGGCCATACAAAATTATCAACTTAAAAATTAGCCTGCTCTATTTGGTCAAACATTTACTTAACTCATCCCTAATGCCTTGGCAGGGTCAGACCAAATGATATGGCCCACAGGCTGGGACATTCCCCACACCTGAAAGGATAGCATGATGGCCACAGGTTAATCGCATATGTGATTAGAGAACTAAAAAAAAAAAAAATGGTATCTTTGAAAGCAAGTAATTTATTCAGGGTATGGGCCTTTATAATTTTGAAGCCATCTTTATACAAAGATTAATAAATAAAACATAAATATTCTTCATCTCTAAAACCAAAGAAGAAACAGGAGAGCAAATTTAGGTCAACTGCAAGAAAGCATTTCTAGAGCACACAAAGAGGTTCCTAAAAGAGGTTGTAATTCTCTTATGCTAAAGACTTTAAAAGGATACATTCTAATCTTTCAGGAATGGTTTCTGAAAGGCAGGGTAAAGAACTTGTAATAGTCCTTCTAACCTTAAAATAAAACTCTTCTTGAAACCATGTTTGTTTTTATATTTATGTTTCATTCATAAATGAAGTTACCATGGGCTCAAACCTAGATAACCTTATATAATACTTGGCACAGAGCACATAGATGGAGAAAGATCTAATCAGCAATCTCAGATATTCAAGTTACCTATTGTCTCTTGAACCACAGTGAAACAATGGATATAAACAACTATTAAAACTTCAGAGAAGAGAAATGGAAAGTTTCTGGTATAAAAGGATGAACACGACAATTGATGGTTGAGCTGGTTATTAGCGATTGCCTCAGCCATAAGTCCATTATGGCTTGCAAATGACATGTTTCCTGTGCCAGATACCTCCTGTTAAGTTATGCTAGTAAGGGACATTAGAGGGAGACTGAGCAGTTTGAGAATGTGAGCAGGGCTACCCTGATTTACTTACTATTCCTGTCAGGACTGTCCCATTAACAACTCTTTCCTCTTGAGAAAGTAACTCTAGTAGAGCTGGTTCCAATTTCTACGTGGTTTTCCCCCTCCCATTATCATGGAACCAGACTCATCCCACACACCCCTTTCTCAAAGGTCTAGGTCTTAGTTCTGTGGAGCCGTCCCACAAGCCCCTGAGGTACCAATGCTAGCCAAGCAACACCTACTCAAAGGTCTCAGCTCTGCCCTTCCCTGAGATACTAAATCCTAATAATCCCAAGTTCTTCTCTTTGTACCCCTAGGAGTAGTATCTGATTCTTGCTATTACTATCTGTGTTATCTCAGTGTTTCCTTTGTCACCACCCTGCCTTACCTATTTAACCAATTCCACATATGAAATTCCTTCAATTAAGATAACTAGAGTGGTTTCACATTCCTGACTGATTGATCTCTGACTGATACAATGGTATCCAGTACTTATTTTAAATGTAATTAATATTCCTTTTAGGTGTTATTTTTAGTCTTTAATTTTAATTTTCTGTAAAAAATATTTTTAAGGGCTCTCAAAGGTTTACTCACAAGATGGTCTCCTTAAAGTTTTGATATTGTTGTTTTTGTTAGGTGTAAGATTCTTCTCCCTCCCTGCCCCAAGATAAATATTTTGGTTATATCTGTGAGAAAGTCTCAAAAATCCACTAATGTGTCTGTAATACCTTAGTCTTCTGATTGTGTTTAAGCCAAAAGGGATGGAAATTTTCCTTTTTAACAAGAAAACCAAACCCTTTAGTTCTGGGCAGCAGTAAATGGAACAACCAGTTGACAGGTGGGAGAGTGAACTTTAATGAGTTATCAAAAGGCAGGAAATTTAACAGGGCATACAGAAATTAATTAAAACCTAACATGTAGGGAAAAACATCTCATATTTGATTGATACATATTTATTTAATATATACTGGGGTGACTCACAGTGGGGAGATACAAAATCTCTAAGTATAAAACATGTACTTGCCTTCAATAAGATAAGAGTTATTTATGCACCTAGATAAGTATTAACATGAAAATCTCACCTTGCTGGCTATCATTGGAGAGAGAGAGATAGAAACATCAATAAATGAGAGAGAATAATTGACCAGCTGCCTCCTGCACACCCCATACTGGGGCCCTTGAGCCCACAACCCAGGCATGTGCCCTGATCCTGACCTGGAATGGAATCCTGACCTCCTGATTCAAAGGTTGGTGCTCAACCACTGAGCAACACTGGCTGGGCACAACTGGTACCTTTCGATGCAAGGGATATTTGGTGAAAACAACTTTCAAAAATTTTATAATCAATGAGAGTTACTTCTATGTAAACTGGGGGATAAAAAGTTTCCAATTCTGATTATTTACTTTACTAGAGGCCCAGTGCACAAAATTTGTGCACTGTGGGTGTGTCCCTCAGCCCAGCCTGCATCTTCTCCAATCTGGGACCCCTCGAGGGATGTCTGACTGCCCATTTAGGCCCAATCTCACTTATTGCTGTGTTGCATTAGCATTGTTTTGTTAATAGCCAGAGCTTTATTCTTTATGTTTAAGTTTTAAAATGATAACATGTCTGTAGTTTGGGTTTTGCATTGGCATTGTTTTATTATTGTCTTTATAGCCAGAGTTTTGTTCTTGATGCTTAAGTTTTACTTTTATTATCGTAGCTTAAAAATAAAAAAGGGGTGAGATGTAGGGAGCGGCTATAGGGTTAAGCCTCGGACTGACCTGTTGGCAAAGTCACAAACAAGTCCCAACTTAGAGGGCACAGTCCTCTTAGCATAATTAGGCTTGACCTTATGACACTCCCTAGATCTTATCTGTGAAGCTAATAGGCTGTGGGAGATGCAACAAGTGCTGCCAAAACAAGTGAAATTCACAAGAACATTGTAACTATGGTGACCACTACCTTGTTTACCTCTGGTTATAAAATAAAGGCTCAGCTTGCCTCTGGATCTCTCTCTGTGGCCTCAGCCAGGCACAGGAAGATCCACCTAGACCCAGCTTATTCTCTCTGTCTGTCTTTTCTTCATCCTTCGCTGCCCTCCCTCAGGCTCACCGAAACCTTGGCTGTGCTAGCACGGCACACCCTCCCCTGCCGGCCCGGTCACCCCTAACTGCCCTCCCCTACAGGTCTGGTTGCTCCCAACTGCTCTCCCTTGCAGGCCTGGTCCCCCCCAACTTCCCTCCACTGACGGCCAACTTGTGGCCACATGGGGGCGGCCATCTTTGACCACATGGGGGTGGCCATCTTGTGTGTTTGAGTGATGGTAAATTTGCATACTGGTTGTGACTAATTAGCATAACATGACTAATTAGCATATCCCTCTCTTATTATTGTGTTGGGGTGATGGTCAATTTGCATACTTGTCGTGGCTAATTAGCATATCTGGTTGTGACTAATTACCGTATCTGGGCTAATTAGCATATCCCTCTCTTATTATATAGGATATCTTACCTGCACTACTACAGTAGCCTTGATAATTTCCTTCTAAACTTTAAAATTCACTATATTTATACAAAAGAAATGAGAAAGGTTTTACAGATTTTAACTATCTACTTTTTAAAACAGAAATGTTGTGATTCAAAACTTAAAGCATCAGGCCTTAGTGCTCAAGAGCTACCATTACTATAAAAATCAATTTGCAGAAGTCTGTACATCATTATCTCATTAATGTAATGCATTATATATTGCTATAAATAAATTGTGCATGTAAATATTAACAGTGGCTAATTCTGAGGAACAAGATAAAAGGACTGTGAAGCAAGAGTAGTTTTCACTTAATATATTCTAAAATTACTAAAAATTTTTACAAAGCATATACCTATAAAATTTTAATTAAAAATTATATTAAAAATGAAAGTTATTCATAACCCACTGAAGAAACCTAAGCTTTAAATTCAAATCACATATATATTCATTTAACTCATTTATACATAAATCTTACTAAAGCACCTTTTATGTGTGAAGTACTGTTGGAAGTGTTGAGAACACAGCAGTGAACAAGGACCCTGCCCTTTTGAAGCTTATATTCTGGTGGGAGTAACTAACTAGATTACATACTATAGGCACTCTGAAGCATATAAATCAGATACAGAGTAATGGGATAGAAAGAAAGCTAATTTAGATTGGGTGCTCAGGAAAGACCTCTTTTAAAAGATTACACTTGAAGTAACGACCTAAATAATGAGAATAAGAAGACATATTTCAAAAAATCCTGGAGGAGGCATTCCAGATGGAGGCAACAGCAATTGCAAAGACGTAGAGGATGGAAGGAACAGTGTGCTAGAACATGATGAGTGGTAGGAGGTAAGCTGGAGTACATGAGCCTATTTGACTTTGATTTCAAGACAAAGAATTCAATGAGTCACTAAAGGGCTTTAGCAGAGGGGTGACATAACATGATTTCCATTTTTAAGAGGCCCCTTAAGCTGTTGTGTGGATAACAGTTGGGGTGGAGGGAAGAGTGAAAGTAAGAAGACCAACTGTGAAGTTAAACTGTACCTCCAGTAGAAAATGATGGTGGCTTGGTCTGCATCAATGGAGATATCACTCCATTCAGATATCAGTGGAGATAAACAAAAGAAAGACGAGCCCTTACTGATGTGGCTCTTCAGTTGGTTGGAGCATTATCCTGTGCACCAACCGGTGTGGGTTTGATTCCCAGTCAGGGCACATACTTGGGTTGCTGGTTCGGTCCTCAGTCTGGACATGTATAGGAGGCAACCAATTGATTTATCTTTCTCACATAAGTGTATGTATGCTAAGAAGATTTATTTGGGGATAAAGCTGGTGATGATGACAAGCTTGTTAACTATGCAAGACAGTGATGGCGAACCTTTTGAGCTCAGCGTGTCAGCATTTTGAAAAACCCTAACTTAACTCTGGTGCTGTGTCACATATAGAAATTTTTTGATATTTGCAACCATAGTAAAACAAAGACTTATATTTTTGATATTTATTTTATATATTTAAATGCCATTTAACAAAGAAAAATCAACCAAAAAAATGAGTTCGCATGTCACCTCTGACACGCGTCACAGGTTCGCCATCACTGATCTAAGATGTGACTATCAGAGTAGGTGGCTTAGAAAGGATAGAGGCAAAGATGGTTTCAAGAGAGAAGATGGAGGCTATATGACTAGTAAGTAATGTTATCATTATTAGCAAATGCCTAGATATTCGCCCACAAATATCTGTTGTCAGAATGTTTTATACAATGTACTTAGTATACTGTATGTAAATGAGATTATAACTGTTCTTAAAATGTTGAATTTAGGACATTCCTCTAAATATTATCTACTATTCATCTAAACACACACCCAATCTTATCAGTCCACTAAAATAGCAATGACTTTTTAGAACTTCCATAGAGACAGTAAGCAATCCTATATAATAAAACCCTAATATGCAAATTGACCAAATGGCAGAATGACCTGTCGCTATGATGCCCAGTGACTACCAGGAGGCAGACATTCAATGCAGGAGCTGCCCTCTGGTCATCAGTGTGCTCCCACAGCGAAAGCGCCACTCAGCCAGAAGCCGGGCTCATGGCTGGCAAGAGCAGTGGTGGTGGTGGGAGCCTCTCCTGCCTCTGCGGAAGTGCTAAGAAGTGGCAAGCTGAGAGGTAAGGAGCTAGGGATCTTGGACTGCAAGAGGGATCCCGGACTGTGAGAGGGATGTTCAGGGGGATCAGGCCTAAGCTGGCAGGCAGACATCCCCCGAGGGGTCCCAAACTGCGAGAGGGTGCAGGCCGGGCTGAGGGACCCCCACCCCCAGTGCATGATTTTCGTGCACCAGGCCTCTAGTATAGTAATAATAGTCTTTCAAAACTACTTATACACAGCAAATCTAAAACAATGTAATGCAAAGTGAAAGATGGATAAATTGGGCTCCTTATACCAACTTGTACTTTTTTATATTTCAATTATTCTATAATAAAAAGTTTTCAGAAAAACTAAGTATTGAGAATGTGGACTGGCAGCCACAGTCCTCAAAATCTATATTTTTTATGAAAAGTGGGATTCCCTATTTTGAAAGACTAGCATATTGAGCTCTATAAAACTGCCTGAGGTAAAGCGATAGCGTAGGAAAGGTATCCTCTTTATGAAACCTTTGTTCTAGATTAGGCCCTATGAATCTTTCAAAACCGAGGAGTTCAAGTTTGCTGTTCAGAACAATGCACTAAACATAGAAGATTACTAATGACTTATGAACTCCTAACGTAGCAGGAATCAAGCCAGCAACACTAGGATATTGGTTTCAACAAATAGCCTATTTTATTTTATAAACTTCACCTGAATATTATCAACATCAGTATTAGAAAATGGAAAGTTAATGAAATTAGGAAGCAGCATCAGCATACTGCACACTGTGTTTCTCATCACTCTAATGCAGAATCCAATGGATAAGAGATCCATCTTTTAGCTTTAAAAAAAAAAAAAAGCAATCTATAAACCTAGAAAATAGACCATGACTTGACAAAGTTATTAGAGAATATTTTGCTACCTAAATTCAATAAACTACATTAGTGAGACCAATTTCTTTTATAAGAAAAAAAAAAGAGGCAGCATACTTTCTTTCTGTCTTTCATTGTAGTTCAAAAGCCTGATTATCTTAACAGTTCCTCGTTTTCCCTTAGTGATATCTGAAGTAGATGACTGAAAGATTAGAGGCTTATAAATATTCTCTTTCTGTAAAGATGTTTTCCTGACTCTATAATAATCAGAGGGTATTATAAATGCTGAAAAATATCAAATTTTCATAAATCAATGCTTTTCACAAACACTGGATTGCCTACCAGTGAAATATAGCTTTTAATATCTAACCCTGATTTTATTTGATACCATGACAAAATGTTTTTTTCTGAAAGTAAATGGTCATTAGTGATTTCTACTGTAGTTCCATAAGAGCAAAGGCAGAATCCATGTTTAGGTGATTACTGAATGTTTTGATTCAGTTATCTGCAGGGTGTCTGCATGGTACTCTTACTATTTAAAGCTAGCAAAAAAGATTACAGCTCACACTAACTGGATTTTCACAGCTCCCTATCATTCGGCTTGAATTCCTCATGGACAGATTAAAAGGGCCAAGTCAAACAATAGTCTTTTTACAAGGTGGTTATTGAAGAAAAGAAAAAAAGTATCTTTTATGATCAAAACAAAATTATTTAAGGAAGAAACCAATGAAAAACAAAGTTAAATGTATAATAGAGGTAAAACTCTAGGTGTTGCCATATAATAAATCCAAATTAAGAAATTAATAGCATCTGAAAGAATTTTAGTTTTTATTCTGAAATCTGTAACATAGATAATATATATGGTTTGAGAGTTCAAAGATAACTAGGTATGGCATCAGAAGAACAGCGTTGGAAGGACCTTAACATTTAGTTCAAGTTACTATTACAGTATGGATAGACTGAGCCCCAAAGAACTCACTTGCATTTCCAAATCAACTACTGGAAGATTATCAAAGCAACTATGTATAAGTAGTTCATGTTCTTTTCCACCTTGAAGTAACCACCTTCTCATTCTCTACTAGTTTCCCACTGACACTCACTTCAAAGGATCAAACTTCCCAATCTATGATTCACCTTTCAAGGTGAGTCCTGGATACAAAGCTCTCCTTATGCATTATCTCCTCCACTCATCACTCAATCCCAGGAGGTAATTATGTTTACCTTGGCCATTTTATAAATAAAGAAACCAAGGCTTGGAGAAATTAAGTAGCTTGCCCAAGATCACACACCTAGTAAATGAAAGAATTGGAATTAAAATTAGGTCTACAAGACTCTGGTGGATGAGCTATTAACCACTGTTAGCTTCTTTACTTCATTTCAAGAATAAGGCTCATTGATTTACATTCTTTCTTCTACCCACCATTCATTCACACAGCTCATCTAAACTCAACCCTAGTGTCTCCACTATTGTTTAGTATTAAATAACTGATTTGCTTCTGAGCCCAAGTAAGATCAAGATCCAACTGGATAACATTCTTTCCTTCTCCCCTAGCTAAGGCTTCATCATTGCTCTCTCAACATTACTTAACATAAGACTCCTAAATGGCTTCTCAGTCTTCAATCCATTCTCCTTATTGTTGCTTCTCTAATTTAAAATCCTTTTTTTTTTTTTTAAATCCTCACCCGAGGATATTTTTTTCCATTGATTTTTAAGGAGAGTGGAAGAGAGAAGGAAAGACAGAGAGAAACACGGATGTGAGAGAAACACATCGATGGGTTGCTTTGCACAAGCCCCTACCAGAACCTGGGTGAGGGAGGAGCCTGCAACCAAGGTATGTGCCTTTAACGGAATCGAACCAGGACCCTTTGGTCTACTGGCGGAGGCTCTATCCACTGAGCCAAACCAGCTAGGGCTAATTTAAAATAAATATGATTACCTGGATTTGGGGGAGGTGAAGGACAGTAACTAGGTGAATGGGGAACAAGGTGAAAAGAGACTCTTTATCTTTATATAATGTTCAATTTCGAACTAAATATTACCTATTCAGAAAAGGAGAGAAAAGAGTATGGGAGGGGAGAAAGAGGAAAGGAAAGAAAGAAATAGAACAATAAGGGGAAAAAAGAACCAAGAAAGCTTAATGTTCCAGAGGCACCTTCTGCATTTTCTGTGTGACAATAAAAGGGTAATTTCATACACAAACACACCCAAAAAATAATAAAAGTGGTTTCCCCAACACTCTTATGATCCTTCTTGACTCAATCATTTTGTTTTTCAATCTCCTTCCTGCTTCCTCTTCCATGTTTTTCCATATTAAGTATCAACACCTCTAGAAAATATTCCCTGACTGACTCACTTTGGGTTAAGTGTCCCTTTGCTATGCTCCCCTAGTATAGAGGACATCTCTCTGCAACAGCTCTCATGCTACATTGCTATCATCTATTTATATGTCTGATTTATGAAGACCTCAAAAAACTAGATGGAAGTTTCTTGAGATCCAAGACCATGTCTTATTCATCTTTGCAATCTCCAGTAACTATAATAGTGCAGGCACATTTTAACAGCATCAAAAGTAATCGACGGCACCATTTATTTATCTCGGCTATCGCCCACGGGTCATATCCAGCAGTCATTGTGATTTAATCTTTTTTGTGATTTAATCTTACCATATGGGAAATATTGCTTTGGTCACTACAGCCTCCACTTCATAGATCTCTGTAGTTATCAAAATCCAAGCAAAATACTAAAGAGTTAAAGGAACTGAAAATCCAACACCCCAGGCCAGAACTCTCTGAGTCCTGCACCTATATATCCTCTGGCCTACTTTATATCTCCTCTTGATTGTTCCAAAGGCTTCTCAAACACAACAGTCCACAGAAAAGTTATGATATTTTCCCTAATACCATAGTCTCTTCTGGTAAAACCCTTAGTCAGTACAAAAGTATCACCATCAGTCCAATGATACAAACAATAAAACTACTGGTTATCTTTAATATCTTCAATTTTTTACCAAATCAAATCCACCATTAAAGACATAAATATGTCTCAAATTCTTCAACTTCTGTATCTCCAAAGCCAAATCCCTTGGTCCAAACTACTATTACATCTTTCCTAGGCTACTGTGCCACTTATCTGGTTTCTCTGTATCCACCCTTATCCTCTGCAATCTGTTTTCCACACTGCAGCTGGAGGGATCTTTTCAAAACACTAATCTGATCATGACACCCATCAGATTATAACACTTCAAAGGCATCCTGTTACTCTTAAGATAGAGACTAAAATCCTGCAGATTCTAGCCCCTATCTGCTTCTCTGGCCCCATCTCATACTGTGCTCCCCCTCCTCTTCATCCTTGCTACTCTGACAATCTTTCAGTCACTGCTTATATCAGTCTCCCTCCCATCTAGGGACCTTTGTTAATGGTTGATGATACTGTTTCCTCTGCCTGTAATGTTCTTCCTTTCCTCACTAATTCCTGTTCATTCTTCTTTCTTCAAGAAAATTTTCCTGACTCTTCAGGGTCAAATGCCCCTCCCACCATTATATGCTGTTTTAAAGCATTATGCATCCTTATTCTTGATATTTATCACTATTACAATTTTGTATTTATTTATGTAATTTCAAAATTGCCCCTTGTTATCCTCTCCCCACAACTATACCATAAGCTCCATAGAGTCAGGCACCTTAACTGCTATTGATCACCATGAGCTCTCCAAGACCCAGCTCAGTGCTTGGCACAATAAGTACTCAATAATGAATAAGTGACAGAAAGGAGGGAGATCATCTGTTAGATGGTAATACCTAGGGCAGGGGTGGGCAACCTTTTTGTGAGTGCGTGCCAAAACCAGCAAAATCTCTGACTCAAAATTCTTCTGCGTGCCAACCCTAATTTTTTTAGAACATGTTACGCCTACTTGATATCTCTTAAGGTTTACGTATGTGAGGAACCTTGAAGAAATAATAGAATTCATTCGAGCGATAAAAACACAGTATATGATGATGAAAAATACATTTATTTTTTAATGTATATGTGTACACTGATAGTCCAACAGAAAACTTTATGACTCTGCTTGATTGTTGCAATAGCTACATGAATCTATACATGTATTAAAATTCATATAACTACCCATTCAAAAAAAGTCAACTTTTACTCTATGCTAACTTAAAATTAAACATAACAAAGATAATTAGAAAATGCTTATATATTTAGAAACTAAGGAATACTCTTCTAAATAATTCATAAGTTAAAGGAAATAGTATAATGGAAATTAGAAAATACTTTGAACTAAATTACAATGAAAATATTCTATACCAAATTTATGGGATATACCTAAAACTATGGTTAGAGGAAGGTCCATAACCTTAGATAAACAGATTAGAAAAGAAAAAAAACTAAAAATAAATGAACTAACCATCCTTCTCAAGATGGTAGAAAATTAAACCTAAAGAAATTGAAGGAGAAAATATAAGATTTAGAAGAAGAATAAAAATTAATGAAAACAAACACATACAAAGAATCAACAAAGCCAAAAAATGGTTGGCTGTAAAAGCTAATAAAATTTACAAATATCCAATAAGATTAAGAAAAAAGAGAGAAAGCACAAACAATTGCTATTAGGTTGGGAAAAGTACCATCACCACATAATTAATAGTATATACAGAAAACTATATAGGATCTTATAAAAATATTTATGTCCAAAAACTGAATATTTTAGAGGAAATGAACAAATTCCTGGGGGGGGGGGGGAATACAACTTACCAAAACTGACACAAAAATAAATAGAAATCTAGTAGGTCCTATCATCAGAAAAATTAACTATTAAAAAATTAAATCCACAAAATAGTATTTACATTAAGTGGCTTCATTTATAAATTGTACCAAACATTTAAGGAAGAAATAACACAAAAATTACACAAACTCTTCTACAGTATAGAATAAAAGACTTTACTATCTAACTCTTAAACTGGTAAATGGAGAATAATGGAACACTACTTAACAGTATAAAGGAATTGCCAGGCTGGTGCGACTCAGTGGTTGAGCACCAACCCAGGAACCAAGAGGTCACCGTTTGATTCCCGATCAGGGCACATGCCTGGGTTACGTCCTCGAATCCCAGTGGTGTCCAGGCAGGAGGCAGCCAATCAATTACATCCTCTCTTATCCATGATTCTATCTCTCTAACCCTCTCACTTCAGTGATCCCACTTCTAGGAATATATCTCAAGAACTCAGAAACACCCATCAGAAAGAATATATGAACCCCTATGTTAATAGCAGCATAATTAACAATAGCTAAGAGTTGGAAATAGCCTAAGTGCCCATTAGCAGATGAGTGGATTAAAACTATGGTACATCTATACCATGGAATACTATGTAGCTGTAAAAAAGAAAGAACTCTTACCATTTGCAACAACATGGATGAACCTAGAGAGCATTATGCTAAGCAAATTAAGCCAGTCAGAGAAAGATAAGTACCACATGATCTCAATCATATGTGGAATCTAATGACCAATATAAACTGATGAACAAAAATATACTGAGAGACATAGAAACATCGAACAGACTTTCAAACCTCAGAAGGAAGGCAGGGGAGGGTGGAGGGGGAGAAGAGATCAACCAATGAACTCATATGTGTATATGCATAACCCAAGGACACAGATAATGAGTGGTGAAAATTTGGGGGGAGGGAGGGCAATGGGGGGAAAGGGACATATGTAATACTTTCAACAATAAAGATTTATTTAAAAAAAACAAATGAGAAAAGATTGATATAAAGTATGGATTAAAGCACCTTTAGGAAACGTTTTAAAAAATCAATAAAAATATATTTTTTAACAAAACAATATAAAGGAGCAAACTGATACATGAACAGCCTAATTTATCTCAAAAGCATCATGCTAAGTGAAATAAGCGACATATAAAAGGCTATATACTGCATGAATACATTTATATGATATTGAGTAAAGGTAAAACTTTTCAGTTGGACAGGGGCTGGCAGTGGGGGAAGGAGATGCACATGGAGTATGAGGAAACCTTTTAGGGTGACAGAAATACTTTATATACTTTGTGATGAGAATGACAATAGTTTGTCAAAACTCACAGAATTATATATCTAAGAAGTGAATTTTACTACATATAATTTATATCTCAATAAAACTGACTTAAAGAACTAAAATAGAAAAACAGTATATGAAAATTTCTAAAAACAGTATTAATGGTAAATATTTTAAGCAGAAACACACATCTTGTGATATAATAATCAGTATAACTCCTTAGGTTTTAGTTTAAGCCTTGATAATTTTTCAAATTAGCTTTGCAGCTGCAAATTTACTGGATCAAATACTACTGATTTTTTAATGAAACTGAAAAATTTTCATTTAAAGAGTAAATAATTTAATAAATACTTACAATTTGAGCAATTCTCTGTGTGTATTTATAAAAACACTACTCTTCTTTGTCTAGACAGCTTTGAGTGATATTTTTCTTGTACTCTTGTCTTTCATCATTCTTCTTGAGTGGATTTAATTTCCAAGTAGTCACAAAATATGTTTCACCTCTGGCTTATTACAAATACACATTACTTTTTAAAATTTGATATCGACTATTCTCTTTTTCTAATGTGGAATGCCTTCCTTTATCTTTCTTACTTATGAAAAAGAAGCTAAGACTTCAACATGACAACCTAATTGATTTTCATGATCTACTTCCAGGTGGCCTGTCACTGGCTGGCATATCCATAGGGGCCAAAGGCTGCCATTTCAAAACCTCCTCTAGGAGTTGAGAAAGAATTAAAACAGCAGCATTCATTGTTGCAGTTCCCTAACTGCACCTGCAGTGTTAGTGATCATCACATATGTAACAGCATTTAGAGAATGTTTTGTGCTTATACCCACAAGGTGCAATCTCTAACTGAAATTCAGCCCAATCTTCCTGTAGTTATATGCAATCTCAGAGCCCAAGGACAATATCCTTAGCACTAAAATGAAAAGCATTAACCCCAATGACACCATCTGGAGTTTTTCTTTTATTATATACTTTCAATGCATTGAAATCTAAGGTATGTTAACAATACCTACACAAATGGAATGTATTACAACTTACTCTGCTTTAGTGAAAAAGTGTACCCCATAACTACATCTATCCAAAGAAACATATGTATTCCTATCATCTGGCAATACATACTTCATTTACTAGGATATTAAAAACATTTGAACCATCCACTCTAAACCTGTCTATAATATCATATTAGGATATAAAAATAGATCATTATGTAGATATCTATTTCCCAATCTTTGCTGTTTCATCAAAAGAGGTTAAGCTTGTACTTCTCCATTGTACTGACCAAGATTTGTCTAACATGTCAACCATATATTATGGTTTATTCCAATCTTTTCTATTTTGAAGATGCCACAGCAATGATGAATAAATAGACTAGGAAGAAAGCCTGTAAGAAATGAAACTAGATTTTTAAAATTTACCTTGATTGTTGAAAGTATTACAGATGTCTCCTTTTTCCCCCATTGACCCCCTCTACCTCACACTAGCCCCCGCCCCAGGCCTTCACCATACTATTGTCTGTGTCCATTGGTTATGCATTTATGCATATAAGTTCTTTGGTTAATCTTTTTCCCCTGCCCCCTTCCCTCGGAGATTTGTCAGTCTGTTTCATGCTTCTATGTCACTGGATCTATGTTGTTCATCAGTTTATTTTGTTCATTAGATTCCACATATGAGTAAGATCATGTGATACTTGGCTTTCTCTGACAGAAACTGGATTTGTTTTTTTTAAAAAACTGAACAGATTGCTTCTATGTGGATTAGCATCATTCACATCTGGGCTAATAAAGGTGCTTTACAATTAAGTAAAAATTAGAACTATAATCACTAATTATAAGCAACACTTAGCTTTTAGGGAAGCTGCTTGTTTGTTTAGGAAGAAAAGACTTGGCTGACACCCCAAGTTATTCCCTCTGCATTCCTCTAATAATAGTACAGATATTTTAGCTAACAAAAGTCATACATAACCTAACTGAAGGCAAATACTGAGGTCTTCAGAAAAAGATCTCTATGGAACAATATATTTAAGTCTAGTGATTTGCCCTGTCTCATGTACCAAATCAACACAGTAGGTGATACCAAATAAGATCCTGAAATAAATCAGACTAGGCATGAAGAGTTATCAGTGAGGACTGGAATTTTAATCAGTATTTAAAATATAAATCCTAGAAATGACATTTATTTTTTTAAACAACTGATGCTAAATGATATTCATTTATAGCAGGTTTGATAACATTTAAAATACAAATAAAGATAATGGGAATTATGCATACTTTTAAAAAATGTACTCTGGAAACTTTGATGGAGGTGGTGTATGTATATTAGGTGTGCTAGTTAATAATGTGGATTTTTTTTTCAATAGATGGAGTTACACATATGTTGATATGTATGCGATTTGATATATATGCTATTTTGTTGTATTGACAGCAAGCTTCAAAACTTCATATGTCAAATTTGCTAAAGGTGTTAACACTTAAAAATGTCGAATATCGTGCCAAAAAAGGAGCATTTCAGGAAGTTTTAATTCATTACTATATTTTGAAGAAAAAGTTATCGTATACTTTGGGAAGGTTATAGTGAACATGCTCTATCTCAAGATACTTGTGAACGCTGGTTTAAATGCTTTAAAAGTGATGATTTTGACGTGAAAGACCAAGAATGTCCAGGTCAACTGAAAAAGTTTGAAGACCAACAATTACAAGCATTATTGGATGAAGATGCCTGTCAAACTCAAAAACAACTTGCAGAAAGATTAAATGTTGCTCAGCAAACAATTTCCCATTTACAAGCAATGGGAAAGATTTTAAAGGAAGGAAAATGGGTGCCACATCAACTGAACGAAAGACAAATGGAAAACCGAAAAGTCATCAGTAAAATGTTGCTTCAACGGCACGAAAGAAAGTCTTTTTTGCATCGAATTGTGACTGGCGATGAAAAGTGGATTTATTTTGAGAATCCCAAATGCACAAAATCATGGGTTGATCCAGGTCAACCATCAACATTGACTGCAAGGCCAAATCGCTTCAGAAAGAAGACAATGCTCTGAGTTTGGTGGGATCAGAAAGGTGTGATGTATTATGAGCTTCTAAAACCAGGTGAACATTAATACTGATCGCTACTGACAACAAATAATCAATTTGAATCACGCTTTGATCTAAAACGACCAGAATGTGCTAGAAGACACAGCAAAGTAATTTTGCTTCATGATGACACACCATCACACACCTCAAAACCAGTTAAAGACACATTAAAAGATTCACCAGACCTTGCTCCTTCAGATTACCACTTGTTCTGAACAATGGCACATGCACTTTCTGAGCAGCACTTCAAAACGTACGTAGAAGAGGAAAATTGGTCTCTGAATGGTTTGCCTCAAATCAAGAAAAGTTCTATTGGGACAGTATCCACAAATTACCTGAAAATGGGGGAAATGTGTAGCTAGCAATGGACATTACTTTGAATAAAGCACTTCTGATGTTTCTCTTGAAATAATCGTGTTTTCTTTGATTAAAATATCCACCATTATTAACTGGTACACCTAGTATGTGTGTGCACATGCACACTTAAACCAGGCGTGAATAGTAGAAAAGAGTTGGTTATTTTCCTAATACAAAAATTCAGCTTTATCATTTTTAAATGCTTAAAAGCTGGACTTCATTACCTAGAAACAATTTCTAAAACCATCATTTATTTATTTATTCTACAAATATTTGAATACTTGTTATGATCCAAGTAAATACAATGTTGAATAAAACAAACAAGGTACATATAATCTGGCAATTATAAAATTTTAGAGTTACAAAATTACAAAGTTTTCTATTCAGATTAGATATACATGCAAGGGCACTAACTGCAGGGTACACTATAGAGGGGTGGGGAATACTTCATGAAGTGACATCTAAAGTGAACCCCAAAATATACATGAAAATAGCAGGAGAGGTAGAGAAGAAAGAGTATTTTAGGCTGAGGGGATCGCCTTTTAAAAGATGCAAAAGTGAAAAAAAAAGGAATGCTAGCTGAGAAACTGGTAGTCACAAGAATCAATCATTAAATTGGTGCTACTAATAAAAAACAAAATAACTCTCATTAATTGAGATCTTATTTATACACTGCTTCTAGTATTTACACTTTGTCAACTATCATTATCCCCATTTTATAAAAGAATAAATTTAAGGGTCAAAAATAATAACTTACTCTGTTAGGAAAATTCAAAATGATTGAGATGAATGAAGAAGATTACTGGGAGTCCTCTCCAGGGTGCCTTTCCAGGTTATCTCAACCTTTCCACCTTTCTTTGTCTGAGATGTTTTTAAATTCTACAAATTAGAGGTAACTGATAACAATGCAAGTAATTATTTTTATGGATAAGCATGTTAACTTTGTCCAGTGGAGTTGTAACTGATTTCTCTCCCCATGTGGAAAAAGTCAGCTTTGAATCTATTAAGCAATTTTGTGTCCTATATTCCTGGTGGCCTACATAAGTGCCCACTCTTTGCATTCTCCTTTGAGCTATTTGTAGTATCTCACTAATTACTATTAATTAATGAGTTAAGTAATACCTTTGGAGTGTGTTTATGTATATACTAGTTGCCCAGTACACGGATCCATGCACACTAAAAGAAATTAATTAGAAGAAATATTTTAATATTGCTATTCTCACCATTTCTCTAAAATAGAAGTATCAGAGATGAAAGAAAATTAGTAAAATGTATATGAAAAGAATATATAAATTAACTAATAAACAATAACAACATGATATAACAACAACAAAGACATGATATGAAAACAACAAAAACATGATATAAAACAAAAACATGATATAAAAACAACATTGATATGAACAACAAAATGACAACAAATACATATCTATCAACAAGTGAATCTAAAAATCAAATGAATAAAAAATCTGATGAACAGAATAAACTGTTGAATGTAATAGAATCAGGGGTATGGAAATGGAACAGACTGACAATTATCAGGGGGAAGGGGTGTGGGGGGTGCAGGAAGAGACTGGACAAAGATCTTACAGCTATGGACGAGGGCAGTGGGGGGCGAGGACCTGGGGTGGGATGGGAACCAGGTGGAGGGGAGCTAAGGGGGGAAAAAGAGGAACATCTGTAATAATCTGAACAATAAAGATTTAAAAATTGATAAAAACAGTAACTGATAAATTGATTAAACTTATTCTAATATCTTCTTGTATACCACATTGAATAAAAACACTTTCAGAGTGTTTGACTAATTTCCCTTATGATGAAGTATTTACAACTTTAACATCCCACGCTCTTCGAACTCGAGAGAAAGCAACATATAACTGACTATGTCCGAAAACGGGTTCAGGTAGGAATATTCCTACTCTGTCTAGAGTTTGTTCTTGTGATTTATTAATAGTCATCACAAATTCTGGCATCACGGGAAACTGTTTTGAAATTAATTTAAATGGGAGGCCAGTGTCAGCTGGGGACAAATCAATTCTTGGATTCAGAACAAACTCTCCTTCCGCAGATCCTGTTAATACTTCAGCTTCGATTATGTTAGGTCACAATCTTTTGATAATAAATCTAGTACCATTACAAAGATGCCATTTACTACTAATTTTTCTCAGTAGCATGATGATTGCACCTACTTTCAATTTTAATTTATGACACGGCATTCCTGAAGGTGTAATACTATTAAGAAATTCGATGGGAAAATTTTCCTTGAGAGCATCACCCATTGAATCAATAGAGTTATCACTCAAATAGTTGTGAAAATCTCCATTGAGTATATCCAAAATTTCTTCACTTAATTTATGAACATGATCATTTTTTTTGGACAAAGAATTGCACATTTAGATATATTTTTAATATTATCTATAGATATACTATTTCCAAAGGTAGCTTCAGTAATAGATCCATTACAAATCATTTCATAGGGGATTTCAATAATATCTATTCCTAAATAAAAACTGCTATCAAGTTTGCCATCTCCAAGTTTTACTAACCATTCGCTATAAGCAGAATCCTCTAATCTCATATTTGTTTTAAGAGACAACTGTCTGAAACATCCCCAAACACTACAGTACTTGAAACTTGTTTGTACTATGGCTGATCACATAGCATGCAGCACAACACTGAGACATTGTCAAAAATCCCCTCTGAAAAGAGAACTGTCCCACCAAATGCAGCATTCAAATTGGCGCCAGCGAGCGCTTTATATGTATTGCGCATGTGTGAGTCAAAATTTATTTTTAAATTGCCAGTGTGTGGCATATGTACCGGTCAGTCGGACGGATGGATGAATGGATGGATGTCAGTCAACTTAGCCTTTTGTCTATACAGATTATGAGTCATAATTTTACCTTTTTAAAAAATTATCCTTTAATATCTCCAAAGCACAACGAGTCAGAATCTGAAGGTTTATGTGGCTTTTATAATGGTTTCTAGGACAAAGTTCTTTCCTTTACCCACCACCCACTTCTCTCCTTTTACTCTTGAATGTTAATTCCAACATAATTTTTGTAACACCTCTTGAAAAGGATCCCACTAAGTTTTTGATAGTCCATATGACAAAACTTACTGAAAAGTACAGCATGAGACTACTTTCATTCTCTCACTAACTTCTTCATATAACTGTAATTCCTCAGCCTCTATAGAATGAAAAAGGAAAATAAAAGTACCTTCTCTCATTCCAAGGCCTTTCTCAGTCAGGCAACCACAAAAAGAAAGAATGAGCCTACAATTCATGCCATGTAGTCTCTATCAGGCATAATTCAAATCAAATCCCATCAGGCAAAGTCTGGGATAATTAAAATGTACTGACATAATAAATAAGAGAACAGTGGTGACCTGGGGGAGAACTTATGAAACCTTGTCTCCTGCTTTTGCTGAATATTCTTTTTGTTATGTTAGATTCCCTTTCTTGGCCTTGCCTTTTTGAAAATTATGGTTTCTATTGCAAAACTAATATCTATTGACAAAATCTCAAACCTGTACAATGGAAATTGGATGGTAAATTTCACTGCAATATAAAATGTCCAACATCATAATAGGCCACTGTTATGGTATTCATTCAATTCACAAAGAAATTGTAAAAACTTTAATTTAAAAAGCAAGAAAAATCCAGAGCACACACTTACATAAAGATGTATTTGTTTACCTACTTAACAAAATTGACAGTAGGAAGCTTCTTTGCATGTTACAATGACACGTGTTAAAGGTATACTTCTTTCGAACCAAACATTTACCCTTCGCCACTGGTGAAAGGCAACAAGATCTCTACAAAATCTCATCTTTTTTAATAAATTTTGCATGAAAACATGTTATCCTGGTACAAAGTTGCCTGCTGTCACATTCGAAGTGTGATAAATGTTTAATGAAAACAACACCACACAGCTTGGTGTCAGACAACAGCTATCACACAGCCCTGCTTTGATCCAAACAGACACTTAAAAGGAGTTCTAAGCACACCCTGCACCACAGAACTCTATAACCTATATGCAAATAGGGGTAAATTAGCATAAATGACTTTCTGCTGCATAAAGAAATAAGAGATAAGGAAAAATATGACAGGAGTATGTAACTACTGTCAAAACTCAAGGGTCCAGCATTCCCAAATCACAACATCTTCTGCCAAGCACTTGGTAAGAAAAACCTCCTCAACAGGAATTTATTACATGAAACGCTACAATTGAAGACATTGGAACACTGCCAAGGTCAAAGCCATAACTAACATATCTATAAAGTATGACTACTTCATGGTACTGGACTGCTTTTATACACCGCTTCAAACATTTATTGCTTTGGAAATATTATTATCCCCATTTAACAGAAGAATAAATTAAGACTCAAAAAGAATAACTTGTCCTATAAGGAAAAAAGTTGTGAATGACTTAAAATGAGCAAAAATTGTAATTTTTTGCAATTTAACTTTACCAAGATGTAAACACCTTAGCACATTTAAACAGATATGCTACTCAAAACGGCTACATGTTCAAAGGTAGCAATTCCTATGAATAAAAGTATATATTCCCTCCATTGAGATGTTTTCTGCATTTTTAGTCTATAAAGACATACCTAAAATAGTTGTGATATACCTAATATCTAATTGCATTGAACAGTCAACTTTTTAATGAAAGATTTCATAAATAGGTAACTATAGGCTGTGGGCTATATTTGAAGCCCAATTTCACTGCTATCCCAGTAGCTTCAATACATATTCTCAGAAAGCTTGAAAGTCAATTGATTTAGTGGAAGTCACATTTCAGTACAAGAAATTCTATTTAGCTCCAGCCAGTTTGGCTCAGTGGATAGAGTGTCAGACTGAAGGGTTTGATTCCGGTCAAGGGCACATGCCCGGGTTGCAGGCTCCTTCCCCAGTAGGGGGTGTGCAGGAGGCAGCCAATCAATAATTCTCTCTCATCATTGATGTTTCTATCTCTCTTTCCCTCTCCCTTCCTCTCTGAAATCAATAAAAATATATTTTAAAAAAAGAAATTCTATTTAAATATATTCCCCTCCCAATACCCACCAAAAATAACTACTTCAGTTGTCAGGTTATGTATATGTATGTCTGGGGCGAAATTCTTACCGTTCCCTAAAATTATAAAGCTTCAGAAAAGCTTCAGAAAGTTATGTAAAGGAAGAAAAGTATAAACTCAACTGTCTGAACAAAATATTCCAGAAGTCTTGATGGGTACATTTCTGAGAACAGTATCCATCTACTGAAAAGCTAATAAGGGAATAATAAGTGTTAGATGCCTACTATTATTATGTCCCCTGTAAGTAAAGATTTTGTTCATACCTCATGTAGTAATGATTATATCATTACTTTATTTGAAACTTCACTGGCTTCTCATTGCCTTTAGAATTAACTCTAAACTCCTTGACATAACTTATAAGGTATTCTAGTAATCATCTCTCATCATTATTTCTCTTCTACTCTAAACCAAGCTCTATAAGACTTCAGTTCCTCAAATACCTACCTTGCTTGCCTCCAAGTCTTTCCATATGAAGTTCATTTTGCATGCAACATTCTTTCCCATCTCTTTCTTCCTTCAATGTATAAACATCTCTTCTTTTGAGAGCCTCTCCCTGACATGTTGACCAGTCTAGATCAACCAACTTACCTAATGTTCATAGAAATATCTTTCAACCGGAAAGTGTCAAAAATGAAGATGAAGAAAAAAAAGGAAAAAAAAAAGAAAACAAACAAAAAAAGACAAAGAAGGAAAAAAATTTAAAAAGAACAAAGGAAAAAAAAACACACCAAAAACTGAAGATGAAAGCCAATGTGCTGAGACTGGCCTGTTGGAAGGATAAAAAGGGCCTGGGTCTGCTTACCTCCAAACTATTTGTTATATTAGCAATAAATGTACATATGGCTTAAACCAGATGTTGACAAACTACAACCCTTGGGCCAAATCTTGCCAACTATCTAGTTTAGGTTTTACTGGAACACAGTCATGCTGTTCATTTCGTATTATCTATAGCTGCTTTTGTGCTGGAAGGGCAGAGTTTAATAGTTGCAATAGAGACATATGGCCTAGAAAGCCTAAATTATTTACTATCTAGCCCTTTACAAAAAAAAATGTTGCTGTCCCTGGTTTTGTTAGTTATGACCAAAGCAGCCTTGCTCTTACGATGTTACTGTAATTACTTATATATCTTCCCTTCTATATATGCTTATTTATGGACCTGCATGAAATCCCCTACCATTATGTCCCTATTCCCTAACAGTACTTGACAAATAGAAGGCATTTAAATACTATTGATTAAACAAATGAATAAATGAATGAATGAGCATATCTGATCAATTACCAATAAATATTTATTAACAACTAACATGTACATTACGTACTATGAGTAATACAAAAGAGTATAAGACACATTCTCAGTAGAATAGCTTAAATCACAGATTTAGGAAATAAACACATACTTTTTTAAAAAAGATAAATCATTTTTGGAACAAAGGAGGGTGTATCTGTACATATATAAATACTACCATATTAACTGTATACACTGACACACACACCTTGCAAAAAAAACACCTGACTTCAGGATATACCTAAAGGTATGAATTTGTGTGTTCTTAGCACTAACCAGTAGACAGGGCACCCTGACATAGCACCACCCTGTAATACAGTCTACCAAAATCATGGAGGTGACCGAATCAGGCTACTCACAGCTTTTTGGTGTCAGTACCCAGGGCCCTTCAACTGGCCCCTCTCGTTTGGACTTTGTTCAGTCACTCCCTTTGCTGAGTAAGAAGTAATGACAAATACAGTATGGGCTTGTGAATCTTTTATCCAGGAATGAGTCACTTGAACACCTCAACACTGAATGAAACAAGTGTCTAACCTGTAAATCTGGCCCAGACCCTACCAAATGAGAACCTTTCCTGAAACCACCTGACCTCCATATCTTATTCACGCTCTAATTTTTCTTACCTTTAAAATTCACAAAATAATGCTTTATATAATGTCAATTTTATACAACTGTGCAAATATTACTCTAAAAAGTTAAAAGTTAGTGAGATTAAAAAGCAAAAATTTAATGAGTATTAAAAAGCATAGTCATATTTCTCATAGTCATGTAGTATCTAAAGTATAAACCTAAAGGGAAAAAAGGAACAAGAAGCAAGGCAGTTCCTTCATTGACATAATTTATTCATTCTTTTAGTCCATATTTTCCAGTCTCAGAAACCTATTCTACATCCTCTCTTCAAATCTATCATCCTCCCAAGTTTCTCCCTTTATCAATAGATTTCCCCGACACGCTCTCTGATCCTCATTCCATTCTACCAACTCCGGCTAACTCAGCTTCCCTATTCTCATAGCCAGATATCTAACACTATCTCCTCTCCTATAACATTTAAAATTAGAAAAGAACAGAACTCAGAATTTTTCAGGATCACAACTACTTAGTTTGTAATAATGATTGTGGGGTAATCATGAGAAAGAAAGTAACATAATAATGTTATCCTATTCCAAAATCCACTACAAATTTATTATTTCAACAAACACTTAAAGTCAACAATCTAGGGAGGTTTATATAATGTCACTGTAAATCTGGAAATGAAATATAAACAGAGAGACAACTGGGAAAAGAAAAAGGATTAGAGAAGAGTTCTATATCCTTTAATAAACTTAATTCTTCATAGAATCAAGGTCTCAAAAAACCATATCCAAGATCCTGGTAAGCTCTTCAACTTAACACTAAAATCTGATTGATACATCAAAAATAAACACTTTTTATTAAAGTATTAAAGTGAATATATGTAAGGTGTTGAAAGACTAACAAAAGGGGATAAATTCCTAGATGTTTTACTTCATAGAATAAGAGATCCCAATGTCAGTTTTGAGTAAAACAACTAAAAAGTTGTAATTTAAGCTACTAACCCAAACTTACTATTTCATTTTAACAGCTTTTAATTTAATAAACAGTTATGAGTGAATTTCACCCTCCAAGTGGACAGAGCTAGAGTAACTGTTTTAATAATATCAATTCCAGAAAAAATAAATTCCAGGTCCTGTATGCACAGACACTCTAACATATACATACACCTTAATATTGACCAAGTTCCCATTCTATACTGAAAGAGACCTAACCAATAGTGAAACATTCAGTAGTCTTCAAATTTTAAATTCATATTTATGATAAGTAAAATTGAATGTAGAACTTTTCTAAAGAATTATGCAAATTTTCCTTTACTGAGATACTAAGCTTTGATAGTGCTGTTTATTTTGTGTCTATGATTTGTTACATAAGTAAATAAAAATAAGAATAGAAAACAGTAAAAATTTGAGATAACTATTTTGGTTTACTCCTTTTTCTTTCCCTATTGTATTCGCCTCTTTTTTCCATCCAAGAAAAAACTTCCAAGAATGAAATTAGTTTGAACACTGCCATAGAATCACTGAGTTAACTCTCTTAAGATTTGCTTAACGTTCATGGAAATATCAACTTACCCCCGTTTAATGTTGTGTAATTCCTTGTCCTTGCCTTTATCCTTCTCCTTTTCTCTTTTCTCCTTATCTCTGCCTTTACGTCGTTCTCTATCCCGAGATCGACTACGGGTTCTTCTGTGACTGGACCTTTCACTGCTTCGACTATGGGAACGTGGGCGAGGTCTTGACCTGGACCTATAGTAAGTAGATTTTATTAAATACATTTAGTGCATATCTTGTATTATGAAAACAAAATATCCTTTAAAATTATGTGAAAGAAAAGAATTTAGTTTAATTCTGTGAAACAAACATCTAAGTATGATTATTTATAAATAAGCACTCTCAGTTAAAATGATACATAAGGGGTATATATGTTGTCAACTTTACAGGAAATTAAAGTTTAGTCAAAAAGTGCAAGTAAAAGTCTTAAAGGTTCAAATCAAGTCTTGATTACTCAACTATCTTCAGATAATATAACAAATCTAAATGTATCTGATCTAGTATCCAAGGATAGAGACTTCCCTATGCCTATAATCTCTGCTTCTATATAAAGTCAACCTTATTTATTATTTCTAATTGTTACAATAAAACTATGCCTCTACTCTAATCTAGCCATTCTTTGTATTAAATAAATAACAATATTTGGTAGGATATACAGTGTACTTTTAAAAGGTAAAAACCTCAGGTTCTGTCTCACAGTAGTGATAAGAAAGCTTCTACCAAACTGTTGATCTTACAGATAACTATAAAAAGCAACTATCTGAAGGTACTGGACAATGACCAAAAGAAGACAGATTCTATAGAGGGCCAACACTTGGAAAACGAAAACAGCGATGAGAAAATTTCCCATTTTATCAGCTTCTTTTCTGAGGACAAGCCCAAGTCTATGCCATGCAGGACAGCTATAACTCCAACAAAAAAAATTTCTGGCCTGAAAAACCAGAAGAAAGGCGCAGGGCAACCACCACAAAAGGAAAACAAAAGGGTAATTCTGAAAAAGCGTCAGAGGAGGTAGCTAAAATTCTGTATGTAAACTCTATTCAAATCTCTGGCTGAACCCTACACTGTGCATACTCCAAATAGCCAAAGATAAAATAAAACTAAACTAAAATTTCAACTGCCCCCCAAGAGACAAGATTTTTTTCAATTTTAATTTAAGTTAATTTTCTGCTAAAACAAACAAACAAAAAATCAGTATTCTTCAGAGGAATATAATAGAATCCAGAGTATTCAAAACATGATATTCACCTTGTCCAGAATTAAATCCAAAATTACTAGCTATACCACAAAACACTAAAAGTTGGATCCATTATCAAGAAAATAAAGTCAATAGAGACCAACCCTGAGATGAACTAGATGTTGGAAATAGCAAGCAAAGATTTTAAAGTAGTAAAAATAACCATGCATGTAATAAATATAAAGCTTAAAAAAACTAAAAAACAAAAAACACAGCAGCTCTATAACTAAAAACATACAATATCTGAAATTATAATTATGCTCAATGAGCTTTAAAGCACATTGGTAACAACAAAAAAAAGAATCTGTGCACTTAAAAAATAAATCAATTGAAATTATCCAATCTGAAGAACTAAGAAGAAATTGACTGCTAGTAAGAAAAGAAAAACAGACCCTCTGGAATCTGTGTGATAGTATTTTTAATGTGTCAAACATGTTTATTTAAACCCAGAAATAGAGAAAATAATGAGACAGAAAGCAAAATTTTTAAGTAGTGGTCAAAATTTCCCCAAATTTAGTGAAAGACAATTGTACAGATTCTAGAAGTTCAGTTAACTACAATATAAATATGAAGACCATTACTAGTAAAACCATAGTCAAACTGATGAATTAAAAAGAGAAATCTTAAAAGTATTCAGGGAAAAATCCCCAAACACATTACATTTTGAAGAGCAATAATATCAATTACTGCTGGTTTCTCATCAGAAACAATGGAGATCAGAAAACAGTGGTACAAAATTCTTACCATGGCAAAATAAAAATTTCAACACAAAATTTTATAATCAGCAAAAATATACCTCAAAAATAAAAGTAAAATTAGGACATTTTTTGAGGTAAAGGAAAAGTAAAACATAATCATCAGTAATAGATCTGTATTATAAAACATCCTAAAGTAAGTACTTCAGGCTGAAGAAAATGATAACAGATGGAAACTTGGATTTTTAGGAAGGAATAAAGCCCACTAAAAAATGGTAAAAAAAACAACAACAAAAAAAACCCACATATGCATTTATGCTTAAAGTAAACTTTAAAATGTCTTACTAAAGGGTTATAATGAAGGTAGATATAATATATACAACCTCTATAAAAAATAAAGTATGAGGCAGGTAAATGGACCTATATAGTTACAAAGTTTCTATGCTACATCTGAATGATGAAACAGTAACTCCAAATACAATGAATAATAAGGGCATAATAATGAGACAGAATGCAAAATCCTTAGAGCAACCACTTCAGGAAAATAATGCAAATAAGTATATAGCTTAAAATCCAAAAAATGAACAAAAGAGAATTCTTAAAAATATTCATTAATCCAAAAGGAGGCTGGAAAGGACAAAAAACAAAAACCCTCAAAAACAGAAGCTCAAACATAAAACAAATAATAAAATGATAGACTTAAATCTAAACATTTCAATAAATACATTAAGATTAATGGACTAAATACTTTAATTAAAAAGCAGAGCTTGTACAAATGAATTAAAAAGCCATACACAACTAGATGCTGTCTATGAGATATGTTCTTTATATATACAATCACAGGTAGATTGAAAATAAATGGCTAAAAATTGATATATCATGTAAACAGTAAACAGGAAGGGTGGAGTGACTATATTAATATCAGATAAACTAGACTACAGAAACTAAGAGTGTCACCCAAAATAAAAATAGAAACTTCATGATGACCAAAGGGTCAATTCATAAGTAAAAATCACACAAAATATGTTTATCTGACCACAGCATAATTAAATTAGAATTCAATAACAATAAAACATCTTGAAAAAAACCCAAATATCTAAAAAATAAATAATATACTTCTAAATAATTCATGCACCACTAAGAAATTACAATAAAAATTTTTAAATGTTTAAACTAAATAATGAAAATACAACATAGGAGAATTTGTAGATGAAGACATGTTTAGCAGGGTTATTTATAGCTTTAAATGTTTATATTAAAAAGAAGGTCTAAAATCAATTACCTAAAGTTTCACCTTAAGAACCTAGAAAAAGAAGAGCAAAGCAAACACAAGGTAGGTGGAAGGAAGGAAACATTAGAGAGCAAAATCAATGTACTAGAAAGCAATAAAGAAATTTAACAAAGCCAAAATCTGGTCCTCTGAGAATATCAATAAATTTGGTAAATCCATAGCTAGACCTATCAAGCAAAAATGAAAAGATCAAGCACAAATGATCAAAACTTAAGAATGTGGGTGACAGAAAGATCACATGAACTAGGCCTGGGAATTTAGGATATATGTTGGTCTGGAAGAGAATTACATGGGTATCAGTGGTAGTAATGTCTATCCTCTTTTAGCCCTAATGAGTTCACTCAGTAAATGAAGAGCATTATCTATATACTAGAAGCCCGGTGCACGAAATCTGTGCACTGAGGTGGGTGCACTGGGGGGTGGGTCCCTCAGCCCGGCCTGCGCCCTCTCGCAGTCCGGGACCCCTCGGGGGATGTCCATCTGCCAGTTTAGGCCCGCTCCCCACAGAGTGGGCCTAAACTGGCAGTTGGACCACCCTCTCGCAGTCCAGGACCCCTCGCTCCATACCACCTGCCTGCTCGCTGCTCCTTAGTGCTGGCACGGAGGTGGGAGAGGCTCCCGCCACCGCCACTGTACTTGCCAGCAATGAGCCCAGCTTCGGGCTGTGTGGTACTCCCCTTGTGGGAGCGCACTGACAACCAGGAACAGCTCCTGCGTTGAGCGTCGGCCCCCTGGTGGTCAGTATGCGACATAACGACTGGTTGTCCCGCCGTTCAGTCAATTTGCTATTTGGCTTTTATTATCTACTAGAGGCCTGGTGCACAAAAATTTGTGCACTCGGGGGGGGGGGGCCCCCCAGCCTGGACTGTGCCCCCTCGCAG
>NW_005356905.1:619510-654494 GCF_000412655.1 Myotis brandtii | reverse complement strand
GTTGGGGCACTGCACCCTGTCACACACAGAGCAGGGCCGATCAGGGGGTTGGTGTGCTGCACCCTGTCAAACACAGAGCCGCAGGGCAATCAGGGGATTGGGGAGCTCCCCCCTATCAGGCACAGAGCAGGGCAGATCAGGGGGTTGGGGTGCCTTCCCCTGTCACGAACAGAGCAGGGCGGATAGGGAGGTTGTGGCCCCGCCCCCTGTCACACACAGAGCTGCAGGGCGATCAGGGGGTTTGGGCGCTGCCCCCTGTCATGCTGATCCCGGTGCCGGGAGCCTCGCTGCTCCGCTGATCCCGGTGCTGGGAGGCCTATTACCCTTTTACTATATAGGATAGAGGCCTGGTGCATGGGTAGGGGCTGGCTGGTTTGCCCAGAAGGGTGTCCTGGATCAGGGTGGGGGTCCCCACTGGGGTGCCTGGCCAGTCTGGCTGAGGGGCTGAGGGCTGTTTTCCGGCTGGTGAGTGACTGAAGCTTCCAACCGCTCCTTGTTTCCTTTTTTTTTTATATTATTCTGGGACAGCTTTAGCTCTGAGGCCTTGCTGCTGAAAACATCGATACAATGTTTCGGTCCGGCTGGCTTTCAGTCCGGCTGGTTTCTGGGATTTTGTTTAGCTTCTTATTTGCAACATAGTACATAGTTGCTTAGAGTTGCAGCTGAGAGACCGGCAAGTTAGGCGGGGAACGTTGGAGTTCGCCGCCACTAGAGCAAGCAAGCCTCCCTGCTCGCTTCAGTGCATGGCTGCCGGCCGCCATCTTGGCTGGCAGTTAATTTGCATAAGGATATGCTGATTAGCCAACGGGAAGGGTAGCGGTCGTACGCTAATTACCATGTTTCTCTTTTATTAGTGTAGATAATAATAAAAGCGTAATATGCTAATTAGACCATACTTCCTTTCGGATGTCCTTCCGGATGACCTTCTGGATGAAGCCGTGGCTGTAAGTGAAGCCCAGGTCCCAGGTGCCTGCCGGCAGCCGGAGGGAAGCCTGGGTCCCGGATGCCGGCCAGTGGCCGGAGGGAAGCCTAAGTCCCAGGTTCCAGAGGGAAGCTGGTGCAGGCAGCCGGGGGAAGGAAGGCCTACTCTTGCACAAATTTCGTGCATTGGGCCTCTAGTATAGGATATAAAAGGCTAAATGACCGATCATCCGTCCAGCCGACCGACTGACTGGCCGGTACATATGACGCACACTGCCAATTTAAAAATAGATGTTTACTCACGCATGCATGATACATATAAAACTCTCGGAATGGATATTATTGAAATTCCCCGTGAAATTATTTGTAATGGACCTATTATTGAAACTACCTTTAGAAATAGTATATCTATAGATAATATTAAAAATATATCTAAATGTGCAATTCTTTGTCAAAAAATGAGCACGTTCATAAAAAATGAAGAAATTTTGGATATAGTTGATGGAGATTTTCACACCTATTTGAGTGATGACTCCATCGTTTCAACGGATGATGCCGAAAAGGAAAATTTTCCCATCGAATTTCTTAATAGTATTACACCTTCGGGAATGCCGTGTCATAAATTAAAATTGAAAGTAGGTGCAATCATCATGTTACTGAGAAAAATTAGTAGTAAATGGCATCTTTGTAATGGTACTAGATTTATTATCAAAAGATTGTGACCTAACATAATCGAAGCTGAAGTATTAACAGGATCTGCGGAAGGAGAGTTTGTTCTGAATCCAAGAATTGATTTGTCCCCAGCTGACACTGGCCTCCCATTTAAATTAATTTCAAAACAGTTTCCCGTGATGCCAGAATTTGTGATGACTATTAATAAATCACAAGGACAAACTCTAGACAGAGTAGGAATATTCCTACCTGAACCTGTTTTCGGACATGGTCAGTTATATGTTGCTTTCTCTCGAGTTCGAAGAGCGTGGGATGTTAAAGTTGTAAATACTTCATCACAAGGGAAATTAGTCAAGCACTCTGAAAGTGTTTTTACTCTTAATGTGGTATACAAGAAGATATTAGAATAATTTTAATCAATTTATCAGTCATTGTTTTTATCAATGTTGTTTTTATATCATGTCTTTGTTGTTATATCATGTTGTTATTGTTTATTAATCAATTTATATATTATTTTCATATACAATTTACTAATTTTGTTTCATCTCTGATACTTCTATTATAGAGAAATGGCAAATAGCGATATTAAAATATTTCTTCTCATTAATTTCCTTTCAATATGCACAAATCCATACACTGGGCCACTAGTTGTATCATAAAATCACAAACATTTATTTTAATACATATATAATTTTGAGAAGTTACAATATTTTTTGCTAGGAATGTCAATATGAGCTTATTACCTTAGTTTCTAGCTCTGGCCAGTGTAGCTCAGTGATCCAATCAATGTGTTTCTCATATCTCTCTCTATTTCTCCTTCTCTCTCTCTCTCTCTCCTTCCCTCACTCTCTCCCTTCCACTTTCTCTAAAAATCAATGAAAAAAAAATCCCTGGGTGAGGATTAATAAAAATAAATAAATAACTTTCTATCAGTTTTTCTTTGTTTGACTACTCCCTCTGTTAATTTTGACACATGATTTCTTTCCACATAAACTAGTTTTGATAAACATAAAAACAAACTCATAAATACCAACAGAATGGTGGCTACCAGAAGGGAACAGGGTTTGGGAGAAGACAAAGAGGATAGAAGGTGTCAAATAAATGGTGACAGAAGGAGACTAAGACTTTAGGTGGTGAGAACATAGAAAGCATACAGATGTCTTATTATAAAGTTGTACACTTGAAATTTATATAATGTTATTAACCAATGTTATCCCAATAAACTTACTTTAAAAATAAAATTTTAATTTATCATCACAATTTATTGCCCCCACAGTTGTTACCTTATTCATTTATAATTAAATTTTCTATTATATGTGGATATATTAAAAATTTAACAGATTATCCTAAAATATTTGAATAATAACCAGTCAGAATTTAAAGTTTTCTGATGAAAATAAAGTAATAATAATAATAATAATGAAGGGGGTCTTTTCTGTGATAACCTCGGCCACTATTTATAAATTATATCTGTATATGCATACAATATATTAATTTTGTTCTAAATTTTTCAGAACCAAAATATGATTCTGGCCACTAATCTGCACTTGTCCTCTATCTGCAGTTCCTGATTTATTTCTAAAATTCCTCATAACTGGGCTTAGGGAAAGGGATATGATACTATTTAATTGACCCTCTTAAAGACTCCCCAAAGGATTGGGACTGCCCTCTATCATTTGCTAGTCATGTGATCTGGTCATGTCTCAGAATCCTAGTTTACTCATCTATAAAATTAAATTTATAAAATCTATTTCACTGCACGGAGAGTAAATATTAAACAAGATTTAGGAGATTACTGAATGCGACATAATTTTAGATCTGAGGACAAATGGGCTTGCTGACGCATCACCACAAAAACTAAAGGACAGATTAATCCAGTCTCAAGCAGAGTGGTTCATTTGCAGTCCTCCACAGAGAGAATGAGAGCAGCTCAGAACCGACTCTGTGGTCAGGCTGGTTGACCAGAGCGATGAGGAAGGGGCCAGCTAAGCATGTCCATCTTCTTGTAAACTCACCAGCCAAGGAGGAGACCTGTGTCTCTCTGGAGGAGTGAGTGAGGGCCATAAGGAGCACCAGGGGCCAGGGTGTTACTCTAAGCAGTGGTTCTCAACCTGTGGGTCGCGACCCCTTTGGCGGTTGAACGACCCTTTCACAGGGGTCGCCTAAGACCATCCTGCATATCAGATATTTACATTACGATTCATAACAGTAGCAACATTACAGTTATGAAGTAGCAATGAAAATAATTTTATGGTTGGGTCACAACATGAGAAACTGTATTTAAAGGGCCAGAAGGTTGAGAACCACTGACTTAGATAGTGAAAATGTAGAGTAACAAAGGACAAATAAGTTAAATTTATTTTAAACTCTAACAACAAAACTCGAAGAGCTTCTTTTTCAAAAAAACAAATCTTTAATATAAGCACATTTCTTAGTGGTTAGTTTTTAAAACAAAACAAAACACTGTCCGACAAAATGTGCAACCAATTGTGGATTATAGATGAAGTAGATTATGGTGAAATCACATTTTTACTGTACCTTAAAAATGAAATGATTCTTCTATTAATATACCTAAAGTTATAGAAGTGTTGTGTTAAAAAAATAACTCTTCATATAATGGTGTCCTCAAGCAAATTATTTCCTCTCTGGGCATCTGTTTCATTGTCTACAAAAAGGAGATAGTACCTGACTGAACTGTGAGATAGCAGACAAGTGATTTGGGAGGAAGCAACCACAGAGAAAGAAGTTACTGAGGAATGTGCTAACCTGAATGAATGAGTAAAATCTGAATGAGGAGCATATGAAATATGTTTCCCTCATACCGTAGCCAATCTAGTAATGAGCAGCATTCTGATTTTCACAGACTTTTAAAATCATAAGGTTGGCACAAGGACTGCATTTCAATTTTCAATATAGTTTTTCTTTTGTATATGAAGGTAAATAATAATAACCTTGGCTAATGATCCATGTCTTCTCTACAGAAAAACCAACAGCAGCCAAATACATGATCTTCACTACTTTACTATTAACAGGAAAATCATATCACCTATTATCCTTTGGAGAATAAAAGGGCATTTTTTTTTAGTCAAATAGGGCACTGAAACATAAGGAAAACAGGCCATAACTGGCACTGTCGCACAGATATATGATCACTCTATCACCATCATAGCAAAACTTGACAGTGCATTAGAGGCCTTCTATCAATTACTATCTGCCCCACCCTCCCTATAGCAGCAACCTTTCCAATCTTTAATCTTCCCAACTTACCCAATTCATTAAATAATCAATTATCCCCAATCTGATCTTATGGTTTTCCCTAACACAAAGATTCCACTGTAAAAAGCAAATGCTTGCCATTCTCCAAAAACATCTTGCTCATTATTCACCATGTCTTCATACAAGTAACCCATGTATGATATTCTCAAATATCCTCCTTAAAATGTTGCTGGTGTGGCTCAATGAACTATGATAGCAATGGCAGATCTATAAGTTAGGTCATCTATGATATAACATTTTAAAAAAGTAACAAGTACTAAAATATCACTATCCCGATATGTTAATGTTTATTATTTTGATCCTGATATTGTAGGCCTCTTAATCTTGCTTATAGGCTACAAGAAAAAAAAGAATACATGGGGAAAAGAAAGCAAGTCAAAACGTAGGCAAAACAGGCCCAGCCAGTGTGGCTCTGTGGTTGAGCGTCGACCCATGAACCAGGAGGTCAAGGTTTGATTCCCCGTCAGGGCACATGCCCAGGTTGCAGCTTGATTCCCAGTGTGGGGTTTGCAGGAGGCAGCCGATTGATGATTCTCTCTCATCATTGATGTTTCTATCTCGTTCTCCCTCTCTCTTCCTCTATGAAATCAATAAAAACATATTTTTAAAAAAACCCATGGGCAAAACAACATTATTAAAGGCTGTTATAAAGGACCATGAAATCACAGATTAAAATGAATTAAGCTGCTGACTTCTTAGTTGTCATGAGAATTACTTTACACAACTTTGAATAAAACTCATGTCTTAGACATATGAACAACCCTATTTACTTTAAGTAACTTTAATTATATATTTGAAGGATCTCCATCAAGAAGTAACAGATCAGAATAACAAGATTCCTATCCTGACCAGACAAAGACAAAAAAGTCAAAGAAACTATATTAAACTTTAAGATGTGAATTTGTCTCTCATTTCTCAAATAAATACTTTTCTGATAAATCACTCTAGAAGTCTCTAGAGTGCCAAAGCCAATATGGAGATATATTATAAGCAAAGAAACGTTTGATAAAAAATGTGGCACTCTAGAACACACAATATATAAGCAATAAATGGACAGCAATATGTCTTATTATACCAGATAAATGCCTTCAATATCTACAAAATAGGAAGAATCACCATAACACCCTTACATAAAATGAATTACTGCCCTCAAGAACCAATTTGTCAAGTTTCTTAATTGGCTAATAAGTTCTAAACACATGGAATCAAAACAAATATCCTAATATATTATTTTTCAAAAAAATACAATACTTCAAATAATCTCCTAAGTAGAGTTCTACAAAAGAAGACTGTATTTGCTATAAAATAAAACCATCATTAAAATTAAATTTAAAAATTACATAAGGAATAAACTAACATGGATTATACATCAGGTTGACATTTTGAACATGAACATCTACTTTCATCCCCAACCAAAATCCAACTAAAACCATAACAAGGGATTTTTTTTTTAAAGGACCTACACTCTAGGAAAGAGATATACTTGAAAAAGGTAAATGTCCACTGATGGCATGGTGGTAAAAGAAAACTAGAAAATAAGGTAGTAAAGCTCAGGGCTCTATAAAAACAGATGGCATCAAATTATTTAAAAATAGATCTAGCTTTTCCCATAAAGTTTTCCATTTATTAAAGAAACTCCACCTCACTGTATTAATAATAGCACAGCATCATTCAAAAAAACTTTCAAGTCACTCAAAACCTTCAGTCCTTCCATTATACTCTCTGTTACTCCTGATCCAGGAAAATGCTTCACATTATCATGAACAACAACAAAAAATAATACAACATCCATACAAAACAACTGTAATAAGAACAATAACAAAGAATCAAATTTTTCAGGTGATATATATATGCCCCACAAAAAACTATAAAGCAGAGAACTGTAACACAATAATCCAACATTAAATCTAGCATACTAGATGCCTGGTGCACCGGTGGGTCCCTTGGCCTGGCTTGCGCCCTTTCGCAATCTGGGACCCCAAGGGGATGTCAGAGAGCCAGTTTCGGCCCGATCCCCACAGGCCAAGTTGAGGGACCCCACTGGTCCCTCACGAATCCGAGCACCGGGCCTCTAGTATGCATATAAGATCTTTGGTTAATTTCTTCCCGCCCTCCACCCTTCCCCCTTCCCCCTTCCCTTTGAGATTCATCAATCTGTTCCATGTTTCCATGCCTGTGGTTTCTGCTCCTGCATTGAGTGTCTGCCCCCTTGTGGTCAGTGCGTGTCATAGCTACCAGCCGGTCAGCCGGTCACTTAGGCTTATATATATACTAGAGGTCTGGTGCATGAAATTCATGCACCGGGGGGAGGGGGTGTCCCTCAGCCCAGCCTGCACCCTCTCCAATCTGGGACCCCTTGGGGGATGTCTGACTGCCGGTTTAGGCCCAATCCCTGGAATTGGGCCTAAACCGGCAGTCGAACATCCCTCTCACAATCCGGGACTGCTGGCTTCTAACCTCTTGCCTGCCTGCCTGCCTGCCTGCCTGATCGCCCCCTAACTGCTCGCCTGCCTGCCTGATCGCCCCTTAACTGCTCCCCTGCTGGCCTGATTGATGCCTAACTGCTCCCCTGCCAGCCTGATCACCCCCAACTGCCCTCCCCTGCCGGCCCGATCGCCCCCAACTGCCCTCCCCTGCTGGCCTGATCTCACCCCTAACTGCCCTCCCCTGCAGGCCTGATCTTGCCCCCCAACAGCCCTCCCTTGCTGGCCTGATGGCCCCCAACTGCCCTCCCCTGCCAGCCTGATCTCGACCCCAACTGCCCTCCCCTGCTGGCCTGATCACCCACAACTGCCCTCCCCTGCAGGCCATCTTGTGGCAGCCATCTTGTGACGACATTGTGCAAGAGTGTCACGTGACGCCACCTAGGCTTTTATTATATAGGATATAGATAATAAGAGATACAAATGTTAGTGATAAAATATCCAAGGAAAATAAACTTTTAACAAATAAAACTAGAAAGGATCAGAAAAAAAGTAATAAAAAAAGAGGCAGAAAATGAGCATCCAACATGAGACTCCAGAAGCAGAAAAATTAATATTTTAATCGTAATGCAAGAACACTTTTGTAACTAAAAGAATCTACATGTAGAAAGGGTCCACTGTGTAAATGGAGAAATGGATTAACCACAGTCAACTCTAAGATATATAATGATGAAGTTAATGCACATAAATGATAAAGGAAGAATACTCTGATCAAGTCACCAACAAAGAAAGTCAAGTTGGCATCCATCTTCTAAACTACAAGATATATAGCAAAACAATGGCTTTCATTTTCCTTGAAGAGCTCAAAGCGGGGGGGGGAAATGTGTTCACAATGGTACATCTACTCAAGCTACCCTTCAGGTATCAAAGCTATAGGAAACAAAAGTGATAGAAGTACTACTTTATGTTAGACTCCAACAAGTCAAGGACATGCTACAATTTCTAGGTTAAGCACATAAAGTAAAATTAAAAGAATGTTTAACAACCTAACAGAGAAGAAAATGAACTATAATTAACTAAAAAAGAAAGTAGAAAAAAGATGAATTGGACAAATAGAAAACAAAGAATAAGGTGGAAGATTTAAACCCAAATATAATCAATAAACATAGACTAAATAATACAATTAAAATAAAAAGATTGTGAGACTGAAAATAAGCAAACTATATATAGCTTTCAGTATGAACATGAACAATATTACAGGGCATATTAAAACTAAGTTTTAAAGCAAAAAAAATGCGAAAAGATATGCAAGCACTAACAAAAAGATGATGAATTTATGTCAATATCAGACAAAGCAAACTTCAAAGTAGGAAATATTTCTAGAAATAGAGACATTTCATGATGATAAGGTCACTCTAAAAAGAATATATGGCAATTCTGAATTTGCATAACAACAGAACCTCAAAATATATAAAGTAGAAGCTGACAGAACTTAAAGTTAAACAGACAAATAACTATCAGGATTTGTCTGTGAGCTAAGTAACTGATAAAATGTATACAGTTTTAAGAGGGGGAAATGGCAAGGAAAAAACAGAGAAATCACAGATAAAATAATCAGAACTGTTATTAAATGGTCTTTGGCCTGTAGGGGTTAAAGGCTATGGGAATAGCCCTCCCACCATGAACTAGAAAAGTAGACAAAAATGTATGAAACAACTGATGTTCCAGATATTATACAACAGGCAGCAAAGAACTGTGATTCCCCAAGAAAAAGGAAACAAACAAGGGAACCCTAGGATTGTTCCAGCTTATTGCCTTGAGAAAGTTTACAAGTCACACAAGCAGGAGAGGGAGCCCAAATAGAACCTTGCAAACTTGCTGAGTTAAGGAGATAGAAACAGATCTTCAAGGAGGCCAAGGTGGCTAGAATTTGCAATGAATTAGACCAAAGGAAAAGAAGTTGGACAGAGAGAGGGATCTAGAAATCTGTAGTGGGCTCCCCTAGATCCACTACAAGTTCCAATCTATAAATATGTATGTGCAGTGAAATTCCATGGGACCAGAGAACATACACTGTAAAGCAATAGAAATCTTGAATATCATACAAGAGAAATACTATTCCACTAGCCAGAGTGGAGCTACCCTGTACATAAGGCATTATATACAGTCAAGTATTGATCCTGGAGCTAAATTAGCAACGGAGGAAAGTAAAGGTACTCTGGACACATCCGAGCAAAGTTTAAAATATGCCTTGATATTGGCAAAATACTACCTGATGAAGTTAGATCATGGCTACATGAAGGTTTGTTATACTATACTGTTTTAATGGAGGCTTGAAATTTTCCATTCAGAGGCTTTAAAAAATTATTTGAAACCTCATGTATAAATAAGTCTGTTATCTGATACTCACCATGGTTTCTCAATCCAATCCATATAAGCTAATTGATAGAAAGTACCTGAAATATTATACCAAAAGACTTCCAAATACAACCAACAACAACAATGCTATTTCTTTAGGGGAAACATGCACTTTGAATTTTAACTAAGATAAATTGAGGGGACTAATATCCTTCAGCCTTGGCCACTGATTGACCCAACATCTGCCTTAGAGAAATCTGTCTAGATCAATATAGTTGCCACATGTTCTACAGAGCCTAGGTCAACTGTCCTCACTAGGGGCAGAGGATAAAGTTGCTGTAGATAAAGTATTTGTAAACAGGATTGCTTACATATTCCTGACATAGTAATTATCTACCTATAGCGCCCCACTGAAATATTTATCAAAATTCCAGATACATTTACTTGGACTTATAACTCACATCAAGTTTTACAACTTAGTTATCAAAATTCAAAGCTGGTAAATAAAAATCAAAACCAATCTCCCATTTACCATGATAGTTAATGTTGTAATATATGTACACATAATAATATGCTTGCTTAGTATATCTATTATTCAGCAATATTACAGGGCATAACATTTAACCCTATTATTACTAAGGATGTTCTAAATGCTAAGAAGCATGTTAGCTGTATTCCTCTATTTTATCTCTTTTCATTCTCTGGAGTATTTAAACATATAATTGTTATGTCATCTCCTTTTGGTGGTTTGAGGAATTTTTTTTTTCTTGTTTTGGGATGAGGTGGGGTTGGGGTGTTTTTTGGTTTAGTTTGGTTTTTGTTTTGAGGAAAATGAACTCTGAAAAGTTCAGAGGTGACAGAGCCAATGTGTGATAGAGCTGAAATTTGAACCCAGATTTGTCCACATCCTTTCAACTACAGCACACTGCCAATAAGATCTGGTTACAGTATCATTTTCAAGTAACATATATAAAATAGAAAATAAGTATCTACATATACTCATTTCTGAAATATTATCAAAAACTTAACCCCACCTTATTACAGGTAGATCCAGCCAATTAAATACCTTGGAATTCTCATGTCAATATTCAAAAATTCGCAATCATCATCTCCAGTACCCCCATTTCTAAAATATTAAGGCTAGAATTGGAAAGAGGAAAAAAGCAAAAGAAAAATGCAGAATGCCAGTGCCTCCCCTCTAAAAAAGCATATAACCCACCCACTATGCCAAAGGTTAAGTCATTTAGTCAAGTTCAAAGATCTTCAAAGACTTCTTAGATCCAGATAAGCCCATATGTTACCAAAATTCTGCAAAAAAGCCATTACTTTCCAATCTGCTTCTCATGTTTAAGATACAGAACACACAGATGCCTGGCATCACTCATCAGTCTTCCTAAATTTTCACACCAGATAATCAAGGTCTACCAATAACTTTCCTATCTAAAAATCCTAGAAATGTCTTTATTCCATCAAGGACTAACTCACTTGTTAAATCTGAAAGTAACCATAAAAGACGATTCAGTTACTGTACAATAAGTGTTAATTTGCTAATTTCTTCACAGGTAATCAATTAAAATGTAAAATATTGGATAAAATTAGTTGCACTAAATTTAACAGCTGCTCCATAAGCATAATTAGTTTCACAAGGGCCATATGTATTCTGAACAGAGACATAGTTGAAACAAATAGACAGATTTTAAGCAAGTTTGAGCAAAATCTGCATTTAATTAGCAGGTGGGCACTACAACTGCATAACGTTTTATACATTTATATTTATGAAGTGACAGAAGATCTAAAGGCTTTTTAAAATGGCGTTTATTGTTTGAATGGGAACTGTTTTGCTGCATGCTAAAGTGATTTAAATCCTTATAGCTCTGCTTTGAAAAAAATCATAAATGGTGAAAGAAAACATGTGGAAAACTGTAAAACTAGAAAGAATTTGCGACAAAAAACAGATACACATACCATAACTAAAAGGAAACTACACTTAATTAAATGTACACTACATCTGGAATATCAGCCTAATAAAATGTGAAACTATTAATTTTCATTGTTCTAAAGGAAATGAGGTCAGTGTCATTTAATAATTCCTCCAATTACATTGAACTAACTCATTGGACTATATGTTCTGGATACCATCTAATCTTAAAATGCCATATACTTTACAATATCCTTAAGTTAAACTTTTTAAATAAAGGCATTTAAATTACAAAGAAGTAAAAGAATAAAATCACAAATGGAATTCTTTAGCAGCTGGTAGCTACTGGCATATTTTAAACCTTACAATTTCTGGATGAGATTTTTCATGAATGCCCATAGTAAGTATAAGATCACACTTGTTAGTTCTCAATAGCACTAAAGTCATCACTTTAAATATAGAAGTAGATATGTAATTTTAAAAATTAAAATGAAGTTTACCTGGCCAATAATTTCATTAGTAGACTATTTTTATCAGTTTTAATTTTAAAATACATAAAGAATAAGTTAGTTTTTCAAAGGCAACATGTTTTTAAGAAGTCCTTAATTGAGCAATAATATTTGTAAGCTAAATTTTACAAAATAAAATAGAACAATGAAGCAAATTCCTGCATTGTTTGTATGTGTGTGGGAGAATGCTTGTAAACCAAGAGAACCAGTACCTTAAAATTTTACTATTTCTTCACCTACCTAAGTAATGTACTTAGGTATCAAAGACACGAAACTTAAATTTTTCTTTAAGTAATAAGGTCAAAATGCACAGATAAATTTAAGTTAAACATAAACTTTCACTTTTGACATCCTAATTTTGGAAATAAAAAAACATCAACTTAACACACTCTCTAATTTGTAAAACAAATCTATGTGTGAAAAATGTTAAGGTTTCATGGAATCCTTGTATCAAAAAATGTTTTAAACTACAAATATGATTGTAAAATTCAACTCTGATAACTTTATTGTTTTAACATTAATAATTATTTCAGATTCAAAAATAAAAGAAACTACAGATCACTCTGCCCAAAGTAATTAAAAGGTTTTGTGTTTTGTTGGTTTTTTTTGTTGTTGTTGTTTTTTAATTAAAATGCTCTTTTAAAGGATTACTTCCTTAGCCCTGGCTGGTGTGGCTCAGTTGGTTGAGTATCATCCCATGCACCAAAAGATGGCCAGTTCAATTCCTGCTGAGGGCACATGCCCGGGATCGGGGCTCAATCCCCAGTCTGAAGTGTGCAGAAAGCAGCCAATCCATGTTTCTCACTCACATCAATGTTTCTCTCTCGCCCTCTCCCTTCTTCTTTCTCTAAAATCAATAAAAAACACTTTCTTAAAAGATTACTTCCTTAATTCGCAATAGATCAAAACTAAAAAGAACAAAAATCTTAATATCCATTAATTATATGGAAGAAACACTTAAGACACTAATCATTCTCAAGTTATTTGCTAAAAACTTTTTTTTAAATTTGTTTTAAAAAGTCTTAACTAACTTTCTGCAAGATTTCATTCAATGCAACTAACTTAAGTGGACAGAGTGATAGTTGAAAAATCAGACTGCATTATGCTGCCTTTAAGTAAGATTTTCAATCCCCTGTTTTTTGCTGCTCTTCCAAATCTGTGAACAAGTTCTAAATTGCTTATGTCAATATTTTAAGTGCCCAACAAAAAGAATAAAAGAATCAGAGAAAGCTAGAAGCCTGGGGCATAAAACTTATCTGAATGGTCACCATATTTTATAAATGAAAAACAGGATCAAGTGCACCCAGCATCATTGTATACTGTACTGTGCTGTATTGTATGCATGAGTACAAGAAAGAATACTTGAAATAAAGGCATATGTTAGTTTATTTCCTGATTTGGTGTGAATAATCTTATATAATAAAGAGCTAATATGCAAATGGTCGTCACCCTCGCGCCCTCGCCCCCTCACATGGGAACTGCTCAGACACTCAACACTGGGGAGAGAGGAATGGGGACCAGCCAGGCACAAATGAGCTCGCGAGAGAGGAATGGGGACCAGCCAGGCACAAATGAGCTCGCGAGAGAGGAATGGGGACCAGCTAGGCTGCGGCACAGGAGATGGACAAGCTGCCCACGCCGAGGTCCCGGGCGCCTGCAGCTGCGGCCCAAGCAAAGCCACCCGCCCACGGTTCCCTGTGGTTGTGGCCCGAGCGAAGCCACCCTCCCACGGTTCCCAGCGGCTGTGGCCAGCCCAGGAGAAGCTGTCCCAGGTCCTGGGTGCCTGAAACCAGCCAGAGGAGGGAATCCTGGGTCCTGGGTGTGGGTGAGGCAGAGGTGGTTAGGGGCGATCAGGCAGGCAGGCATCAGGCAGGCAGGCAGAGGGGTTGGGGCGATCAGGCAGGCAGGTGAGCGGTTAGGAGCCAGTGGTCCTGGATTTCAAGAGGCAGTCGGACATCCCCCAAGTTGTCCTGGATTGTAGAGGGACCTTCCCCTCCCCCCCCCAATGCACGAATTTTGTGCACCGGGCCTCAAGTTCAAAAATAATCCTAGTGTGTGTGTTTTCCCCATATAACATATAACAAGAAGTAGAGCAGATTTTAAAAAGAGACAGAGTCTGTATCTTTAAGGACTTATTTCAAAATACAAGAGGAAACAAAGGCCAGGTAGAACTAAGAACATCTTATTGAAAATTCAAAAATCATACTTTTCCCTGGTTTTCCCCCTAGATCTTTACCCTGCATGTTGCCAGAGTGATTTGAAGGTATTCCAAATTCAAGTTCAAGAGACAGTATAAATACAGTGGGGCCTTAACTTACGAGTGTCCCGACTAATGAGTTTTTCGAGATACGAGCCGTCTCTCGGCCAATTTTTTGCTTTGAGTTGCGAGCTAAAATTTGGGTTATGAGCCAGCTTCAGATACCCCACCGCTAGTTGGCGCAGCGAACGTCACAGTGAACGCCACAACATCAGTCCAGCATCACGTGTCTCACTCGTTCACTTTATGATTTGACATACGAGTAATTTGAGTTACGAGCTCCGTAACGGAATGAATTAAACTCGTAAGTCAAGGCCCCACTGTAATTGATTCCTAGTATATACTATATCAGCAAGTAAAGAAAGTAAACCTACAAGTGGGACCCCCACCTCAAAAGCACCTAGACTGTGTGGATTGTTATCAGCATTAAAACCAAAAAGAAATCTTTAAGGCTCATATTCAAACTTACAAAATATCCTTTCACTTTTTACTTTTCATATAGCTCCTTTTTTTCCAAAGCTTCTTCATAAAAACACATAGCTTCTATCCTATGTAATAAAAGCCTAATATGCTAAGTGTCCAGTCATCCGTTCAACCAATTAAAGCGTAATATGCTAATGATATATTAGGCCGCTCAACCACTCACTATGATGTGCACTGACCACCAGGGGGCAGAAGCTCCGACCAGTAGATTAGCTTGCTGCTGGGGTCTGGCCGATCGGGACTGAGCGAGACAGGCCGGACACACTCTGGAGCCCTGCTGCAGTCCCTCCCCAGCTGGCCAACCTCCCACATCCCTCCCCAGTCCGATTGTGCACCAGTGGGGTCCCTCGGCCTGGCCTGTACCCTCTTGCAATCCAGGACCCCTCGGGGGATATTGGAGAGCCTGTTTTGGCCCAATCCTGCAGGCCAGGCCAAAGGACCCCACTGGTGCATGAATTCGTGCACCGGGCCTCTAGTATATAATAATGTCCATTTAAAGCTGATAATTTCCTATTTTAACAAGACAAACAAAAACATAACTGCCTAACTAAACCAATATTACAATGAATGCCCATAAGTTTACTAGAAGATAATTTACACAAATAATACAAAAGTATTTTTTAAGCCATCATTCATTTCCCTTTTCAGTGCTGATTAAGGGAAGAAGAGGTTACATATTTTAAAAAATAACTTGCAAGGGTCATTCTACTTTAACATGGTGTTGAAAAAATAAAAATGTTAAAACTCAGTTTTATTCTCTTGAAAATAAGATAATAAAAACCAGCTTATCCTCTTAACACGTTAAGCGCATGTCAGTCACCAGTGACTGACACTATACTTTCCATCCAGACTGGTCAGTCATTGATGCCACCAGCATATTGGTGAAATTGGATATTGCGGGCTAAACAAAAAAGAAGACAAAACAGGCTTGGCGCTTAACATGTTAACAAGTATTTTTTAAATCCTATTATTTCCCAGAACTTTTTTTATAGATAATTAAATAGAAAGCTATTTTCTCATTAAATTACTTACATTTATCTGCAATAATACAGATTAAAGTAGAGAAAGTGTTAGAACTTGAAGCAGTGACAAGTGACAGCTGATAAAGAAAGAGAATACAAAACAAACAAAATTAGACACTGGAAACTATCAAGTCAGGATAGTGTGAGATCATGTAGCTTACTATTCAAAGATGTACTTTATAGCATTACTATACAGCTCAGTATACTATACCATAAATGATATTCATAAAGGTCTCATGAGCAAAAACAATACAAATAGATTTAAACTTCCTTTAAAAAACTTCTACTCTTGTAAAAGCTGAAATACCTATCCTTAAGAGAGGAATAACAGTATTTACAACATATTAAGTCAGAGAAGAAGGAAATTCTAATTATTATTTGAACCATTCTTTCCTTGAACACAAAGCACTCAACTTTAAAATAAAAATTGTTTCAAAAAAACTCTCAAAGTATTTTCCACTAAGACTTAGCCTACAACATTAACTCTGGAATTTAAGGAAATCTAAGATTGCCTTAAGTGAGTAAGCCTAAATCCAGAATACCAAGAAAAATGGTGTTATGAAGGGATTTAAAACGAAGTTTGTAATCTCAGGCTTTCAAACAAGCCAATAATGAACCCCAGGTGGGGAGTTTCCCCAGCACCATAAGAAAAGGTACTTAAAAAATTAGCTTATGTTCATTAAGTGTCAGTTTATGTTTGATATAATAATTTGTGATTAAATTACAAAATTCAGATGACAGAAACACACCAGACAACTTACTGTCTACTAGAGGCCCAGTGCATGAAAATTCATGAACACTGGGGTCCCTCAGCCCAGCCTGTGCCCTCTCACAGTCTGGGACCCTTGGGGGATGCCCACCTGCTGGCTTAGGCCTGCTCCCCGAGAATAGATGATCTAAAAGAAATAATCATATCCTTGGGTAAGGATTTTTTAACAAGGTAATGGTCGCATGAAAATTCACTGCTGGCGGGGCTGAGGGGACTGGGGGACTCTGGCGCCTGCCACACCCCTCCTCCCCCCGTGGGGCTGAGGGGACTGGGCGCTGCCATCTTGTGGCTATGGGCGCCGCCATCTTATGAGAGTGTGATGGTCAATTAGCATATTACCTCTTTATTATATAGGATTATTATATAGGATGCCCTTGCACTGGCTCTTCCCACTGTTAACACTGTTCCCTAGTCATCTCAGACTGCTTCACCTCCTTCAAATCTGTCCAAATATCATCTTTTCATTAAGCTCTATCATAACCACTATGTTAAATACTGAAGCATGACCTCTCTCCTTGCCTCCACAAGTCCCAATGCCCCATACCTTCTACTATTTTTTAGTTTTTCAACTGCATTAAATCTAAATTCTATACAACTGACTTATTTTTATATTTATTGTTTATTGACTACTTCTTTGCTAGAATGTAAGCTCTACAAAGGCAATTTCTTGTAACTGACATATCCAAAACTGCCCGTCACGTAGAAGACTCTCAAATAATTGTTAAAAATGAATAAATATATTACTTTACCAATTTTTTCATCTTCTAATCTTAATCCTGCATGATTATTTAATACTTTCCTTAATAAATTCACTTAAATATTTAACTTATTTTTTCCCCGTATCTAAAGTATCTTAATAAATATTTAAAATAAATGACATTTTCTCTTCTTCCTAATAAAATAGCATATATACCTAACAGATAAGTTATAATAACACTATAAATTTTTTTTGGTTCAAATTTACATTGTTTTGTATCTCTTACAATATAACAACACCTAAGGAAACTTAAAAGAAAATTTCAATAAGGCGAAATATTTTGTTATTAGTTTTCAACAAAATGAATTAATTTATTCCCAATTTCATGCAAAATCATCAGTAAAAACAACAAATAATTCCATTAGTAAAATGAACAAAAAACTTTAACAAAATTTTATCAAAAAGGATATATAGATAACAAATAAGCATGTGAAAAGATATTCAACATCATTAGCCATTACGAAAATGAAAGTTAGAACAATAATGAAATATCAATACACACCTATCAGAAGGGTTAAAAAAATTTTTTTAAGTATCAGCAACATGGTTCTAACCAGTTTGGCTCAGTGGACAGAGCGTCAGCCTGCGGACAGAAGGATCCCAGGTTCAATTCCTGTTGAGGGCATATGCCTTGGTTGCAGGCTCAATCTCTGGCCATAGTTGGGGCGTGGGGAAGGCAACCAATAGATGTCTCTCTCACACAGATGTTTCTCTGTGTGTCTCTCCCCCTCCCTTCCACTCTCTCTAAAAATCCATGGAAAAATATCCTCAGGTAAGGATTAACAAAAACCAAACAAACAAACAAACAAAACAAACAAACAAAAAACTCACAGAAATAGCAGCAACATCAAATGCTAGTGAGGATACAGAGAAGAAATTGGGCGGCTAATATAGCACTAGTTGGAATGTAAAATGGTACAGTCATTTTGAAAAAAGGTTTGGCAATTTCTTACAAAACTAAACATACAACTACTATAAACCCAGCAATTGTACTCTGGGGAATCTATCCCAGAGAAATGAAAAGTTATGTTCACACAAAAACCTATACATGAATTATCATATCAGCTTTTTTTTGTAACAGTCAAAACCTGAAAATAACCTAGACATATTTCAAGTACTCAGCAACAAAAACACCAAATTACTGATACATGCAACAACTTGGATAAATCTCCAGGGAATTATGCTGAGTGAAAAAAGCCAACCCAAAGGTTATAAACTGTATAATACCATTTATATAACACTTGAGGCCTGGTGCACGAAATTCTTGCACTGGGGGGAAGGGGGGTGTCCCTCAGCCCAGCCTGCACCCTCTCCAATCTGGGACCCCTCGGGAGATGTTCAACAAACCGGCAGTCGGACATCCCTCTCATAATCTGGGACTACTGGCTCCCAACCACTCGCCTGCCTGCCTACCTGATTGCCCCAACTGCATCTGCCTGCCAGCCTGATTACCTCTTAACTACTCCCCTGACAGCCTGATCGACACCTAACTATTCCCCTGTCAGCCTGATTGCCCCCAACTGCCCTCCCCTGACGGCCCATTCACCCTCAACAGCCCTCCCCTGCAGACCTGGTCCCCCCAACTGCCCTCCCCTGCAGGCCTGGTCCCCCAACTGCCTTCCCCTGCAGGCCTTGTCCCCCCCCAACTGCCCTCCACTGCAGGCCTGGTCCCCCCCAACTGCCCTCCCCTGCAGGCCTTGTCCCTCCCAACTGCCCTCCCCTGCCGGCCTGGTCCCCCCCACCTGCCCTCCCCTGCAGGCCTGGTACCCCCCCAACTGCCCTCTCCTGCAGGCCTTGTCCCCTCCTACTGCCCTCCCTCCCCTGCTGACCTAGTAGCCCCTAACTGCCCTCACCTTCTGGCCATCTTGTGACCACATGGAGGCGGCCATCTTGTGTGAGGGCATGACAGTCAATTTGCATATTACCTCTTTATTATATAGGATTTTTAAATGACAAAAATTGTATTATAAAGAACAGATTGGTAGTCATGTATTAAGAAGAGGATACAAGCAAAAGTGAAAGAAGTAGATGTGGTTATGAAACAGTGATGTGAGGAATTCTTGTGGTGATACAACAGTTCTCTATCTTGACTGTATCAATGCCAATATTCTGCTTATGATATTGTACTACAGTTTTACAAGATCCTACCATTGGAGAAACTAAAAAAGAGTCTATTATTTCTTATACCTCCATGTAAATACACAATTATCTCAAAATAATATTCAATTAAAAAAATAATGTATAGACCTATTGTTCTGGAAGTACTAGTCAATGCAATAGAGTAGATAAAACAATAAGAGGCATAAGAAGTGAAAATAAAACTATCTCTACTTGCAGATATTAAATTTAAAAAACTCTAGCCCTAACCGGTTTGGTTCAGTGGATAGAGTGTCGGCCTGCAGACTCAAGGGTCCCAGGTTCGATTCCGGGCAAGGACATGTACCTTGGTTGCGGGCACATACCCAGTGGGGAGTGTGCAGGAGGCAGCTGATCGATGTTTCTCTCTCATCGATGTTTCTAACTCTCTATCCCTCCCCCTTCTTCTCTGTAAAAAATCAATAAAATATATTAAAAAATAAAATAAAATAAAAAAATAAAAAACTCTAGAGGAAAAATATAAAATTAACTCAAACCATTCAAAAACAATTCAGCCCTAGCTGGTCTGGCTCAGCGGTTAGAGTGTTGGCTTGAGGACTGCAGGGTTGCAGATTCATTTCAGGTCAAGGGCATGCACCTTGGTTGCAGGCTTGATTCCCGGTCCTGGTTGGGGCACCTGCGGAAGGCAACCAATCAATGTGTCTCTCTCAGATCAATGTTTCTCTCTCTGTCTCTCCCCCTCCTTCCCACTCTCTAAAAATAAATGGAAATATCCTTGGGTGAGGATTAACAAAACAACAAAAAAAAATTTTTTTTAAGATCTCAGCAAGGGAATAGCTCAATTATTAGAAAATAAACAAGAAAAAGGTCAGTAAAATGAGGTTAATAGTATGAGAAACTTTTTATTGAATGTATTGAGGTGACTGACATTAGTTAATAAAATTATAGAGGTTTTAGGTATACAATTCTGTAGATTGTGTATTCACCACCCCAAGTCAAGTCTCCTTCCATGACCATTTATCCCTGAATCCTTGGTGACATTGCTCAAGAAAAAATAGAGAGACATCTCAAATAACTACTATCAGAAATAGAGCAGGGATCATCACAACAGTGTCTTTTTTTAATATATTTTTATTGATTTCAGAGAGGAAAGGAGAGGTAGAGAGAGATAGAAACATCAATGATGACAGAGAATCATTGATTGGCTGTCTCTTGCACGCCCCCTACTGAAGATTAAGTCCGCAACCTGGACATGTACCCTTGCCCGGAATCAAACCTGGGATCCTTCAGTCCACAGACCAACGCTCTATCCACTGAGCCAAACCAGCTAGGGCCACAACAGTGTCTTTGACATCAAAAATATAAGAAGGTATTAGAAATAACTTTATGTGAATAAATTTGGAAAATTAAATAAATGAACAAAGTCCTGACACAAAATTAGAAAATCTGATGTCAATTCTCTCCATATTAATATGTAAAGTCAATAAATTCCCAATCAAAATCTCAGTATATATGGTTTTTAGAAATACGAAAAATGCCACATCCAGGTAGCTCAGTTAGTTTAAAGCTTCATCCCGATACACCAAGGTTGAGGGTTCGATCCCTGGTCAGAACACATACAAGAATCAAATAAGGAATACATAAATAAGTGGAACAAGAAATTGATGTTTCTCTCTCTCTTTCTGCTTCCCTCTCTCTCTCTCTCAAATCAATTTTTTTTAAAGTGAAATAGGCAAGAATCATCTTGATTTTAAAAATTAAATGGATATACAAATGGTTAGCCAACAACATACTCTTATGGAAAAAGAACTAAGTAGAATTTATCTTATGGTATAATGATAAACAGATCAATGGAACAGAACAGAGAATTTATATCAATGGGACAGAATAGAGCACTGATTAAGTTTCATCTAACTTACTGATCTGGGGCTCATGAGATATATTAGTGAATATGTTCTCCCATTCAGTGGTTGTCTTTTTATTTTGTTGATGGTTTCTTATGCCATTCAAAAACATGTTAGTGTGAGATAGTTCCATTTATTTATATTTTCTTTTGTTTCCATTGCCCAAGGAGATATATCAGAAAAAAAATATTGCTACAAAAATGTTTGAGATTTTACTGCCTATGTTTTCTTCTAGGATTTTATGGTTTTGAGTCTAACATAAAGTCTTTAATCCATTTTAAGTTTATTCTTGTGTGCAGTGTAAGAAGATGGTCTAGTTTTGTTTTTTGGTGTGTTTTGTGGTTTGTTTGTTTTTTGCATGTCTTGTCCAGCTTTCCCAACATCATTTATTCAATAGACTATCTTTAGCCCATTGTATGATTTTGCCTCTTTGTCAAATATTAATTGACTATAAGGGCTGGGTTTATTTCTGGGCTCTCTATTATATTCCATCGATCTATATTTCTGTTTTTATGCCAGTATCATGCTATTTTGATTACTATGGCCTTGTAGTATAGTTTGATATCAGGTAGTGTGATTCCTCCAACTTTGTTCTTCTTTCTCAAGATCAATGTTGCTATGCAGGGTCTTTTGTAGTTCCATATAAATTTTTGGAGTATTTGTTCTAGTTCTGTGAAATATGTCATTGGTATCTTGATAGGCATTACATTGAATCTGTAGATTGCTTTGGATGGTATAGACTTTTTAATGATGTTAATTCTTCCTATCCATAAACAGGGTATATGATTCCATTTACTTGCATCTTCTTTAATTTCTTTCTTCAATGTCTTAGAATATTCCAAGTACAGGTCTTTTACTTTACATCCTTGGTTAAATTTATTCCTAGGTATTTTATTCTTTTTAAAGCAATTGTGAATGGGATTGTTTGTGTTGGTTTGTTTTGTTTTTGTCTCTCTGATAGTTCATTATTGGTGTGTAAAAATGCAACTAATTTCTGGATATTTATTTTGTATCCTGCTACTTTACTGAATTCATTTATAAGTTCTAGTAGTTTTTTGATGGGATCATAAGGGTTCTCTATATATAGTACCATGTTATCTGCAAATAATAACACTTTTACTTCTCCCTTTCTGATTTGGATGCCTTTTATTTCTCATTAAGACTCTATTTTGTTTGTCTCTGCTCTAATCTTTATTATTTGCTTCCTTCTAATGACTCTGGGCTTTGTTTGTTGTACCTTTTCAAGTTCCTTTAAATGTAAAGTTAGACTGTTTATTTGAATTTTTTCTTGTTTCTTGAGATAAGCCTGTAATGCTACGAATTTCCCTCTTAGGCCTGCTTTGCCTGTGTCCCACAGATTTTTGGGGTTGTTGTGCTCTCATTTTCATTTGTTTCAAGATATCTTTTGATTTCTCACTGTTAATCCATTCATTATTTAGTAACATGTTATTTAGCCTCCATGTCTTTGTGTATCTTTAAGTTTTCTTCTAGTGATTGACTTCATGTTTCAGAGAGTATGGTCAGAGAAAATGTTCAAAATAATTTCAATCTTCTTAAATTTATTGAGACTTATTTTATGTCCTAACATATGGTCTATCCTAGAAAACATTCCATGGGCACCTGAAAAGAATATATATTCTGCTGCTTTGGGGTGTAAAGCTCTGAAGATATCAATGTAATCTATTTGATCTATTGTGCCATTTAGGCCATGATCTCCTTGTTGATTTTCTATCTGGAAGATCTATCCATAGATGTCAATTGGGTGTTAAAATTCCCTATTTTAACAGTATTATTGTCAATCTCTCCCTTTATGTCCATCAAGATTTGCTTTACATATTTAGGTGCTCCCATATAGGATGCCTAAATAAATTTACAAGGGTTATATCCACTTCTTTAAATTATCCCTTTATCATTATGTAGTGTCCTTCGTTGTTTCTCGCTATAGCCTTGGTTTTAAAGTCTATTTTGTCAGATATAATTATTGCTACCCCAGATTATTATATTTTAAAATATCTTGTCAAGCTTGATACACTAGATAACCTTCAAGCACAGCACATCCAAAGGACTTCACATGTATAATTTCTATTAATAGCCTTATACGTTATTCTAAATATATATAATAAAGTAAGATAAAAATTATTAAAATGAGAATAAGGAAGAACAAAAAGAAAAAACAGAAGCAGGAAAGAGGTTGGTATGCAAATTAAATCATGAGGCCCTTACATTTCTAGAATTGGACCAAAAATCTGTTTGTCAAGCTAGCAGCTAACTCAAAAGAAGAACATAATGTTCATAGAATAAAAACAAACCAGGTTATCAAATCAAATACAACTATCCCTGACCCTGAGATCATTCTGAAAATAAACCCTCTAATGAATTTCACAGAGCAATTTGCAACAACTTCACTAAATATAGGCTACATGCCAAAACACAATCAGTAAAATCAATTCCAGAGAAGGTCAATATGATGAGTCCGGATATAAGACTTGGACTTAAATAAGGGATAGATTTTAAACTAAAAATGAAATAGATACACTATATTCAATCATTACTTCATAATATTATTCTTCTTGGCAAAGCTTTTGAAAGGTTCTGCATGGCAGTGAGTTTGAGATTATATCACCTGACAAGTACCCGGTGGGCAACTATTTTATGTGGCTACTGTAGGGACAAAGACCTATATTGTAAGAGTCAACCCAAATGGAAATAGAAGTAGCACACTCTTATGAAAGGGAGTATTCTAATAAAAAGGACTAGAGTTTGAACAAAAGGAATAAACTCCTAACCCCCATTTATTAGATAAACCCAGAGAAGCCTGGGGCTAGAGCCAATTTTTCTTTCAGAATGTAATTTTTAATCTTCTCAAATATAAAAGCATTCAAAATAGAAATATATGGCAGCAATACTTTTATTCTAGAAAAAAACTTAAGATGTATTCAAATGCTTATGTAAGCTATACAAGAAATCTAATAAAGGACCCCAAAATATTTTTTCAGAAATGTTAACTACTTAGTATATCCTTCAACATGCAACTAATAAGCTAGTTACAAGTTGTACAGCCAAGACACTAAATGTGGTAATTATCTAGTAACAAATCCTGAGGTACTTGTACCAAAAATGATAATAAAAATTGCAAACACTGATTTAAATGCATCATAATCAATTAATAAAATAAACCTTTTGACTGTCCATTTTAATAAACCCTTTTGACTGTCCAGTTTTCATATATTTTACCATAAAATTTATGAAAAAACTTTTCCAAAGTTTAAAAAACATCTATAAACAAAAAGAATAAAAATCAATGAGATGTTTTAATATGAATGCCAAATTACATGGAAAAAATCACTCTTATTCTCATTGATACACTCGAGGTCTGGTGCACAAAAATTGTGCACTCGGGGGGGCGGGTCCCCCAGCCTGGCCTGTGCCCTCTCACAGTGCGGGAGCCACATGATCAATTGCCCCAAAGAGGTAGGCCCCGCCCACCCATCCGGGGCTCCTCAATGGATTGCCCCAAAGAGGTAGGCCAGATCCGGGGGTCCTGCCTCCGCCGGGCGTGGAGCCCCGGGACCCCAGGCCTTGCCGCACAGAGCTGTGGGACCCACCTCCATGCCGTGCACGCAGCGTCAAGCCCCCGCCCACCTGTACACGTCCGCTGCGCACGCAGCCTCCTGATGATCACTTGTTGCGGCCTTAGGGCATCACGGCATGAGGGCATGATGACCACATAGGCTTTTATTAATAGGATTTCAGTGTTATATCAGTTAATCTTTGTTCCATAATAAACCACTTAAACTTAGAAGCTTAGAACAACATTTATTTATTGTTGTTCATAATTCTCTAGATGAGCAAGAAATAATAATATCTGATCTCAGATGGCAACTAATCTGAGTGGTCAGTGGGATCAGTTAGGTCACCTGATGGCTGGGGTGTGAGTAGGCTGGTCTAGGACAGTGGTCAGCAAACTGCGGCTTGCGAGCCACATGCGGCTCTTTGGCCCCTTGAGTGTGGCTCTTCCACAAAATACCACGTGCGGTTGTGCATGTACAATGCGATTGAAACTTTGTGACCCATGCACAGAAGTCGGTATTTTGTGGAAGAGCCACACTCAAGGGGCCAAAGAGCCGCATGTGGACTGGTCTAGGTCCAGGACAATAATCAACAAAGTTTTTCTTAATGAGCTCACAGACCATGAGATCTCTATAGCAACTCCTAAACTCTGCCATTGTAGCAGGAAAGTAGCCACAGACAGCACATAAACAAATAACTCTGGCTGTGTTCCAATAAAACTGTACTGACAAAAATAGGCAGCAAGCCAGTAAACTCTAGTTTACTAAACCCTGGCCTGGGATGGCCTCACTCATGCATCTGACAGTAGGTGGATTGACAGGTTTACTGCAACTCAGCTGCGAAGTTTCCCCTCTGCTGCAGCAGCTGCTTATCTTCCAGCAGGCTCCAGGGTTTTGTGACACTGTTCTACCACAGTTCCAAAAAACAGCAAGAAAATGCAAGCCCCAATGTGCATGGCTGCCTTGATTATATCTATGTTCTTGAAGAAATTAAAATACATAGGAATCCTACAGTACTATGTCCCCTCTTATAACGTTACAATTAGCAAATTTTAATATATCTGTAAGTAATATTATAGAACTGCATTTTACAGTGTACATCAATGTGCAGATATAAAGCCAACAATATAACATTAAAATACTGCCCTATATTTTTAAGACAACTTTTTAAAAAATTTTATTGACTTGAGAGAGAGAGAAAGAGAGAGAGAGACATCAATTTGTTGTTCCACTTATTTATGCATTCGCTGTTGATTCTTGTATGTGCCCTGACTGGGGAGCACACCTGCAGCCTTGGCATAGGGAAATGATGCTCTAACCAACTTAGCTACCCAGCCAAGGCAATACTGCCTTATATTTGTAGAGCACTGTTGATAACTGTCATAAATACTTCTTCACAATCTCATGAAAAGTAAAAAAGACTTACCTGAAGTGAAACATTAACATTTGCCCATTTATGTTTATCAATTAAGAGTCTCACAATCACAATGCCCTAATATAACCATCTAAAATTAGGTTTTGAAAATACACTACCACACAAATAAAACAGAACCTTATTTAAGATCTAAAATTTCAATTTACAACATCAAAGGATTAAAACAATTATAAGTTGATCAATATATAGAATGTGTATTTCTAATTACATAAAAAGGCAATTCCTTCCCAACTTTAAATTGTTATCCTTTTATTCTATGCTTTAAAAACAAATTAGAAGCAGAGTCATAAAATCATTGAACACACTGTCCAACCTATGAGGGAAAGCGGAGGGGAGGGGAAAGTAAGAGAGCAACCAAAGGACTTGTATTCATGCATATGAGCATAACCAATAGACACAGATCGGGGGGGAGGGGAGTGAGGACATGTGCTGGGTGGGGGCAGCCAGCGGCCAGGGAGAGGTCAGTGACGAAAAAGGAGACTTACATAATACTTTAAGCAATAAAGAATTTAAATTAAAAAAAAAAAACAGATTAGCATTTCCTAATAACCAAGACAAAACAAATTCTATTAAGATATAGTCTAATAAATTAATTTAATTTAAATAGAGATTATTATCTTTTCAAATATCATAATTATTGAAAATGTTTTAATGAAAGGAATTAGTGAATAATTAAACCAAAACAATTAAGAGAAATTACTAAGTAATCAGACCAACACAATTAATAAGAAAAATTACTAAGGACATGAGATAAAACCAAGGCATAATTTTAAAGCATCAAATTAAATGCCTATAGCTCCACATGTACATAAAGAAAATAATTTAATTGCCCTGGCCGGTTTGGCTCACTGGATAGAGCATCGGCCTGGGGACTGAAGAGTCCCAGGTTCGATTCTGGTCAGGGGCATGTACCTTGGTTGCGGGCACATCCCCAGTGGGGGGTGTGCAGGAGGCAGCTGATTGATGCTTCTCTCTCATTGATGTTTCTGACTCTCTATCCCTCTCCCTTCCTCTCTGTAAAAAATCAATAAAATATATATTTAAAAAAAAAAAAAGAAAATAATTTAATAATAAAGAAAGAAACAAGAGCAGTAAAAAAAAAGATATAGTCTAAGTTTGCAGAATTTGATATTCTTATAAACAATCTATTTACTAGCTTTATGTTTCCTCTTTCTCTTAAAATGTGTGTTAAATTTAAAATATGTGTTAAAAATACTCAAAAGGCATTATAAAAAACTAAAAAGTTCATAATTCTAGCAGGGGATCAGGTGGTTGATTGGAGAGATTAAGTAGCTCAATCCATTTGTTTCTAAATACTGAAACAATAGACTAAAATCCACAGTAATTAAGTCAGGCCCTAAGAAACATGCACTGCCTGATCGACATTTATACACCCAAATTCTTGAATAAATGAAACTGTTAAGAGAACTAAAGATACAAACCTAGTTTCAATAAAGTTGGCAATACCTTTAAAATATTCCACATAAATAATTTTAACTTTAGACATTAACATTAAGGAAATGATTAGAACCACATTTTTCATAACAAAGAGGTATAATTGACCTTTATTTTATTAGCCTACAATTTGCTTCACCACTGTTTTCTTAAACCACTCTAATGGTATATATACCTTGACAACATCCCACAGATGGTTATGATTATATGTAACAAGACAACAAGCTCATTGAAAACCATTACAGAAGCTTAGCTAATGGGATGTCACATTAAATCTGATATAAGATTAAAAACTTTCTATCAATTATATTATAAACAAAGATATATCATTTGAAATTGACATTCAAACATTTCTAAACTAATTCCATAAAAACACTAAGTTAGTAATATGCTTATTTAAGAATGAGCTTTAAAAACAAGTGAAGACATTACACAGCTTATCCCCATCACACAACTTGCTTGCAGCATGTGCCCTTTTGGGAGGGGTGGGTTTATATATATAGAGAGAGATATTTTTTGCTTTCAACATCTTAGATATAGATGCTTCTAACTACAAAACTCTGGTAAATGTCAGAATTCGATTTGACTACTTCTTACTTCCTCTCTTAATGCTTAATGACTAATTCCTTAGAGATGTCCTTAAAAGCCCTAAAATGTTGTCCTTCGGTAGAAACTTTCACCAGCAATCAATCAGAAGCAAATTAGATGATTGTGTTGAAATGTACTACACTGTGTAAGCTAACAAATGAATGAAGAAAGGTAGTATATCGGAACATATGCCACTACACTGAAGTTGCTAAAAGGGTTTGTTGGAAGAATATTTGGTTTCCAGTGGAGCAAATATGGAATATGAAGGGGCAGTGATAAAAGAATACAAAGTCATATGGAAATCCAAATATAGTGACAGACACAATTATTTTACTAATTGCTAATGAATACAGTCAAGTGGCTTCAAAAAGCAAAACTTTGCTTGGACTACTTCAGGTTTTGACCTCTGCATGAGCAAATGCATTTAAACTGAAGCCCACCAAAATTGATTAACGGCGCCAGTCAAGGCCAGCATGTTAGTTGAAGCTTTTTCCATCTATCACATGGCCCCAAGGATAGTTAAATGAACCTTAAAATGGCTACAAACAGCTCAATGACTACACAGAGTCCTGCCAATTAGAAATAATTAGGCAGTCATTTTGGTGGTAAGTCTTTTTAAGTGCATACATAACGATGCAATGATGCTTATTAACGATCTCATATGAGCTATGCTCAAACAGCCTGAAATAATTATGCAACTATCACAAAGCCTTGCTCATCTCTGTACTTCACCTTAATGCATTTAAAAATCCACTTCATTACCTCCAGTAATTAATCTTCCATTAATTGCAGGAAAAGCTCAGTTTACCAAGCTTCATTTCTAATTATCTTATAAATAGTTATGGTTCTAATTAATGTGTTCATTAAGATGAATATCTTTCTCAAAGCCATGCTCAGAGCAAAGGTTCCACTTATTCTCTCAAAAGCCTAACTAGCCATAAGGTGAGGCCATTTTGGTTGCATTTGCTTTTATTTTCGTATACTCAACCTCCTAATTGGCATTTAAAATCTAATTTAGAGAAACTTCAAGGAGGCTATATAGGGGGAAATAGGGGCAAAAAGATATTTTCAAACTCTTTTCCAATCAATAACCTTAATACCTTAATAAGAAAACTTTAGTGCACTTTTTGGACAAAAATTGACTAATATACTTAAGTACTATATCCAAGGGAATTTCAATTCCACACAAACATAGTTTTTGCCCCATCTCTTCAATTAGAAAATAAGACAAGGAAGATAAAATATACTATAAAACAAACGTATTTAAATTTATATTAGATTGCCTAGCTAAATTGCCACTATAAAGCAATGACTCAGAATAAATTATCAGCCTTCAAAGAAAAAACCTTACACATATCCTAAAATCACCATTAATTCATATCATTTTGGAAACACAGTTAGTCTATGTGCTTTTTAAAAACAGAAATCTAATTCAGTACTACAAAGTACATAGCACTTAAATACTGGCTATGATTAAAAGATGAAATATGATGCAAAATCAATATGCTTGTAAACAAGAATATTTTTATAATTTTGTAAATTTTTAAAATAACTATGTGGTTTAGAAGCACAAAAGTATTCTTAATTTTTAAAAATCATATTTTATTTTCTATAATTAAAAGAACCAAAACAATTTGTTTGGGAAATCAAGTGAGTAAAATTTTATAATAAAAATAAATTATTTTTCTAATAATCATGAGTTAATAATAAAGCTATAGTTCCACATATGATGGATGTCTCCTGCTTTTCTCTAATTTGCTGTTGCTCATTAATCTTACCCCCTTGTCTTTATCCATATAAGATAAGCCCAAAGAACAGTTCCATTTATGAATTTTTCAAAAAAGTCATATTCACTCTATAAGCAAAACTCTAAAGAGAGAGTTTCTTCATACTTAATTATAATGTGTAATTTCTCTAGAACAAACTTTTAAAATATGCTTTACACAAAACCACTATGGCTTGTGTTCCCACATTAAAATTTCTGAGTATGGAGACTAAAAAATTTGCTAGAAGGGTAGATGGAGACTCAGTTTGAAAGAAAAATCTCATATATTTTATAGCAACACTAGAAGCCTGGTGCATGAAATTTGTGCACACGGGGAGGGGTTGTCCCTCAGCCCAGCCTGCACCCTCTTGCAATCCAGCACCCCTCGGGAGAAGTCCGACTAAACCGGCAGTCGGACATCCCTCTTGCAATCTGGGACCGCTGGCTCCTAACCACTTGCCTGCCTGCCTGCATGCCTGATCACCCCTAACTGCTCACCTGCCTGCCTGATCACCCCTAACTGCCTCTGCCTCGGCCCCCGCCACCACGGCTTCATCCGGAAGGATGTCCAGAATGACGTCCAGAAGGTCATTCGGCTGTCCGGTCTAATTAGCATATTACGCTTTTATTATTATAGATGCACTCATTCATTCATTCATCCTTGTATGTTCTAGGTACTTTTCAATGCTGACGAGGATACAGAAGTTAATGAGACAAGCATGGACTATGTCACAATGGAGTTAAGAGTCTAAATCTTTTAAAGTGAAACACTCCTGCTAACTTAAAGAAACAATGCCACAACACAGAAACAGGATGATTTTAGCTATAAGTTTCACTTACTATAATATAGATGTATATCAAGTACACCTTAATATCCAGAGAAAATGTCAATCCCCTACTATATCCAAAAGATCCTTGAGAGAAGACATCTTGGCCCATCTATCTGTGTATTGCTTAGCCAAATACAATATCGGCACCAAATTGTACTATTATAACAAAAATGTACATAATTCAGAGAAACATACTGTGAACATAAATGGATCTATGAGAATATTAGGTTTGGTGTACCTATCTTCTAAATTTTAACCATTCAATGACACCTTACCTGGTGGAACAGAACAGTGAGCCTCAGTTGTGGCTTTGGAATACTCCAAGATGTCTCCAACAAGCTCAAAATGAGAATCATAAAGTGCTCACCACAAAACTTAACATTAATTAATTCACTTTTATTTTTTAAAGGATTATTTCAAGGGGAAAGGGAAAGGAGAGCAAATGTTGGTAAGATGATACAATATCCAAAATATTAAAAATTATTCTTCCTTTTTATCTAGAGGAGTTAAGGAATATCATTTCTGTTGATCCTGAAAGTATTCAAATTTTAGAATATTCACATCATTTGCCCTTTCTTTTCACTATGCTATCCCCAACACACAATCAAATCTAAAGAAATAAAGCCAATGAACACTTTTAGTAACACAACAAAGCTTCCTATAGTTACCTGACCAATATCACAAAATAATGTTAATGTTAGCCCCTCAGAGTCCATTTTCTCTTTGATCCAAACAAATTTATTTCAGGCAAACAAATTTCTTCCTATGTCAACAGTCTTATATATAAAAGTGAACTTGAAGCAATGGTTCCTAATAGGCAAAATTGAAAAGCTGAAAAAGGCAAGCAATCCAAAAACCTAAGATTCTAATGAGCCAAATTTAAATGTATTTAAATAGTTAACATTCCTAATAAATTTGATTAGGCTCTAAATTGAGATCTAAGTAAAAGGCGAATTTCCCCTAACTATTGGAATGGAAGTAGTGTTAATTCTTTATCATTGCACAGATACTAATGACAAAAATAAAGGTGACCCATAACATTGCATTAACATGCCCTTTCCTCACCCCAGTTAGTAAAACAGAGGAAGGCACATACCAGTAGGCCAGACTAAAAATAATATGCTATGAGAAGATTTCTGATACCTACAGCTCAGTACAGTACCAATTAATAATGTTAAGTCTCCAGGCACTTTAGTTCTAACATGTAAAAATCTATATATCTTTCACAGACACGATTAACTTATAATATTTAGAAAAGCCACACAAGACATTAAACTAAAAAGAGAGCTTCGTTCATCTATTCTGCTGTATTTTCTTCATAAGGTCCATCAAAAGTTTGGCAGTGTCATCTATTACTAAGAATAAAGTTATATCCTCTACCCATACCATAGGCAGAATATTCTTCTTCATCCTTGACACTGAGCTTAATCATACATATTGACAGAAGTGACACTGAGCAGAGGATTTAAATGTGCTTGAGAAATTTGACTTGTTTTCCTTTTGTCTAAGAAAACCTGCTTTGATTAGCTGCTAATCCAAGGATGATGAACCCCCAGCTTGGAGTCAAGCCCAAGAAGCCCAGCCTAAATCAGAAGAGGTCCAATTCACTCACAAATGTTTGTGTAAGAAACATATCTTTTTTTTTTTTGTATACCATTGAATTTTGAGATGATTACTATGTAGCATTTATAGTAACAATTGCTGACTGATACAATGACATTAGCACCAGAGGGTTTAGGCTTTACAGTCAGTCATCTTGCCAAGGGGAACAAAGAATAAAATCTGTTGGAGAACAGGGGATAGGAGTGAGAACAAGGGTTTGAATTTTCAGATTTATCCATGTAAGTATGAGCAAGTTATTTGACCTCTGTAATTTATGTCCTCATGTAAAGACTTAGAAAATAATAAAGGTTGCTGTGACAAATAACCTATGATGATAATACAAGTTCACAATTCCTAACATATAGTATATACTCAATACATATTAGTTTATTTTTCTTGTCTGTAAGCTTTTTCTTTATTTCAACACATTTTCACAAAATTTTTATTACATGCAAATAGGTAATCCCATTTTTTTACTAAACTTTAAAGTAAACACCTGTCGAAGTAATTCCAGAATGTCTATTTCCATGTCTAAGAAGAATCCTCCCCTTTCTCATGGATCTTACTAATCATCATTCTCTTTCTTGCTATCAAATTTAAGTTTTCATGATGATACATTTTTCTACAGAAAAAAAACACACACCAGAAGAACATACCTTTGCCTGTTTGATAAGCAAAATTTCCATATGTTTTTCTTCCTATTTCTCGTCATATTTATTTCATCCTTTCCTCAAAAAAGGTGACAAATAGTAGTTATATTATCAACATATTTTTTTCATTTCAGAAGAAAAGGGTAGATTCAAATGATACTAATAAAATGCTTTAGTTATTCAGAAGATATACTGTACAAATTAAAAATTAGTATAAGGGATTTATTTTTTAAATTAAATAAGTGAATGGCTTAAGGCAGTGATAATTTCTAAAAAAAAGAAAGAAAGAAAAACAGAGGCTGCAGGGAAGGTCAGAGACTCAGAAACAGACACAATCATTCACCATAAAAGACTTCAGGGGACATTTTAATAACTACCTGTGGCAGGATCTCTCATATTCATTATAAAATTCCCAAGGCAGACTTTGTTTTCTCACTCATACACACAGATATAGAAAATGGATCCTTCCCATTAAATGCAGTGTGAGTAGATGCATTTAAATAACAGTTGTTTTATCACTGCATTTATCAACATAGTTTGCAATAAACAAGATAAGAGCTTCATAAGAATGAACACACAATATGTACTTGTGCATGCACACACATGCACACACACATACATGGTATCAAGCAAAGATTATTGAAGCTATGTGACATTCATGTTTATTTTTAAATGCTTGGACACAAACAAAATATGATTGAAGAATGACCAACTCATGAATCAAATAAAGATCTCACCCACATTACATAAAGGCATGAGAGGGTTCAAAATTTTTAAAAGCTCTCATCAAAAAAAAAACGGTATATATACAGGATAGGGCAAGAATAGGTTTATAGTTGTTCACATGGAAAATAATACAATCATTAATTAGTAATACAGGAATGGGACAACTTCAAGCATACCAACATTCACATTATGGTGCCAGAAGGAGAAGAGAGAGAGCAAGATACTGAAAACCTATTTGAAGAAATAATGACAAAAAACTTCTCCTACCTGGTGAAAGAAATAGACTTACAAGTCCAGGAAGTGCAGAGAGTCCCAAACAAGAGGAACCCAAAGAGGACCACACCAAGATAGATCATAATTAAAATGCCAAGGGTTAAAGGCAAACAGAGAATCTTAAAAGCAGCAAGAGAAAGCAGTTAGTTACCTACAAGGGAGCGCCCATATGACTATCAGATGATTTCTCAAATTTTGCAGTCCAGAGTGAATGGCAAGAAATATTCAAAGTGATGAAGAACAAGGACCTACAACCAAGATTACTCTACCCAAAAAGCACTCATTTAGAATTGAGGGTCAGATAAAGAGCTTCACAGACAAGAAAAAGCTAAAGTTCATCACCACCAAACCAGTATTACATGAAATTTTGAAGGGTATTCTTTAAGAAGAGAAGGGAGAAGAAGAAGGTAAAGATAAAAAAAATATGAACAACAAAGTGATAACACATACACATCTATCAACAATTGAATCTAAAAATCAAATGAATAAAAAAATCTGATGAACAGAATAAACTGGTGAATGGAATAGAATCAGGGGCATGGAAATGGAACAGACTGACGATTCTCAGAGGGAAGGGGGTGTGGGGGGTTTGGGAAGAGATTAGACAAATAAAAGAGAAACATGGTAATTAGCGTACGACCGCTACCCTTCCCATTGGCTAATCAGCATATCCTTATGCAAATTAACTGTCAGCCAAGATGGCGGCCGGCAGCCATGCACTGAAG
>NW_005356905.1:602512-618048 GCF_000412655.1 Myotis brandtii | reverse complement strand
AAATTTTTTGCGCCCCGGGCCTCTAGTATCTTATGTGCATGTATGCATTACCTATGGACACAGACAATAGGATGGCGAGGGCCTGAAGTGGGGTGGGAACCAGGTGGGGGGGGGGAAAGAGTGGTATCTGTAATAATCTCAACAATAAAGATTAATTTTTTTAAAAAAGAAGAGGAAGAAGAAAAAGACAAAACATATGAACAATAAAATAACAATGAATACATATCTATCAATAACTGAATCTAAAAATCAAAATAAACAAACAAGAAATCTAATAAAGTAAACTGGTGAATAAAATAGAATCAGAGGCATGGAAACATGGAACAGACTGAGGAATCTCAGAGGGAAGGGAAATGGGGGGAGGGGAGGTGGGAAGAGATTAACCAAAGATCTTACCATGGACACAGACAGTAGGGTGGTGAAGGCTTGGGGTGGGGAGGGAACCAGGTGGAGGAGGAAAGTGGGTGGGGGGAGAAAGGGGGATATCTGTAATACTCTCAGCAATAAAAGATTTAAAATAAAATAATAATAATAATAATAATAATTCAGGAATAAACTCTGTGTTTTACATACTCACAACTATAAACCTATTTTTGCCACAGCCTGTATTTTATTGTATTTGTGTGTTTAGATACATAATATACAGTAATGAAATAATCATTTCTTTAACTCTATTAAAACACTCTCAAACCCAGTTGCTATATTTCTACTCCCTCCTACCTTTTTATCTAGAGAAGTTAAGGAATATCATTTGTTTATCCTGAAAGAATTCAAATTTTAGAATATTCACATCATTTATCCTCTCTTTTCACTATGTAATCCCCACCACACAATCAAATCTAAAGAAATAAAGCCAATGAACACTTTTAGTAACACAACAAAGCTTCCTATAGTTACCTGACCAATATCACAAAATAATGTTAATGTTAGCCCCTCAGAGTCCATTTTCTCTTTGATGCAAACAAATTTCTTCCTATGTCAAGAGTCTTATCCATATAAGTGAACTGTAATTCTGCTACTCCTCTCCCTGCAAAAATGAAAACCTGAAAAAGGCAAAACCAGGTTTTCATTGAATTGGACAAAGTAACTCAGTTGCAGGCTCCATCCCCAGCCCAGTCAGGCAAAGGAGGGAAGCAACGAATTGATGTGACTCTCTCACATTGATGTTCCTCTCTCTCTGTCTCTCCCCATCCTCTCTACGCTTTCTTGGGTGAGGATTAACAACAACAACAAAGAAGACAGTCAGAAATGAGAATTTACAGTAAGTCATCACTTAACTTCGTCGACAGGTTCTGCTACTTGAAGTGAAATGACATATCATGAAACCAACTTTACCATAAGCTAACTGATAGAAACAAGAGTTAAGTTCCTACAGTCTCTAAACACCATTATAACAAAACAACACTGAACAAAATGTTCAATGACATGTTATTCAAGGATCTGCTGTACTCTGCAAACACCATAAAAAAGAAAACACTTAACTGTCATATTCCCAGACTTAGTCATGATCTTAGAACAGGCTAGGAATACTAAGTTTGTCTTCAAAAATACCAGTTACACTTTTTTTTTTTTTTTTTTGCTGTGAGACCTTGATACATGTATAAGACCCAATTTCCTAACCAGTAAATCATGACACCATACCTGTCACATGTGATTGTTCTAAGGATTAAATGAAACGAACATGTTAAGCATTCTGTATTACTACTTTAGTAAGTACCAGTTTAATTAGTACATATTATTACTATTATTGTTATAGCTCAATATTAATAATCTAAATTTATAATTATCCAGGCTTTCTTCACTTCTTACAACTGTGCTGGATTCTTTGTAAAGTTTCAACAATAATAAACAAGAGGCATCTAACTTTTTAAAAATTATATTTGCAAATAAATACAATACAGTTAAGGATTCAAGTTGTTTAAGATTTTGTATTTTGTTATGTTTCATTTGGGGATATGGCTAGAGAAGAAATAATTAAAAGCTATATTTTTACAAAAATATACATTTTGCAAACATGTATCCCAATCTCATAATAACCATGGAATGTCTCATAACATAAATTTAATATACATAGCAGATTAGCAACAGACAAGAAAAAGGTTTTATATACCAATGATAATCAAGACTTATAAAATCTCTCAAAAATATACCCCTAAATCTAAGAGGACAATCTTGGTCCACAAAACTTTCTAGTAAGGTTCAACATAATCAACATGATGCTTGAGGTATTCAGATTTCCTTAAAGGTTACACCTATTTGAACTCTGATCAAAGCAAATCTTTCTTTAGATTGTAAGATCCAACAAGATCTAAGATCAAGGGGGCGTGACTACCAAGTAACTCCCCCATCTACTTATTCCTAATACTGTGTTTTTGAATCATGTTCCCTAGCTTTCTAGTAATCTCAAGGGAACTCTTAAAAGCACTCATTACTAAGTGACAGCATTACCCTGCAACACAATACCATGCCACACTGTCTTTCTTTAGTTACATCACAAATGTGGTGAGCAAGAGTGTTGTCTTTCCCTGATGGTTTTACTTAAGAATGAAAAATAAAAAATATTTCAAGAAAAGAAATTAGTGGTAAATAACCAATAAATGAGGAAAAAAATGCCTGAACTAGCAACTCTAGAAGCAGAGAGTTCCATCCACACACATTCTCAAATTTCTCCAAACAGAAAAGGCTGGAGATCACTCTGAAGGTTAAGGGAATGTCTAGAAGAGGTATGTGAGTAACTGAGACAAACTGAATCTACATAGTTAGTATCAAATAAGCAAATGTGACTAAGAATAAATCTAACTATGGAGCCACCAACAAATAGAGAAGGTAGAGAGGAACTTGCTTTAAAAAGGGGTTGTTCAGCGGTAACTCATTGGCAGGTTGACTAGAAATGTGCACTTGCTTTCCTCAGGGCCCTACTTTTCCTGAGAAATTTACAGAGCAGTTCCTAGATACATGTATGGCTTTCTTAGGCATCTTTGTACTTATTAGTCTAGACCAGTGGTTCTCAACCTTCGTAATGCTGCGACCCTATAATACAGTTCCTCATGTTGTGGTGACTCCCAACCATAAAATTATATTCGTTGCTTCTTCATAACTGTAATTTTGCTACTGTTATGAATCGTAATGTAAATATCTGATATGCTATATGTGTTTTCTGATGGTCTTAGGCGACCCCTGTGAAAGGGTCGTTCGACCCCCAAAGGGGTCACGACCCACAGGTTGAGAACCGCTGGTCTAGATTTTCCAACTGTTATGTTTATTAAATAGACTTAGATCTTAATTAAAAGATACCCTATAAAGTAGCTTTGAGCGTAGGATAAAATGTGTAAAATAATCAAATACAACAGAAACCACATACTCATAAGTGAAATCAGCTCTTCAGACACAACTAAAAATCATACTAAATGTAAAAGTCTTAGACCAAGCATGTCAAACTCGCAGGCCAGGGGCCCCATGCAGCCCACAATGAATATTTTTGTGGCCCAGCCAATGTAACGGTATGTAAGAAATGTTTTAATAAAAATTTCATAACTTAACTTTTACAATATCCTGTTATACATAATTATTAATAACAAACTGCAATATTCGCTAATGACTGATTACTATAATCGTGTTGCATTCATTTCTCTTACGGACCTTATGTGCAGGTGTACCATTTCTCTCCACTAATACTAGCAGCGAATATTTTAGCAGCCGATTGCCATGTCATTAGACTAACTTGTTTGGTGTGCACAACAGAAAATATTTCGCTTTCTGAGAACAAGAAAAATAGGCTTATTTGCATTACGTTTATTAATTTGTGCAGTTATTCTGTGTCTGGTAAGTTAATGTTCAAAAAATATTAATTTTTATTAAAATGTTCTGTTATTTTATCTTAACGATTACTCATTTATTTCAGCCCTTTCTATTCAGCATGTCTCTATCAAAATAAACCTACATTTCTATGAAAATTGAAGGTTTTGTTTTTTTGCGGCCCACATAAACTTAAACCTTGTTTATTTGGCCTGTGTTAGCCTTGAGTTTGACATACTTGTCTTGACTAAAGGATCACAATTCAATTTGCAGTTCAAATCTCACCTCCTTCTTCAAAGAAGAAGAAATATCTTTAAAGGATGACATATGAGCATATGTACCTCACTTTAGGTAGCAGATACAAACAACAAGTTCTGAGTAACCAAATTTTTGAAGAGCAATTACTTCCCACACAAGCTCAAAGATGAATTCCAAGAGAATGATGGGAAGAACAGTATCAATTTCATTAGTATAGCTCTTACTGTTTTCAAAATACTCTCACAAAATATCATTTGATCCTTACATCAGCTTTGTGAAAAAGACAGAGGAGACATACAATTGCAGTCACTTAACTACAAAGTACTAACTACTAGCTGGCCACTAACAATAGCCATAAAGTGATGACCCATCCAGCTTAGCCCAAGATTAAAGGGTTTCTTGGGATACAGAATTTTCAGTGCTAAAACAAAGAGTCACAAGCAAGCCAGCATGGTTGGTCATCTAGCAAAAATTAAAACGGTATTGACACTGTCCTCAAGGAGCTCACTATTTATTGTTATGATTCCTAAGTTGCAGATTTTTAAAAAATGAAGTTCACCTAAGTTAAATTATTTACCTAAGGCAAACAGCTAATAAAAGAAACATAACCTGGCATCAACTCCTACATTATGTCATATGTGAGAAAAGGAAACATTTTTCCCCTAAGATGTGTGATTTTTTTAATGAGAATAATTTATGTAATTATAGAAAATTAAGTACACATATTATGTATACATTATAAAGAAAGATATTTAACACTTCTAGCCACAGACATAGGCTGTAATTTATCTATTGCTCTTGAGAAAAAAAAAAAAACCTAACACATTTAATTTTACTCCACAATATTAAATATATTTATATGACTATGTTATACAGGATGTCCCAAAAAAATTGTATACACACTTTAACAGCTGATAGCTGTTAAATAAAAATGAAATGCATTTTAATAAACACTGCCTTTGTAATTATTGAAAGTGCATGTATACATTTTTGGAGGACACCCTATATAATAAAGCATAATGCCAAGGACTTCAGTTAGGTTTCTTACACTATCCTAGAATGTTCTAATTAACATTCATTCATTCAATAATACATGTGTAGTGCTTATTTTGTGTCCTCCCAGCACTTTTCTGATACCTAAAAGTGTAGACTTTACATAGTATAATAATAATCATGTCTATATATGTTCTCTCACCAGATTCTGAGCTCCCTGAGAATAGTGTATCTGTATTCATACTATATAGCACAGAACCTGACAACTAACTATATGCATTCAAATAACTATGACGTATATGGTCAACATCAAGAATAAAATTCTAAGAGTTTACAATCTAGATAGAGGTGGATGTAAATAACCTCACTGAAGTAATACAATATGATTATAAACTGAATGATATAGATGATGAAGATTTTAGGAATTTAAAGGAAAAGAAAAGCTAAAAAAACTCTTTGTAAATGTAATTCTGATATTCTATGAAGTGATGGCTTTTCACGTTTTTGTTAAACTAAGAATCCTACCCCCAAGTGATATTCCACACAGAACCCCAATGGAAGACAATTAGATGGAGATGTGCTCCAGTTAAAGCAGTAATACCTACCCACACCCAACAAAAAAAAATAAAACAACAACAACAAAAAATGCATGGTAGTTCCAGATGTACCTCCATGAACTTCCAAAACTCCACAAATTAAGGATTAGTTCTATCTCCAAATACTTCTCAAAAATGCTTTCTCTCAACACCACTAGGCCAACCTCCCAAGAAATGGTAAAGTGACCTTTTTAAGCTGAAACAAAAGAGCACCAATTAGTAACAGGAAAACATATGAAAGTATAAAATCCCATTGGTAAAGATAAACACATAGTTAAATTCAGAAATAGTCTAATGTTGAAAGATGGTGAGTTAATTACTTACAAATCTAGTAGGAAGGTTAAAAAACAAAAGCAGTAAGAATAATTATGACTAAGTTTATTAACAAACACACAAGATAAAAAGAAATAAATTGTGACATCAAATACGCAAAATGTAGGGGATGGGGAGAAGGAAAATGTGAACCTTTAGAATGCTTTCAAATTTAGTTATTAACTTAAAATAGACTGTGATAAATATAAGATATTTTACGTAGTGGCCTCATGGTAACCACAAAGCAAAAACCTATAGTAGATAGACAAAAGATAAAGAAGGAATCTAAGCATACAACTACACAAAGACATCAAGTCACAAAGGAAGAGAGCAAGCAGAGAGGAAAGGAACAAAGGAATTACAGCTGAAAAACAATTAACAACATGGCAATAAGTCTATACCTGTCAACACTTTATATTAAATGGACTAAAATAACTTCTCCAATCAAAAGACACAGAGTGGCTGAACAATTTTTTTTTTAAAAAAGATCCAACTATATGTTGCCTAAAACTGATTTACTTCAGCTTTAAGAACACACATAGACTGAAAGCAAAGGGATGGAAAAAGGTATTACATGTAAATGGAAACTAAATTAAGGCTGGGATAGCTATACTTAAATCAAGACAAAACAGACTTTAAGACAAAGACTGTACTAAAATACAAACAAGGTCCTTTCATAATGATAAAAAGATCAATCCAACAAGAGGATATAACATTTGTAAATATTTATGCACTCAAAATAGAAGCACCTAAATATATAAAGCAAATGTTAACATAACTGAAGGGGGAAATAGGCAAAATATAATAGTAGTAAGAAATTTCAATGCTCCACTTTCATCAATAAATAGATCATACAGACAGAAAATCAATTAGGAAACAATTGGACATAACAAAGTAGACCAAATGAATTTAATAGACATTTACAGACAATTCCGTATAAAAGTAGCAGAAAACACACTTTTCTCAAATGCACATGGAACATTCTCCAGGCGGGATCACATGCTAGGCCACAAAACAAGTCTTAACAAATTTAAGAAGATTGAAATCCTTTCAAGCATCTTTTCTCACCACAATGAAATAAAAATAGGAATCAATTAAAATAAAACTAGAAAATTTACAAATATGTGGAGATTACACAACATGCTACATTCACAAAGAAGAGAGAAGGCTCAAATAAAATCAGAAATGAAAGAGCTGTTATAACTGATACCACAGAAATACAAAAGATCATAAGAGGAAATGATATACCAACAAATTAGAGAACCTAGAGGAAAGGGATAAATTCCTAGAAACATAGGAATTTTATGAGACTAGCATTACCCTAGTAGCAAAAATATGTTTAAAAAAATAATAAAAAAATAAAGAAGAATTGATATCAATTTTTCCTATGTCTCCCAAAAATAGAAGAGAAGGGGACACTTCCAAACTAATTTTATGAGACCAGCATTACCCTAGTAGCAAAACCAGACAAAGACACTACAAAAAAAAAAATTTTACAGGTCAATATCCCCGATGAACATAGGCACAAAAATCCTCAACAGAATATTAGCAAACTGAATTCAACAGTACATTAAAAGGATCACACACCACGATCAAGTGGAATTTATTCCAGGAATGCAAAGATGTTTCAATATCCACAAATCAATCCATATTATACACCCCATTAACAAAATGAAGGATAAAAATCATATGATAATCTTAATAGATCCAGAAAAAGCTTTTCACATCCATTATAAAAAGTCTCAATAAAGTGGGTATAGAGGGTATGTACTTCAACATAACATAGGCCATATATGACAAGCCCACAGCTAACATTATACTCAATGTTGAAAAGCTTAAAGCTTTCCCTTTAATATCTGGAACAAAACAAAGATACTCACCACTTGTTATTTTTATTAGAAATAATATTAGAAACCCCACCCTTGGCAATTATACAAGAAAAGGAAATAAAAGGCATCCAAACTGGAAGGGGAGAAGTAACACTATCTCTTTTTGCAGATGACAAGATAATATATAGAAAACACCAAAAGACGCCACCAACAAGATTTAAAACTAATCAAGAAATTCAACGAAGTTTCAGAATACAAAATCAATATACAGAAATCAGTTGTGTTTCTATACATTAATAAGGAACTATTAGAAAAAGAAATTAAGAAAACAATCAATTTACCATGGAATCAATAAGAATAAAATACCTAAGAAATAAATTTAACCAAGGAGGTGAAATACTTGTGCACTGAAAATTATAAGACATTGATGAAAAAACTCAAAGAAGACACAAATAAATAAAAAAATATTTCATACTCGTGGTTGGAAGAATAATACTCTTAAAATGTCCACACAACCCAAAGTAATCTACAGATTCAATGCAATTCCTATCAAAATTCCAATGGCGCCCTAGCCGACTTGGCTCAGTGGATAGAGCATCAGCCTGCGGACTGAGGGGTCCTGGGGTCGATACTTGCCAAGGGCACATGCCTGGGTTGCAGGCTTGATCCCCAGGAGGGGGCGTGCAGGAGGCAGCTGATCAATGATTCTCTCTCATCACTGATGTTTCCATCTCTCTCTCCTTCTCCCTTCCTCTCTGAAATCAATAAAGAAATATATATATATATAAAAATTCCAATGGCATTGTTCACAGAAATAGAACACATAGTCCTAAAATTTGTATGGAACCACAAAAGACCCCATATATTGAAAGCAATCTTGAGAAAGAACAAAGTTAGAGGCACCACACTTCCTGATGTCAAACAGTATGACAAAGTTAAAGTCATCAAAACAGTATGAAACTTACATAAAAACAGACACATAGATTAATGAAACAGAACAGAGAGCCCAGAAATGACTCCACTCATGGGTTTAATGGTCAATTAATTTATGACAAAGGAGTTGAGAATATACAATGAGAAAAGAACAGTCCCTTCAATAAATTGTGTTACATGAAAAAGATAAAACTGGACCACCATCTTATACCATATACAAAAATCAACTCAAAATGGACTAAAGACTTGAATGTAAGACTTGAAGCTATAAAATTCCTAGAAGAAAATATGGAAGTGGGGAGGTGTGGGTGGGCAATCGCCTTGACAAGTTTGGCAATGATTTTTGGGGTTTTGAAAACAAAATCAAAGACAAAAGCAAAAATAAACAAGTGGAACTACATCAAAATAAAAAGTTTCCATACAACAAAGATAGCCATTGCCTGGCAGTTGTGGTTCAGTTGTTGAGCGTCAAACTATGAACCAGGAGGTCACAATTTGATTCCCATTTAGGTCACATGCCCGGGCTCAGTCCCCAGCAGGGTGTGTGCAGGAAGCAGCCAATCAATGATTCTCTCTCATCATTGATGTTTCTCTCTCTCTCTCCCTCTCCCTTCTTCTCTGAAATCAATAAGAAAATATAATTTTTAAAAAGATAACCATCAGCAACCTACAGAATGGGAGAAAATATTTTCATATATCTAATAAGGGGTTAACATCTAAAATATATCATTGAATGTGCCATACTTTAATTTAATTAGAAGTATAGGTATATTCTCAAAAAAGAAGCTATAATTAAAGAAAAGATATACTCGATAGCAGGTGAAGAAGTTAAAAAGTGGTAAGTTGAAAGCAGAGCAAATAAACAGAATAGCTGAGGCAATCCAGTTCTGGAGAACTAAAATGAAACAAACATCTTGTTACTGAGAAAAAAACAAGAGATTAAAAGATAAGATTATAATGCTCTAAACTTACAGATGAACAATTTACAGATGAATAAGCAACAAGCCAGAGAGCTGTCAAGATCATACTGCTTCTCAGTCATAGACAAGGGATTGAAAGCAGGTCTTGTAACTCCTAATCTAACACAAGTGCTATCTTATTGTGCTGCTTCACTGGCTCATGGCTAAGTCTTCCAGCCATACCTCCTAATTCTACACATATATCTGTCAAGTACACATTTTGGTCTTGTACATTTTATAAGGAGAATGATCAAGCTGCTCCTTCAGCCCAAATGAACAATCCAATGACTCCATACAATTATTGATACAATGCTTGCAAATAATCTTGAACCTCCAAACCAGGACAGCTAAAAAGGCGACAGATAAATAGAAATATGTGAGAAGCACACATTTTACTCATTCCCAGAAAGCATCTCTGAAACAATCCCAGATGATAAATATATATATCGATTAACATGTTTAACAGTAACAACATTCAGAGCCTCAAAAACAAACTGGTGCTGGTCCATGAACTATTATAGTTCACAATAGAAAAACAAAGATATTGAGATTAAGATTTTAGAACTTTTATAGTGATTTGTTATAACTACAACAAAAATATTACTCTGCAATACAATGAAAATTTAGAAGGGAAAATGTCCTTTATCACAGATACTTTGAAAAGTACTGCTAGACTATATAAAACAAAATCAGTTTTATAACACAGCCATATGATATGAGAATTTCTCATATTTCAACTGAAATATTTCTGAATCCTACATTTTTTAATTTGGGGGGAAAAAACTGAACAAGCCAGCCATGTAGTAAGAAACTACAATGTATCATTCAAGAAAGATTACTTTTTAAAATGTGTTCTTTGGAGGCGTTTATACTACTTAACCACATGGAAAAGTAGTCTTTCTATTTTCTTCTAGGCTATAATAGAAATGAAAAGTAATATCTTGTGGTCAAGGATCAATTTAAAGTTATCTTTTTGGAAAAAGGAAAAAGGAAAAAATTTAAAGATAGGGAGCATTGATTTCCTGAAATGAGAAAATAGCTTAAACATGAAGGTAGGTATATGCAAGAACATAAGCTAATGGCCAGAAAATCAGTATCAAAACATAAATTTAATAATTGTGCCATGTTAAGAAATTTGTCATATTTTTTAGAGATGCAACATGAACAGTATTTGGGTGAAAAAAAACAGTGCCATGCTAGCTTTGAAATACTTCTGCAAAAAAAAGCAGAAAAAGAGGAGGAGGCATGGAGGTCAGAGGTAGAAGGAGGTGTAGCAGCAGCAGCACCAGCAGCCATTGGCAAAAACCTAAGTAATTGCTGAATCCAAGTATTGATATGTATTACATTATTCTCCAACTCTTGAGTATATTTGAAATTTTCTTAATAAAAAAGTAGTGAATTAGCTAGAAATAGTTATATTCCTAAAAAATCATTTTAGCAAAGTATTTTATTTTATCTACAACCCCTTAAAATTTAAAAATAAAACTCATGAATATATATTCTTGGACAGATTTTATAAAGTGCCAGCAAGGAAAACACTAAAAAGTACTTTAAAAAGGAGTATCAGGAAGCCATGTAGATATAACTACACAGATTCAGAGTCATATTTTTAGCTTTTCCAAAGCTAATAATAATAAAAAGCCATCAAAGTAGCAGATATGTGCCTTTAATGATAACTTAAGGGCCTTTGGCTTTGCCACATGAAGTTTAATGTCCCAAAGTAGTCAATTATAGCTTGGTAATATCCTTTTTAGTAGATGAAGCTTGAGGATATCATGGAAGCCCTCTCTACCACCTTCCTTCCTGCTCTATTACCTATAATTCAAAAAGTTTGTGATTTTTGGTGGGTTTTTTCCCCCACTTCCTTTAAGAGTACCAGAGATTGTGACTTCTAAAATATTAAGAGAATACTATGATAGTAACACACTTAATGCAATCACTATTGCCAAAAAGAACTCTTCCAAATTACAGATTTCCTGATAGACATGAACCTAGTCACTTACAAAACCTGTTTTCTAAGAATGTAACAATTTTTTTTCAACAAATATTGTAAACTAGAGGCCCAGTGCAAGAAAATTCATGCACTGGAGGGGGGTCCCTCAGCCTGGCCTGCGCCCTCTCACAGTCCGGAGCCCTCAGGGGCGGGAGGCGACCCGGCGATCAGGGGAAGGCAACGCCCCATCAAACCTCTGCTGCTGCCACTGCCGGCAGCGCAAGCCTCTGCCGGCCCTGGTTACCTGGGCTGAGGGGACTGGGCGCCGCCATCTTGTGGCTGTGGGCGCCGCCATCTTTGAGGGCGTGGGAGTCAATTAGCATATTCCCTCCTTATTGGCTGTGGGTGCTGCCATCTTTGAAGGCAGGGCAGTCAATTAGCATATTCCTTCCTTATTGGCTGTGGGTGCCACCATCTTTGCAATGGCGTGAGGGTCAATTAGCATATTCCCTCTTTATTAGATAGGATGGTATTTTCTCTTCCTTATGAATTCAAAAAAATTCTTCATTTAAGAGAAAAATAAATAATAATCGAACTATTTTTATTTTATTTATCCTTAAAGTGGCATCAAAGGGCTACACCACACCACCTCCTTGAAAATAAAAATACTTGATGTATATTTAATCCATTATTTTTTCAAATAATACCATTCTTCAATTTTTTCTTTAAAAGGGATATGCCCTTGCTGGCGGGGTTCAGTGGTTAGAGTACCGGACTGCACACTGGAGGGTCTCAGGTTCGATTCCCCATCAAGGGCACATGCCTGAATTGCAGCTTGTTTCCACCCCCAGTGGGGTGCATGCAGGAGGCAACCAATGGATGTTTCTCTCTCTCTCTCCTCTCTCTCCCCCCTTAACTGCTCCCTTCCACTCTCTAAAAATCAGTGGAAAAAATATCCTCTACTGAAGATTTAAAAAAAAGGGAATAAGGCCATACGTGATGAATAATTTGAAAAACAACCTGACCCTACCTCCTTCAAAGACTCTATCTTGCAATCTTTGAAGACATATTTCTATAATATTCCCTCCCAAAACTATAAGCAACCAACCATAAATTTAGAAACCAACATCCTGAAAATCAGGGTTAGAGTTGATTTGGTCTAACAAAAACTTGACAGTGCACACAACTCTTTTGGAGGTAAAGAGGGTCAAACAAAGGTAATTTTTAAGACTTTAAAAAAAACCTCCTAAATGAAGGTCTCAAGTAGACTACTTTTAAAAAAATATCTGTGTTGGAAATGAAGAAATTAATCATTCATTCAATCTACTGAACAAACTATTAAGATTTACTGAAATCTACTATTAAGTAAGTACCACTATGCTAGAAACTAATGATAGAAGATTACTAAGACTTGATCCCAATCTTAAGGGAAGCTCAGATAACCTGGACACAGTGGAGGAAGAAGAGTTTGAAAAAAAAATGGCATTTTCTTCAAAGTTTGTTATATCTACAAAATACAGTTGACTCTTAAACACCAGTTTGAACTGTGTGGTTCCACTTATACACAGATTATTTTTTTCAACAACTATTATAAATGGTATTTTCTCTTCCTTATGATTTCCTTTTCTCTAGCTTATCCTATATAATAAAAGCCTAATATGCTAAGTGTCTGACCTTCATTCGATTGTTCTACCGGTCACTATGATGCACACTGACCACCAGGGGGAAGATGCTCCGATCAGTAGGTTAGCTTGCTGCTGGGGTCCAGCTGATCAGGACTGGGCGAGATGGGCTGAACACGCCCTAAGGCCCTCCCACGGTCCCTCCCTGGCCCCGACTGGCCCCGATCAGGACTGGGAGAGACTGGCCAGACACGCCCTGGAGCCAACCTCCCATGATCCCTCCCCAGCCAGCCAATCTCCTCCATTCCCTTTCCAGCCTCTAAAATATTTCTTCTAATTAATTTCCTTTCAATGTGCACGAATCCGTGCACCGGGCCTCTATTCTATATATATAAAAGCTTAACAACCGTTACAACTGGGCGACTAAACAACCGGCCATTAATTATGACATGCACTGACCACCAAAGCAGGAGCTGCTCCCTGGTGGTCAGTGCGCTCCCACAGCCAACCTCCCGCAGCTGGCCAACCTCCCGCAGTCCCTCCTCCCAGCCGGCCGACCCAGATGGCCCCATCGCTGGCCAGGCCAAGGGACCCCACCTGTGCACAAATTTGTGCACTGAGCCTCTAGTTTTATTATAAGAACACAGCATATAATATATATACAACATATGTGCTAATCAACTGTTTATGTTATCAGTAAGGCTTCTGGTCAACAGTAGGCTATTAACAGTTAAGTTTTGGAGGAGTCAAAAGTTATATGCAGATTTTCAACTGTATGGGGGGTCAGCACTCATAACCTGTGTTGTGTTGTTCATGGGCCAACAGTACTCCCCAATGAAGTATTCTAAAATGACTATAGAATCAAGTTCATTTAACATTTTTATAAGTTATATAGAATAATAAACAAATACTATAATCTAATATGAAGATGTCAGGGAAATGTCAAACTTAAAATTCAACAGATAGAATAACTGGAGAGATTACAATGAAACAAAAATCTATAATGAAAATAAGTATAATACAACAAAATTAATGGATAACACAGTATTCTCTCAAATACTCAATATTCACTTCTTAAAAACCCTCATGGTAGGAGAATTCTTAGACAAGAAACTCATAATTTTATTTTTTTAATCAGATTGCAAGACAATCTATAAAGCTTCATAAATATGTTTCACATTCACTAAAATAAACATTGGAAATGTCCTGGCTGGCATGGCTCAGTGGATTGAGCGTTGTCCCATGCACCAAGAGGTCACAAGTTTGATTCCTAGTTGGGTAGGGGGGCATTCGGCAGGCAGCTGATCAATGTTTCTCTCTTATCAATATTTCTGTCTTTTCCTCTCCTTTCCTCTCTAAAATAAATAAAAAACATTTTTTTAAAATACAGGAAATAAAAAACATACTAAATAGCTACCAAAGGCATTTCCCTACCTTAAATTGGAAATAAGCTATAGTTTTCAATTTGTCCTTTAAACTACTGAGGTGGAAATAGACAGTAATAGGGCTACAATAAGAAGGGAAGAAAACAGATAATTACTGGGCCACCTCCATATAAATATCTAGTATAATAGATATTTATACTTGCACTAGAGGCCCGGTGCACAAAAATTTGTGCACTCAGGGGGAAGGGAGGGTCCCTCAGCCCGGCCTGTGCCCTCTCGCAGTCTGGGACCCCTCAGGAGATAACGACCTGCTGGCTTAGGCCTGCTCCTGGGTGGCAGAGGGCAGGCCCAATCCCTAGGTGCAGCCCCTGGTCGGGCTCAGAGCAGGGCTGATTGGGGAGTTGGGGCGCCGCCCCCTATCATGCACAGAGCAGGGCGGATTGGGAGGTTGCGATGCCACCCTCAGTCACGCTCAGGGTAGGGCCGATTGGGGGGTTGGGGCCCCGCCCCCTGTCACACTCAAGGCAGGGTCGATGGGGAGGTTGCAGCGCCACCCCCTGTCACGCACAGAGCAGGGCCAATCAGGGGGTTGGGGCACTGCCCCCTGTCACTCACAGAGCAGGGCCAATCAGGGGGTTGGGGCGCTGCCCCCTGTCACGCACAGAGCAGGGCCAATCAGGGGGTTGGGGCGCTGCCCCCTGTCACGCACAGAGCAGGGCCAATCAGGGGGTTGGGGCGCTGCCCCCTGTCACGCACAGAGCAGGGCCAATCAGGGGGTTGGGGCGCTGCCCCCTGTCACTCACAGAGCAGGGCCAATCAGGGGGTTGGGGCGCTGCCCCCTGTCACTCACAGAGCAGGGCCCATCAGGGAGGTTGGGGCTCCGTACCCTGTCACACACAGAGCAGGGTCAATCAGGGGGTT
>NW_005356905.1:572008-602082 GCF_000412655.1 Myotis brandtii | reverse complement strand
GTCACTGGAGCAAGCAAGCCTCCCCTCGCTTCCAGCTGCCTGGCTGCTGGCCGCCATCTTGGCTGACAGTTAATTTGCATAAGGATATGCTGATTAGCCAATGGGAAGGGTAGCGGTCATACGCTAATTACCATGTTTCTCTTTTATTAGTGTAGATAGTCATTCAAATTCTATTCTGAAAGTTGCTTGAATGATTCTGACACTGGCATAAATGTTCTCACCTAAAGGGTCTACAGAATTTTGGGATGTCAGTGAATTCCCCCAAAGGACATGAACAACTATGTATGTAAATATATAAAATTTTCTGGAAAGAAGGCCATAGTTTTAATCAGATTCTCCCTATGGTAAGCCTCTTTACATCTGATATGATTAAAGAAAGGTTAAGAATCAACCACCAACCAGAATGCCCTTCTTTTGACAAGCCAATAAACCTGGAATTTTCTCTTTCCTTTGAACAAAGCATTGAATATAAGCTGTGGAGTTGGGGTTTTTTTAAATCCTCAACCAAGGACATTCTTAGAAAGAGGAAGGATGGGGAGGGAGGGAGGAAACATCTATGTGAGAGTGATCAGTTGACTTCTGTATGTGCCCCAAGCCCCAACTGGGGATGGAACCTGCAACTCAGGTATGTGCCCTGACCGGGAATTGAACTAGCAACCTTTCAGTGCACAAGATGATGCTCAACCACTGAGCCACCCAGGCTGGGAAGCTGTGGACTTCTTTTGAAAGCCTCTTTCCACTTCATTATTGGTTACAGTAAATTCATTCAGGCCTCATCTAAAGGTCCATTCTTATACTTTGTTTATATACCTTCTGAAAATAGAGACCTTAAAAACCAAATCTGTACTTATTAATTTCTATTAAAAGCTTTGCTTTTTAAAAAACATTTGTCCTAAAATTCTAGTTATAAGTTTTAAAAATTAATAGGCAAGCTTTGGGGGTACTATAGCTCCCTGGTCTCTAAACTGAGAGCTTTTCTTCCTTAGTCTGTAGTCCACAAACTTGATGATGGGAGAGTCATTTTAAACCCCTTTTGGCAAAGAGTATCACACTTTGGCATCTTGAGCTGACAGTATGCCTTTCATTTTACACTGTCATGGCACTTTATGTGTAGCACTACTAGACATCTACCTTGGCAGTAATAGCTCTGACAGCAAAAACATCATTTTTTTCTAATCTCTTATTGCCCAATATCATAAGGGTTACAAATACCACATGGAATACACATAGCACAATGATAAAATATAATATATTTTCATGACACTTAATGTGTATCTGTCCAATCGTCTAAGAAGCAACTGGCAAAAGAACAAAGGTGGAAACAAGTGACCCAGATGTCCAGCACAGGTTCTGAAAAACATATACAGTACAGAAGTAAATCTACATTATATCTGAATTTCAAATAAGGCAAACTCATAAATGAGAAGGATTACTATACTCATAAAATAAGAGTGATCTGGAAAGAGATCTGGTAGTCATTATACACTGTTTCCTGAAGAATAACATTTCCAATGTGCTGTTATATTCAAAAAGGCCAACTGTAATGGTGGCCATTAACAGAAAGCATATTGGAAACAGAAAGGAAAATACTACCTAAGTCTATATCTTCTGACAAGAACCAGACAATACATGTATGTGAAAATAAAATTATTAGGAAGGAATGGGGTGGAGGCCTTCCATATGAAGGTGAGCTATAAAACTTCAGAATCTTCAGCCTGGAAATAATGCTGAAAGGTAACTGGCACAACATGCACAAATTCCTAAGGCCAGAGGCAGGACAGGGTGTGAACATGAATTATTTCACACAAAAACAGAAACACGGAACCAATAGAAACCATTAGAAATTCTAAAAAAATAATCTAGATTGAAGAGAGAATTTATAGAGTAGATAATACCAAAAAGTTCCTTATTTGTTATAATAAAGTTATGAGGAAAAAACTTACTTATATATTTCAATAAAAATTTATGGGAGAAAGGAAACAGTGCAAACATGTCCTTCCCATATTTGACATTAAAAAACAAAGACTAGCCCAGCTGATGATGCTCAGTGGTTAAGTCAAGACCCATAAACCAGGAGGTCACAGTTCGATTCCCAGTCAGGGCACATGACTGGGTTGCAGGCTCGATCCCATTCAGGGGAATACAGGAGGCAGCTGATCAATGATTCTCTCTCATCATAGATGTTTCTATTTTCCTCTCTCTAAAATCAATAAAAACATATTTAAACAAACAAACAAATAAATAAATAAATAAATAAATAAATAAATGACTATCCTTCACTATCTTCCTCATTGAAACCACCAACATTCATCCACTTCCTAAAGCTTAATCAGGGTCTGTGCACTGCAAAATTCTAGATGGCTCATTGTTTTCCATGCTTTCAAATCCTTTCCTCAGCTTCCCCCACATCTAGTCCATAAGAAACCTCTGTTGGGTGTGCTCTCAATGTATAATCAAGTCTTCAAATATCATACTCCTCGGACATACCATTTTCTTCATGGACTTTAGAAACTGACTCACAACTGGTGTGCTTGCTTCTACCCATGCTGCACTACAGTTTATTCTCTACACCAGTGATGGCGAACCTTTTGAGCTCGGTGTGTCAGCATTTTGAAAAACCTTAACTTAACTCTGGTGTCGTGTCAGATATAGAAATTTTTTGATATTTGCAACCATAGTAAAACAAAGATTTATATTTTTGATATTTATTTTATATATATAAATGCCATTTAACAAAGAAAAATCAACCAAAAAAATGAGTTCGCATGTCACCTTTGACACACGTGTCATAGGTTCGCCATCACTGCTCTACACAGTCACTAGAGAGTTCTTTAAAACCACACATAAGATTGTATCACTTCACCCTAGCCCGTTTGTCTCAGTGGATAGAGCGTCAGCCTGTGGATTGAAGGGTCCGAGGTTTGATTCCTACCAAGGGCACATACCTCAGTTGCAGGTTCCCCGGCCCAGGTATGCAGGAGGCAACTAATCAATGTGTCTCTCTCACATTGATGTTTCTCTCTGTCTCTCCCTCTCCCTTCCACTCTCTCTAAAAAAATCAATGGAAAAATATCCTTGGGTGAGGATTAACAACAACAACAAAAAAGATTATTGCCGAAACCGGTTTGGCTCGGTTGCGGGCACATCCCCAGTGGGAGGTGTGCAGGAGGCAGCTGATCGATGTTTCTCTCTCATCGATGTTTCTAACTCTCTATCTCTCTCCCTTCCTCTCTGTAAAAAATCAATAAAAAAATATATATATATAAAAAAAAAAGATTATGTCACTTCCCCTGCAATAAATACATTAATTAATTAATTAATTGGTTTGGGCAAAAGTAGCTTTATATATTAATTTCATAATTAATATCTGTGAATGCAAAGTTTATTCCAAATATTTTTTTAAACCCACAGGAATTACTGAAACTCACCACTACCAGGAGGACCTAACTTAATATGAGGTTTTAGATGGTGTTATTTGAACTTCCTATTGTAGTTGTAAGCTGTAAAGCTTAGAGCACTCACAAGATAAACATGCTTATGAAAATAAAATACTTATTTTCAAGAAATATAGATATTAAGTTCTAGAACAAAATGTCATTAAATATTAAGCACTGTTTCTATAAGCAGAACAAATATGATGATCTTGCAACAAACAAATTTATAAATACTCTCTAGATCCTCACCAAAAAATGAGTGAAATACAGAAGAAACAAAATAAAAGTGCATAATTAATTACTCTTTTACTTATAATCAACAAAACATACAACAGTTTACCTACTTTTAAATTACTTTGGTATTTTAAGTAATCACTACCAATTTGGGGGACAAGATTCTACAATTCTACAATTGCGTAGGAATGAATAGAGGGAGATAATGAACAGAGGAAATAATTTTTTCTCAATAAATTATCCCTATCCACTACACAAATCATGATATAAATATATATATATATATATAATATCTTACCTTCTACCTTGGTTTATACCATGATGATGTAAAAGAATAAGCAGAAAAATAAATCAAAAAGGAAATGTTATGACAATAAGCTCATCTAGGGCAGGGACTAGTTAAGTATCTGCCAACATTCAAAGAGCAACCCAATGAGATGCACTGGCAGTTAGTTATAACCAACAGCAGTGCCTATGGCAACCAATCAGAGTAAACTCTGGCCTGGGCTCTGCCCAGGAAACAAAGCATTCCCTATATAGTGTTCTCCTGATCTTCCTCTTTTGCTCCACTGTAAATAAGGCACAAGAAATAGTAAGAAATTCAGCTACTGCTATAATGAAATTACTTCAACCAAAACCACGTATTAAATGTCTTTAACTTGATAATGTAGTAAATGTTGCATAAAGAAGTACAGTCAATTGCTGCTTATATATACCAGTAAAGAGAAGCAATGGAAAATCAAAATGGACAGATCATCATTCAGCTATTTAGAGTCATGACGCCACTCTACACAACAGTGAAACTTGACCAAATACCAGAAAAGTAGCCATAACTTAGCTAAGAAATAACAGGTCCATTCAGTCAATTCAGGACTGCCCAGACAGTGTTCCCCACAACACAGCTGACATTCTAGCTGAAAATCTGGGTCCTGATTGTAGCTGGGCAGCAAAGTGCTTCAATGTTGAGTCAAAAACAGAAGAGCTAGATTGGTGATGCAGTTAAATAGCTGAGAAGAAACGTCTATGAAAAAGTAATCTACTTGGTCATTAGAGAACACAGTTCTTATTTATGCCACCTAAAAACTAAGGTATTCTTAATCTACTAATTTTTGAAGGTGAAGATAACTAATTAATTTTTACTGTGCTTCTTTAGGACCTAAAGAAAAAATTTTGATGTGAAAGTATTAAAACTGATTTAAAATATCTGAAAACTAGAAGGACATATCTTAAAAAATAGCATTCATTTATTTAATCAATCCAATACTACAGCACTAAATATTTTATTCAATGTAAATCACTGAATTTTTTATTCAAAAATTGGGAAATTTCATGACTAATACTTAATAGTTCACCTTTTGCCAAGTTTGGATTATATGTTATAAACCTGAAAAATCTTAATTAAAAAACTACTTAACAGAGAAGTAGAAGGTGGGGTGAGGGGATAATACCGTATTTTTTAAAGGAGCTCATTAATTCCTTAAAACCCACCTATTTTGAATGTCCATGTAAAATAAAACTGCTGCTAGTTCCAGTCAAGGACATATTAATAAAAATAAATAGTGGCCTGAATTAAAGTATATTTTATCGGTGGTTAGTCATAATGTCTGGACTTCTTCATCTTTATGTTGGATAAATTTTATATATATATACTATGTAAGATAAATAAACAACAGAAATACACTTATTTAACTGTGTCTTTTCAGAAATACAGCAGATTTTTAAAACTGATAACCTCTTGTATTTATGCACAAAGTTCATTTTCTACTCAATTTATTATCCCCAATCAGACAGCTCACTTGCAGACTATCTATAGATATAAAAGCCTAAGCGACCGGCCGGCCAGTAGCTATGATGCACACTGACCACCAGGGGGCAGACACTCAATGCAGGAGCGGAAACCACAGGCATGGAAACATGGAACAGACTGATGAATCTCAAAGGGAAGGGGGGGCGGGCGGGAAGAGATTAATCAAAGATCTTATATGCATACTAGAGGCCCAGTGCACGGATTCGTGCACCAGTGGAGTCCCTCCGGCTGGCCTTCGGGGATCAGGCAGAAACCAGCTCTCCGACATCCCCCAAGGGGTCCCGGATTGTGAGAGGGCCTCTAGTCTATCTATGTATAAGAACAATGTTGCCAGTTTTGCTCCTCCAGAATTTTCTCTTTCTCTATTAATCCTGCATAATCTACACCCATTTAAAAACTAGAGGGAAGGGTAAAAAACAATCCTTTGAAAAGAGTAGCCTTAAAACACCACACAATTAGAAAACCATTTCTGCTGCCACTACTTGGTTAGCTTGGAATTAACTTCTCTAATCTCAGCTTCCTCATCTAACAGAAATGGTCTAAAATAACCTTCTAGCCCTACACATTCAACATCTATACCTCCCTAGGGCCTCACAGCTACCTCTTAAAGTTATAAATCAAATAAACAAAAATTTTCATTAGAAGATCATTTCAACACAAATGCACAAAGAATAAAAGCTCTTTAGAAAACCAGAGCAAACTAGAGCTCTGGAGGGAAGCAAGTAGAAGCTGACCAAGTAGGCAATAATATCCATGCGAGTAAATGTTCAATTCCTTGAAATAGGTTTAATTATTCTTTTGAAGCATAGTTACATGGCAAAATAGCAGGTACATCCATTACTTTTTTAAAAAGTGAAAAGAAAAATGATAAAACAAAGTTTTTGTTTAAATGATTGCACATTATGAAAATAAATACAATTTAGAAACAGAATTAGAGATAGAATGAGTTCAATCCTCATTTTATAAATAAGGACACTGACATTCAGAAAGGCTGATCCAGAACTTTTTTTGTGCTATTTCTAATTTGTTATTAATGTCACTTCCTATAATTTCAAATTAGTTTCTCAATGACAGAAATGAAACCCAAGCTAGAAGTAATTATTATTGAGCTTAAAGCTCAATCCATAAGTTGAAAATTAATAAGACTGAATGCATACCCATGTTTCTATAACAGTAACTAGGATCAACTTTAGCAAGCTTGCTAAAATCCAGGTTTATGAGCTGTGTAGTCTGTGTATGATGGGAGAATGCATCCATGTCTGGGTGAACAGAGAAGGCCTTCCAAGGAAATGTCTTTAAGTCAAGACCTCTAAGATGAATAAGAGATGATGAGAGAGAGAAAAGAACATTTCAACCAGAAGCAACCATATGTTCAAGGGCCCTGAGAGAGAAACAAGAACTGTAGAGAAACTATAAGTATGACTGAGATTAGAAAGATGTGACTAAAAAAGGCAGGGAGAACCAAATCACAGAGGGACTTCAAGCATCACTGACATTTAGATTTTATTTTAAACCACTGAAATAAGGGAAGTAATAGCAGATTTGCATATTGGCTGCCATATAAAAAATGAATTAGAGGGGAAACTCCAGAAAACTATTAAAAATGTATTCTATAATTTGGAATTAACTATTTTTCCTCTTCAAAAATTAATAATCATATTCTGGGCCTCATAAAACAATTTGTGGCATTAAATAGCACAGTTAAGAATTTATACTAAGTTCTAATACTATGTTATTTAGCTGACACAATGATGTTGGTTTATCAGATATTGAGGTGATAAACCCCAAAAATAAAAACTTTCATTAATTAAATGAGTTTTGAGGCATCCGGGAATACTACACACATTTACCAGAATTTTTATAAAGGACTAGAAAAAATTTATCAATGAATTCATCACTACTGGTTTCAATTACCTGAATAGTTAGCAATATCTCATTTCAAATGTTTACATATTTAACAAAAATTAGGCCATAAAGTACAAGCTCTTAAGAGAAAAAAAAAGACATTGTACATAAGAATTAAATATTAGAATTATAATTATTTGATAACTACACATCTCTGTGTGTCTCATATACCGTATAATCAAGAGTTAATTGAATACCTTTCCAAGGAACCTCTTATTCTGCCAGTGTTAGATACAGAACTCTTCCAGAGAGGAAGCAAAAGTTCTTCCTGTATCTCATTCACTACTCAATACTGATGGGAATGTAGACTGTATGGCAATTCCTCAAAAAATTAAGAATAGAGCTACCATCTGACCCAGTAATCCCTCTCCTGGGTATATACCTGAAAAACTCGAAATCATGTATTTGAAAAGATATATGCATCCCGATGTTCACTGCAGCATTATTCACAGTGGCTAAGACATGGAAACAACCAGTGTCCTGCGATAGAGGACTGAATAAAGATGTGGTACATATACAAAATGGATACTCAGCCATAAGAAAGAATAAAATACTGCCATTTGCAACAACATGGATGGACCTTGAGAATATTATGCTAAGTGAAATAAGTCAATCGGAAAAAGCTAAGAACCATATGATTTCACTCATATGTGGGATATAAAACTGAAACTCATGAACACAAACAGCAGTGTGGTGGCTGCCAGAGGGAAAGGGGTGAGGGGGGGAGGGGGTCCTAAGATAAGAAGACAGGAGAAGATTTGACTTTGGGTGGTGGGCACATGGTGCAATATACAGATCATAAAACATAGAAACCCACACCTATATGATCATGTCGACCAATATCACCCCAATAAATTTAATTTAAAAATAAATAAATAAACCAAATATTTTAGCTCCCCCCCCAAAAAAGAAAGTTCTTCCTACTTATACACTGTCAAGGGCAAAAGTAGGACTAATCAAAAGATTCCCACCAAGAACTCTCTGACATCAACTGATAATTCAGTAAAAGAAAATTCAGTATATACAGCCTTGATTTTTGTGAAATGGCTCATCCGTCAGGGATCTTTCATTTGCCATTCAAAATGACTAACATGAAACATGCTGAAAACTGTGCAATGCAGATTTTTCACTTAAAGTTAACAATGTAATTTTATAAGTCAAAATCAATGTATAGAAAATACTATTCATACATACAAGTTCAGTCTCTGAATATATAATTCTATAAAATCAAGATGTGAAGGTAAATGCTCTTTAAAATAGTCTTAAAAAAAAGAATGTTTTAATTTTCTGGCAATTAGGATGCTTATAACAAATGCTTTAAGAATTACTCTGGAAAAACAAGGCTAAAACTACCTTACAGTAAGTAATCATTAAAGGATCTTCAGACATAGGTTAAAATATTTTTCTCACAAATTTTTACATAATTCCACCCTTACCATTCTAAGTATTATGCTCTAATAAGGACTATCCTAATCTTCAGCCAGCAATATTTTCAGGCTGATATTATTATTCTCATTTCCTTGAATAATATCCATACTCCAGGGCCATTTTCCTTCTCATATTCAATATCATGCATGCTTGTATCAAGGTTCCTTTCTTCATATCCTGTCACAGTATCAATCACTGCCTCCTGTCCACTCAATCCACTTTTGATTTATCAGCCGCCGTCTTTCTGGACTCCATAACTCGACCCAAACCATTTTAACAAGACATTGACAAATAGCACCCAGTATCACATCAACCTGTTCCACTTAGTAAACTAAGAAACAGTAACTGTGACATCTCTGCATAAGTATTCCATTCTATTCCCCAGACTGATGTATATTAATGAGGAGATGGTATTTGAAATGCTTCTTCCACATCAGCATCTAATATGATCAAATTAGGAAATGGGATGATTTATTAAATTGTGTAGAGCTGAAATATTTCTTTATATCGCTATACGTGTGGTTTCAGAAAGTGAGCTGTTGCTTTCAATTTTTCTACTGAGGATGTGCCTGCATTTCACAGACGAATTATTGTCTTTAAAAAGATTGCAAGAAGGCAAAATGTTATTAAGCAAATGCTCAGTAAAACAAACTAAATCAGTTTTAAAATTCCTAATTTAATGTAAATCTTGGTTGTTTCACTGAAATTCAGTTTGTGATCTTATTAAGTCATATTTGCATCATACTGTCTTGCTGTAGGACAGTTTTAAATTTATAGCATTACCAAGCAGCTTTACTTCTTGACTTTTAAGATATGTCCTCAATAAAATAATTGCTCTATAAGCACACATTTTGTTCTTATTTTCAGGTATAAGACAAAATAAAGATCAATGGGTTAATAAAAGAATAAAATAAAAATACAAAATCAACTATTTGGGTCATTTCTATACTTTTTATAATTAGATGTTAAAATGTTTTTTATTAAAGTGCTCCCCAATTAAAGTTCAATAACTGTTTCATGGGCAGTTTAAACTTTGAACAATGAATTAGTTTTTTAATATATTTGTATATGAAAGGGATATTTAATATGTTCACCAAATTTCAAACTGGAAATAAGAAAGAATAAATGTAAAACTCCTACGTTTCCATAAACAGATTCTCATCTTACCTCATTTTTTTATTTTCTAGATATCCATATATTCCAGAAGTCAAACTCTGCTCACTTTAAAACTACAGAATCTCTAAGTACAAAATCCATATTTAAGTGTAGATGTAGGCTAACCTCAGCATATTGGGCTTATATATTCAATAGTTTTCTAATGGAGCAACCAATGACTTCTTTTGGCTCATAGACAAATCAAAAGATTATTAATAAATGAATTCTAAAGTAGCTCTGATTTCATTCATTAACTAAAAAATTACCTATAAATCTCAATAGAGCTATACAATGCAGATAGTGTATGAGGAGGAGAACATTACAAAATCAGAAAAAGTATATCACCCAATAAAGAATTAATTGTGATTCTCAGATATTACTACTTAAATTTTATTATATGAACAAGGATCATTTGTTTGATTACTTTTAAATGGAGTAATAACCTAACAATTTTAAAGAAGCTAATCTAACTTTGAAATTAAAAAAAGCAACATCAACTTGAAGAAATACTACATTGTTAAAATAAAGTACAATCTTTCCCTTTAATACTCAGAAAAGGACACCAGGAAAACAGAACATCAGAAATGCTGTCCTTTGTTCTTTAAATAGAGTTAGGGCATGGAGAAAATGAGAATTTTTTTATGTCTGTTAAACTAGTAAAATAGGATAAAACAGAAGCAAACTCACAAGTATATTGTAGCATGTAGTATATAGAATCAATAATAAGAATATTTTTTAAAACCTTAACATTTTTATTGACCTTTATAGTTTACAAAAGTATTTTCAATACACTATCTTGCTAGAAAATAGGTTTTCAGAAATTATGTTCCTCTCTCTTTCCAATTAATAAATATTTCTTACTTGTTCTTCTTATAATAACGCATTCTCAATAAAAATTTCCCTACTTCCCTCTAATATCAATAATTATGCTCTTCCTTAACATACTTGACACTATAGTCTACAGAATACAATTAGTAGCTTTAAACTGTCTTATTCAATGTTTGTCTCCTCTATGTGTGTGAGTGTGAGAGTGAGTGTGTGTGAGTGCGTGCACACACACGCATGTGGTATGTTTGTCTTATCACAGTCTAAATGCTTCTTGAGTAGAAACCTATATAGCACTGAAGGGAAAAGAAATCACAGAGATAGGGCAATTAAAACATTACACTTTATGGAACGAGAAAAAATTTAGAATTCATTAATTCCTTCAAAATTATATCAACTAAGTCTGTCAATATCTATGTACATAGACATATTTATAGCATAAAGAAAAACAGGTAATGAAACTAAACTATTCATCTAAGAAATGGCTCATTTCAAATTCCATTCCTTGTGTTTAGAAAATATAGCAAAATAGCCTGTGTGTGATAACTGCTATATAAATGAGATAAATACTTGCTATTTTATAATCATATTTATAATTATTTCAAAAAAACCTAACATCAATAATTGAAATTAGAAATTATTATTATTATAAGTTCCTATTGATAACATGTCATGTTCATACATATGTAGTAAAAGGATGCAAAATTTTAAAAAATAACCCAAGTCAATGATTACTACACATCATACAAAAAGTCTTTATTTTCACTCTTGAATTAAAATCAAAATATATATCTATTAAGAAAAAGAATTCATGACAAAGAGCCCAGAGTCAATAACACCAGGAAATAGCTGTCTAGGAATGCCTAGCTCATGACTAAATCTGTAAAAATCCTCAATGTCAGCTACATTCAATGGGTCATTTGGATAAGGCGTAGTACATAACACTATCTTAGCTCCATGTGAGGCAAAAAAAGAAAATAAAGCTGATTATGAAATCTTCAATCTATAGAAGTGAACAGCAAAGTTAGAAAAAATAATCAAGAGATGAGAACAACAAAAGAAAGTATGAGAAATAAGGCATAATCATCTCAATAGATAAAAGATGGCATAAATGATTTTGACATAAATCAACACCCTTTCCCCCCCAAAAAAAAACTACCAACAAACAAGAAATATAGAAGTTTCTTCTTCAGTTTTATAAAGGGGAGTCACAAAAAACCTACAACTAACATCAAATCTGAAATTGAAAGACTTTCTTTGTAAGATAGGAAAAAATGGCAAAGATGCCCAATCTCACCTCTTTTCCTCAAGAATGAACTAAAAGTCCTAGACAATGCAAAAAGCCAAGAAAATGGAATAAATGACATAGTTTTTAAAAGAGAAGTAAAACTCTCAATTTTCAGGTAATATGATTGCTCTTGCAGAAATACTGTAAGGTATACTCAAAATACTAGAATTAATAAGAGCAGCAAGGTTACAGGATTTGAAATAAATATAGAAAAACATAAAATACACATTGTGCAAAATATATAGTCCATTTTATTTACATATATTGAGAGCAAATTATTGGAAAATAAAATTTAGAAATAATTCCTTTTTCAATAATATAAAAAGAATTAAAATACATTTAACAAAAGATGTGGAAGATTGCTACACTGAAAACTACAAAACATTGTTGGGGCCTGGCTGGCTTGGCTCAGAGGTTGAGTGTCAACTTATGAACCAGGAGGTCACAGTTTGATTCCCCATCAAGGCAGGCAGGAGACAGCTGATCAATGATTCTCTCTCATCATTGATGTTTCTATCTCTCTCTTTCCTACTTCCTTCCTCTCTGAAATCAATAATAATATATTTTTTAAAATAAAAATATTGTTGGGAGAAATAAAGAAAATCCAAATAATGGAGAGGCAGACCTGTAACTTAAATGAAAGGACACTAAACAGAAACATGAAAGCATATAAAACTATAAAGCTCACTGGTAAAGGTAAACATATAAGCAAATACAAAATATTCTAATATTGTACTAGTGATAGAGCACTTCTAATTCTGCTATAGAATTCAAAAGAAAAAAGCTTAAAAAATTATAAAACTATATCAATGCATACACATTATATAAATATATAGCTAGTAACAAAATGTCAACAATTAAGATATGTAAAGGGTATACAGGAATTCTTTATACCACTCTTGTAAGTTTTTGTTAAATATGAAAATATCACAAAATTAAGTCTCCTATATAGCAGCAATGGGCAGGTGGAATTTAAAACAATACCATTTATATTAGCACCCCAAAAATTAAGTACCTAGGTATAAATCTAACAAAATATACTAGTATACAATATCTATGTGAGGAAAATTATTAAACTCTTATGAATGAAATCAAAGCAGAAATAAACAGAGATGTTCCATGTTCATGGATATGAAGACTCAATATTGGCCAGATGACAATTCTTCCCAAATTGTTCTATAGAGTCAATACAATCCAATCAAAATCCTAGCAAGTTACTTGGTAAATATCAACAAATTGATTCTAAAGTTTATATGGAAAGGCAAAAGATAAGAATAGCCAACACAATATTGAAGGAGAAGAACAAAGTTGGAGGACTGATATTATTCAACTTCGAGGCTTACTATAAAGCTACAGTAAGTAATAAAGACAGCATGGTATTGGGAAAAGAACAGACAAATACAATGGAACAGAATAGAGAGCCCAGAAATAGACCCACATAAAGAGTCAGCTGATCTTTGTCAAAGGGGCAAAATTAATACAATGGAACTAAGATAACTTTTTCAACAAATGGTGCTAGAAAAACTGGATACCCACATGCAAGAAAAAAAATGAACCTGTACACTGACCTCAGACCCTTGACAAAAATTAATTCAAGATGGATTACAGACCTAAGTGTAAAACAAAAAACTACAGAACTCCTATAAAAGAAAAAACCTAGATGACCTTGGATAGGGCAGTTACGTTTTAGACACAACACCAAATGAATAATCCATGAAAGAAATAATAGATAAGCTACAGTACATTAAAATTTAAAACTTCTTAAAAAATAGGTGGGGGTCAAAAGTACAAACATCTATATATATAAAAAACCAGTGTCCCTGACGACGAGGACAATCAAACAACCAGGACAATCAAACAACCGGTCGCATTGAGCACCTCTTGGTCCCTTCCCCCACACCTGCAGTCTCCGATCACAGTCTGGCTAACAGGGAAACACGGCATATGGAGCAGCGGGGCGGGACTGGCGAGCAGGCAGAACGGGGACCTCTTGGTCCCTCCCCCCCAGCCGCAGGCTCTGGGGAACCAGAGCCATGCTGCAATCAGAGAACCAGGGCAAACTGAGGTGAGTGGCAGTGGGGCGGGGAGAGGGCGGAACAGCAACCTCTTGATCCCTCCTCCCAGCCCACAGGCTCTGGGGAACAGGAGCCATGCTGTAATCGAGGAACCACGGTGAACCAGGGGGTGGCGGTGGGTACTAGTGAGCAGGCAGAAGATGGCCTAGGGACCCTAACTGTGCACGATTTCGTGCACGCTGGGCCTCTAGTCTAGTTATAAAATAATTAAGTTGTGGGAATGTATTGTACAGCATGGTGACTATCCTATATAATAAAAGGCTAAAATGCAAATTGACTTAACGGTGGAACAACCAGTCACTATTATGCACATTGAGCAACAGGGGGCAGATGCTCCATGCAGGAGCTGCCCCCTGGTGGTCAGTACACTCCCACAGGGGGAGTGCCACTCAGCCAGAAGCCCTGAGCCGGCTCACGGCTGGTGGGCACAGTGGCGGTGGCGGGAGCCTCTCCCGCCTCCACAGTAGCACTAAGGATGTCTGACTGCCATCAGTTGGACATCCCCCGAGGGCTCCTGGACTTCGAGAGGGTGCAGGCTGGGCTGAGGATCCCCGCCCCCTCCCCAAGTGCATGAATTTTGTGCACTGGGCCTCTAGTAGGTAATAATCCATATTGCATTATTTGAAAGTTGCAAAGAGAAATTTTTACAGTCCTAATGACAAGAAAAAAAAGTTCTAAAGAACAATGAAAATATATTGAATGACATTAGGATTTTGAAGTTGTTTATAAAATGCCACATACTTTCCTTTAAAAATATCAATCTGATTAAAAAAAACTGTCTACTCTGTGAAAGACAATGTCCACACATAAGAAAACAATCCATTAACTGAGGGGAAACTTTGCAACAGAAACATCAGATAAAGGACCTTTTAAAATATACAAAGAACTTCTAAAATTCAACAATAAGAAAATAAGCAGCTCTATTAAAATATAGGGGAAAGAACTTATGAAACAGTTCACCAAAGAAGATATACAGATGGCACATAAGTAAATGAAAAGATGTTCCACATCATAAGTCATCAGAGAAATGCAAATTAAAATAATAAGATACCTAAAAAAAAAAACCAACCTATTTAAATGGCCAAAATCTGGCAACACCAAATGCTGGTGAGAAACTGTCATTCATTGCTGGTGGGAAAGCATAATGGTATGGCCACTTTGGAAAACAATCTGGCAGTTTTTCACAAAACTAAGTATACTCTTACCATATGACCCACCAATCACACTCTTTGGTATTTACCCAAAGGAGTTAAAAACTTATGTCCACATAAAAACATACACACAGATATTTATAGCAACTTTATTCAAAACTGCCAAAACCTGAAAGCAATCAATATGTCCTTCAGCAGGTGAATGGATAAATAAGCTGTAGTACATCCAGACAATGAAATATTATACAGGAATCCCCCACTTTCCAAAAGTTTAAGTTATGCCACTTCACTTTTACCAAAGATCTACATTAATATACAATGACTTTTAACTAAAAGTCCAAATTTTAGCCTTGGCTGGTGAGGCTCAATTGGTTGCAGCACTGTCCCATGCACCAAAGGGTCTCGGGTTTGATTCCTGGTAAGGGCACATACTCAGGTTTCCGGTCGATTCCCAGTCAGGTCGCATATAGAAGGCAATCAATTGATGTTTTTCTTTCTCTCTCTTTCTCCCTCCCTCTCCCCTTCCTCTCTCTCTAGAATCAATGAAAAAAATATATCCTTGGGTGAGGATAAAAAATAAAAAAAAAGCAATTTCATCAGATTTATTTTGGTTAGCAAAAACAGGTACCAATATATATCTTCATAAAAGCAAAATGGCATAACTCGAACTTTCAGAAACCTGGGGATACACATCGCCCTTTGCACTATTATGAAATGTTTCATAGGAATATTCTACTTTTGGATAGTGAGGAAACCTGTATAGTACTAAAAAAAATGAGCTATCAAAGCCATGAAAATACATGGAAGAAACCAAAATACATACTACTAAGTAGAAGAAGCCAATCTGAAAAGGTTAAATACTGCATGATCCCAACCGTATAGCAGTCTGGAAAAGGCAAATTATGGAGACAGTAAAAAGATCAGGGGGTGTCACAGCTTAGGGAGATGGGGTGAAATAGGCAGAGCACAGAGTATTTTTAGGGCACTGAAACTACTCTGTATGAACCTATACTGATGGATACATGTCATTACACATTTGTCTAAATCAGAGATTTTCAACCTTTTTCATCTCATGACACACATAAACTAATTTAAAAAGATTGAAATCTTACAAACTATATTTTCTGACCACAATGGAATGAAACTAGAAATCAATAGCAGCAGAAAAACTGGGAAATCCATAAATATGTGGAAATTAAACAACTTATTGTTGAAAAATCAATGACTCAACAAAGGAATCACAAGGGAAATTAGAAAATATCTTGAGACAAATGAAAATGAAATCATAACATACCAAAACTTATGGGCTGCAACAAAAGCAGTTTTAAGAGGGTAGTTAATAGCTAGAAATGCCTACATTAAAAAAGATGAAAGATCTCAAATCAATAACCTAGCTTTACATCTCAGGGAACTAGTAAAGGAGGAACAAAATGCACCAAAAATTAGCAGAAGGAAGGGAAGGATTAATAACAATTAGAGCAGAAAAATAGGGAATAGAAAAACAATATTTTTTTAAAAAGCAATAATACTAAGAATTTGGAAATTAGAAAATATCTTGAGACAAATGAAAATGAAATCATAACATACCAAAACTTATGGGCTGCAACAAAAGCAGTTTTAAGAGGGTAGTTAATAGCTAGAAATGCCTACATTAAAAAAGATGAAAGATCTCAAATCAATAACCTAGCTTTACATCTCAGGGAACTAGTAAAGGAGGAACAAAATGCACCAAAAATTAGCAGAAGGAAGGGAAGGATTAATAACAATTAGAGCAGAAAAATAGGGAATAGAAAAACAATATTTTTTAAAAAAGCAATAATACTAAGAATTTGCTTCCTTTTTTTAATATATTTTATTGATTTTTTACAGAGAGGAAGGGAGAGGGATAGAGAGTTAGAAATATCGATGGGAGAGAAACATCGATCAGCTGCCTCCTGCACACCTCCTACTGGGGATGTGCCCGCAACCAACGTACATGCCCTTGACCAGAATCAAACCTGGGACCTTTCAGTCCGCAGGCTGACGCTCTATCCACTGAGCCAAACTGGTTAGGGCAAGAATTTGTTTCTTGAAATGATCAACAAAATTGGTAAGCCCTTAACTAGATTAACTAAGAAAAAACAAGGAGATTCAAAAACTAAAATCAGATATTAGAGAGAAAGCATTAAAATTGAAACCAAGCAATAAACAGGATTATGAGACAACCTATAGAAATGGATAAATTCCTAAATATATACAACCTATCAAGACTAAATCATGAAGAAACAAACATATGAACAGAGATATAACAAATAAAGAGATTGAATCAGTAATCAAAAACCTCCCAACAAAGAAAAGCCCACAGCTACATGGCTACACTGGAGAATTTCTACCAAACATTTAAATAAGAATTAAGGCCAATCCCTCTCAAACTCTTCCAAAAAATTGAAGAGGAGGGAGCACATCCAAACTCATTTTATGAGCTAGCATTATTACCCTGATGCCAAAGCCAGACAAATATATTATAAGAAAACTACAGACCAATATCCATGATTAATACTGACACAAAAACCTCAACAAAATACTAGCAAACTAAGTTCAACAGCACATTAAAACAATTATACACCATAACCAAATTGGATTCATCCCTTGAATTCAAGAATTGTTAAATACACAAAAGCAATCTTGAGAAAGAACAAAGCTGGAGGCCTCACATTCCTAATTTCAAAATATATATTAAAAAGCTACAGTAATCAAAACTATATAATGCTGGCAGACACAGAGACAAATGGAACAGAATAGAGAGTCTGACATAGAATAAAACGCAGATTGCTAAACATGTGTGCTGTTGACTAGACATTACTGCCATTACTTTTAAGTTCTTCCTTGCATTGCAAAGGAAAAGAAATTAAAGTTTCCAGATTTCCTCTGGAGGTAGTTGTAGGTACAGAGTTGGACAGAGAAGCAGCTTCCAGGTGGGTAGTTTCTTGAGAACCACTCATTCTGTTGCTACAAACCTAGAAAGTTCTTAAGATTTCCAGTGACTTGAGAAAACAACCAGCTTTGATACTTCAGGCTGAATTAATCAGTGACAGTGTCCCTAATTCCCTCAGCCCTTCCAAAGGTTGCAAAGGCCTTTATCCCTATATTAAAATCCCACTGCTTGGAATTCATTGCCTTCTGTTTCCCTAATCAAATTCTGGTTGATTGATTCAGGGTATGTGAAAATAGTCTATAACCTGAAAAAGACATATAAAAGCATGGATTATTATTTCTATTCCCACTGATAGAAAATTTCAACTGACCTTGATTTCTGGTAATCAGCCTCCTTTTAGACAAATCAATACATCTAAAATAAAGCTTTCCTTCTACAAATCAATAAACAATAAAACTTTTCCTTACTAAAAAAAACAGCTCTCTACCTAACTTCATTTCCCCAGTTAATGACCCAGTCGAGACATGTTTACTAAGCAAGGTATTGTGTAGGTACCAAAAGATTCCCCCTGTAAGAGTTTATAATATATGAGTATAATAAAGACATAACATTCATACTATAACTATTACATATCAGGAACGATATGTAATGGTGGGTAAGGGAAAGAATGGATTAAACTTGACTTGGGAGTGCAAAGATAAACATCAAAAAAGGATTTAAGGAAAAAGAGAATTAAAGGTTGCAAGAAACTGAAAGAAAGCATGCTCAAAAAAAACAAAGCTAGCAACCCTGGAATATGTATAGAGAACAAAGGCATATAATACAGAGTAGCTTATTCATGGAGTGTGTACTAAGAAGAGGAGACTAAGTCCAAATAGTGAGTGTGTACTAAAAAGAGGAGACTAAATCCAAACACTACAAGGTCAGAAAAGCTAAACATCTGGACTTTATTACCATTATCCAACTTCAGATTCATAGAGATTTATAAAATTTTATGCCTAGATAACAAAATCAGGCTACTAATGTACCCCCACAGCTAGAATCTAATAGTAGAAGAACTAAACAGAAAAAAGCAGCTGATCTTACTAAATTCCTGTTTTTATACTAATACTCTTCTGCTCAAAAACTTTCAATAACTTCTGAACACCTACTTTTATCAAATCCCTCAATACCATGGTCCCCATCCTATTCAACCGTATTTTCAACCATTGCCCAACATGTACAACTCTTTCCAGATAAGCTATTCTCTGTATTATTGGCCCTTGAGCAAGACAAGAAAACATAGATGGAGTGACAACGCAGATTAATCAGCTCGGGCTGCTACAACAAAATACCACAAATTGAGCAGTTTTAAACAACGTAAATTTATTTCTCATAGTTCTGCGGGCTCCGAGTCCAAGATCAAGATACTGGCTGATCTGGTTTCTGGTAAGGGTTCTTCCTGGCTTGTAGATGGCTGACTTTTCACTGTCTTCTCGTGGCCTTTCCTCTAAATTCACACTCAAAGAGCGAGAACAGTCTCCCTCTTCTTGTAAGCCCACCAGCCCTACTGGATTAGGGTCCTACCCTTATGACCTCACTTAACCCTAATTACCTCCATAAAGACCCTAATTCAGTTATATTGGGGATTGGGGATTCAACATACGAATTGGGTGGGAGGGGGTGGCTGGGGGTAGGGACATAAACATTTACTTCATATCACACTGGGTTATTTCTGAGGCTAGACCTTAAGAGATCCTGCATCTTCTGCTCTTACCCTCTTGAAATACTTTCCCCGTCATGTGAAAAAGCCCAGCCTAGCCTACTGGAGGATGAGAAACCACAGGAGAACTAAAGCACCCTAGACAATAGCCAAAAGCCAATACCAAATGCCTGAGTCGAGGTTACATTGGACCATGTAGTTCCAGTTAAGCTATAAGATAACTACAACCACAGGAGTGACCCAGATGACACTAGCAGAAAAACTGCCAGCTGAGCTCAGGTCAAAATTGTAAAATCATGAGAAAATAAATGACTGTTGCTTTAGATCACTAAATGTGGGGATAGTGTGTTACAGAGCAATAAATATCTGATGGCATACCTTCTTGTTCTGCTTTTTGACCTAGACCTCTGAACTCTATAGGATTTCCCCCAATCCCTTGAACGACTTCGACTTCGTTTTCTTCTAGAGCCATAAGAAGAGCTACTGCTTGATCGATGTCTCCGTCTGAAATAAAATATAATTAAGTATCATTGCTATAAAAAAATTTTGTATGAGCATTAAGGAGAAATCACCTAGATTCTATAGAATTGTCTCATTTTTACTGTCTTACACCTTCCTAAAAGCAAAAAGAGATAAAATGTTATTGCTCTTGAACAGTCAGATGACTAATTTCATAATTTAGTGATTGAATTAGCTACAAATTAAGACCTTGGAGGTGTTAAGTAGTATACAATCCTTCCAAATGTTATCAGATAACATAGTATGAGAATTAAGCTAGTTTATACCTACTTGTTTACAAAGAATAGACAAAGGAGAAAGACACTGAACCCATGGGATTGGCTGGAAAAACAGAACAAAACACCTCTGGTTTGGGACTTAACCTTCATAACTATATAACTACTAAAAGAAAAATGTTTTACCCAGAAAAATTAAAAGTACAAAAATATAAGAACTTGAAAGAATGTGGTCTCATTACTACATAAGTAAAAATTATGAGAATCACCTTCTATCATAAGAATGTGAGCGAGGCTGAAGATCTCTGGACCAAGATCTTGACTTTGACCTTGATTTCCTTCCACCTTTCCTTCGGCTGTATGTTCTACTATCTGAAGAACTACTTGAAGATGACCGTCTACGATGTTTCTTTTTTCTCTTGCTTCTGCTTTCTTCTTCAGTATCTGATGAACGGCGTCCCATTTCTACAAGTTTAAATTCAAAGAAAATTATTACTAACATATGGCACCATGGATGAAATTTAATATAGCAATTTTTTTAAACTTTGCAAAAATTTTTAGTCTTAAAGTAAAATTTTAAATGTACCTGGCTTCTTGACAAGAATATAAAAAACATCTCTAATACAGTCTTCAGTTTTTATAATTTAGTAACTGTTTTTATAATTTATGAACAACTTAAATTTATCCTAAATTTTTCCAAATGTCTCTCAAAAGAGTCAATCTGAGGACAGCTCATTATAACAATTTTCTTATATTTTAAGTTGCAGTTATGATTAATTACATAATATTTGGTTTAGGGATCAACTACCTAATTATTCATTTTCACATTCCCTAAAGATAAAACATATTTTACTATCTTTTAGAATTACTTTTTTCTAACTGAAAATTCTACATTTTTAAATGGATAAAAACTCACTAGTCATCACCAGAGTACAAAGTGAAATAATACACTATCATCATTTCACTTGTGAAATTTGGGAGAGGAAATGTTAACTTAAGTAACGAAGTTGACGAGGTTATTGTGAAGTCGGTCAAATCTTCACACTGCTAGTAAAGTGGTGGTATATTCCTTCCTGAAAGCAATTAACAATTTAAATATAGAGTCATAAAAAAATGTTTATTTTTTGTCACAAAGCAATTCTACTTCTAAGAATGTATCTGAAAACTTTTTCTTAAAAAAAATATAATCACAAAGATATCCATTATACCATTATTAAAACTGTCTCTATAGAGACTGCAATTTTTAAAAATATGTACATATGAGTAAGAGCAAAAATAAAAACTGATAATATGTAAGTGATAAAACTGGGTAACGTTTTTTTCTTTTTAAACATATTTTCAAAAAAAACCAAAAAAAATATTTTCTATATAGCTATGGTAATGTTTTTACATTTAGTATACAAAAGGAAAAATATACAGAAATAGAAGTTAAAGAGTTTTTTCAAATTATATTTTTATTGTTAACTTTATTATAGATGTCCCTCATTTACATTCCATTTGCTTTTCCCCCCGACTCTGCCCTCCCCTCCCTATAACGCTGACCACATTGTTGTATGTGTCCATGGGCTTTGCATGTATGTTCTTTGGCTATTCTCTTCACCTTCTTTCACCCTATCTACCCCATGCACCTCCCCTCTGACATCTGTCAGTCTGTACCAAGAACGCATGTCTCTGGTTCTATTTTGTCAGTTTATTTTATTCATTAGATTGTACAAGTGAGATCACATGATATGTGTCTTTCTCTGACTGGCTCATTTTGCTTAGCATAATAATCTCCATGCTGTCATAAAAGGTAAGAGATCCTTTCTTTTAATAGCCTCGTAGTATTCCATTGTATAAATGTACCATTGCTTTTTTATCCACTCATCTACCAATGGTGTTTTGGAATTATCAGAATATATTCCCAGAAGTGGGATCACTAGGTTGAAAAGCAGTTCCATTTTCAACTTTTTGAGGAAACTCCATACTGTTTTCCACAGTGGCTGCGTTCCTACCAACAATGCACTAGGGATCCCTTTACTCCACACCTCGCCCGCACCTGTTGTTTGTTGATTTACTGAAGGTAACCATTCTGGCAGGTGTGAGGTGGTATTTCATTGTGGTTTTAATTTGCATCTCTCTGATGGTTAGTGACATTGAGCATTTTTTCATATGTCGATTGGCCATCTGTATGTCCTCATTAGAGAAGTGTCTATTCAAGTCCTTTGCCCATTTTTTTAAGTGGATTGTTTGTCTTCCTGGTGTTGAGTTGTATAGTTCTTTATATATTTTGGAAATTAATCCCTTATCATGGGGGAATATGTTCTCCCATTAGTAGGTTCCCTTTTCATTTTGTTGATGGTTTCTTTAGCTGTGCAGAAGCTTTTTAGTTTGATGTAATCCCATTTATTTATTCTTTCCTTAGCTTTCCTTGCCCCAGGAGACATATTGGCAAAAATATTGCTATGTCAGATGTCTGAGATTTTACTGCGTATGTCTTTTTCTAGGATTTTTATGGTTTTGCAACTAACATTTAGGAATTACCTTAGTTCAGCGGTTCTCAACCTGTGGGTCGCGACCCCTTTGGGGGTCGAACGACCCTTTCACAGGGGTCGCCTAAGACCATCCTGCATATCAGATATTTACATTATGATTCATAACAGTAGCAACATTACAGTTATGAAGTAGCAATGAAAATAATTTTATGGTTGGGGGTCACCACAACATGAGAAACTGTATTTAAAGGGCCAGAAGGTTGAGAACCACTGAAAGTTTTCTTATTTCCTGGCTTTTTCTTCCATTCTTGTTTTTACTTTTAAGCAGTTAAAAATGTTCTTTACCCACAAATAACCATTTAACATGAGCTTTGATGTTCTTATTATCTTGTTAAAAAAATACTAAAATGAGAATATAAAAATAAAAAGATATAAATTCACAAGGATACACAGACTAGAAGAGAAGACAGAAGGAACAGTAAACAAGATATGTCAACAAATTTTTAGCAAATGAAAAACATATGGAGGATTTAGACCTATGAGAGCCGAATACCAGCAACTGCAGAGAATTCCAACATGAGAAAAGCCATTTTACATAGCAAAAATCAGAAAGGATAGGAATTTAAGATACCACTTACCACAGTGGACACAAAGATGCATGGAACTAAAAAACAAGGGAACTGGATGAAAGTCTATAAAAGCAGTAATCTCCCAGGTCCCCTTCCCCATGCAACCCAGACAGGTGACTACTCTTACCCAATCCCAGGAGAGGTGATTTATTTAGTAAAAATGGCTAAATAATAAAGCACCAGATTCAGGGGCACAATAAATGAGGGCAGAGAGATGCTAACCTAAAAGTGAAAGGAATTACATGAAAGTCTACAACTAATGGTAAATACTGTACCATTAGTTGGATCCAAGATCGTTCTGGCAGAGGATTCATCTATGCAAAAACTGAGCAGTAGCTGAAAAAGATATACTGTAAGTATTTGAAGGTATGCCACCCCCCAAAAAGAAAAAAATGGCCAGGCCCTTACCCAATCACCTATAACCAAGCCCACCAGTTAATAAGCCCAAGCCTTAAACATTTTTCAGTAAACAATTTTTCTGTTAACTTTTTATAGATTATTAAAAAGGGGGGAGGAGAGGATAACCAATCACGTGATGAAAGCCTTCATTATAAGAGACAGAAAGGGGAAAAAAAAAAAAACTCATAGTAAACCAGGAATATGCAGAAGAAAATTAAAGGAAAATATCACAGCTAATTTCCTCAGATCCAGCAAACAAGAATAGGAGGAACATCCATAGAACAGAAGAAAAAGCTTGAAATTTAAAATATGATAACTTGTAAAAAAAAAATACAATAAAATTAGAAGATGAGTTCAAATGACTCAAAAAGTAGTAAGAAAAAGATTAAAATCAGGATGTAAAAAGTAGTAAGAAAAAGATTAAAAATAGGAGGTAAAAAGTCCCTGGAACAATTAATTTTAAATGACATAAACCAGACATATCTCATAAAAATTCAGACACTAGGAATATATAGAAGATCCCAGAAACTTCTACAGAGAAAAAAATGGAGAAATCATAATAAAAGGAACAGGACTTCTAAACTGCAATATATAGAAAACAATGGAGACTTGTGTCCAAAATTCTAAATGAAAATGATTTTCAACATAGAATCTATATCCAGACTTATCACTGATCTAATACAAGATCAGAATAAAGACATTTTCAGATATGTAGCCCCAAAATTCTACCTCACATTCCACCAAAAGCAAACAGCAAACCAACAAAGACAAGCCAGATTAAAAAAATAAGGAATGTAACACTAGAGATAGGTAAAACATCCCAGGATGAAAGCAGGCCTAGCTATAAGGGATACATCAGTGAACAAGAGACAAAAATCCTTGCCCTCGAGGAGCTTATATGCTAGTATAACAGCAGTTCTCAAAATGGGATCTGTAGGACACCTGAGGTTCCCTAAGATCCTTTCAGGGGATTCAAGAGGTCAAAACTATTCTCATTATAATACTCATATATGACTTACCTTTTTCCCTATGTTGACTTTTGCACTGATGATGTACAAGCAATAGCAGACAAAACTACTAGTGCCTTAATAGGAACCAAGGTTATGGCAAAACTGTACTAGCAGTCATTGCATTCTTCACAGCAATAGTTAAAAAAAAAAAAAAAGGTAGGGGAGGGTGAGTGGGTTGGAAGAGATCAACCAAAGAACTTGTATGCATTTATGCATAATCCATGGACACAGACAACAGGGTGGTGAAGGCCTAGAGTGGGGGGCAGAGGCGGGCTAGAAGAGGTCAATGGGGGGAAAAGGAGGACATCCTATCTAATAAAGAGAGAATATGCAAATTGACCATCACACCATCACAAAGATGACAGCACCCATAGCCACAAGACGGCAGCGCCTAGTCCCCTCAGCCCCGCCGGAGCCCCCCAGTCCTTTCAGCCCCTCCGGGGGGGAGGAGGTGGCAGGCACACGTGCAACCGGACCCACCCTCAGCCCCCTAGCCGTCCAGGGCCGGCCCAAGGCGCGGGCAAGCCTTGGATGTCGGCTGCCCAGCCGCCCAGGGACACCTGAGGCTCAGGTAACCAGGGCCAGCCGAGGCTTGCACTGCTGGCAGTGGCAGCAGCAGAGGTGTGATGGGGGCGTCACCTTCCCCTGATCACTGGGTCACCTCCCGCCCCTGAGGGCTCCTGGACTGTGAGAGGGGGCAGGCCGGGCTGAGGGACCCCCCTCCAGTGCATGAATTTTCATGCACCAGGCCTCTAGTATGTAATACTTTCAACAATAAAGATTTTTTTAAAAAGCAGTTCACTTGTTCACTTAAGAATGGCCTCGATAAAGTAGTAAAAAAGCATTAATTTTATTAAATTTCAACTCTTGAGCAAACATCTTTTAATATTCTATGTGATAAAATGAGAAACACACATATAACTGCTGCTGGATAATTAAGAATGATGGTTATCTTGAGAAAAGTCATTTGTGCAACTGAATTGCAAGTTGAACTGGCTGCTCTTATCATGACCCACAATTTTCATTTTAAAGGACTATGATTATTCAAACTTGCATATTTGGGAGACATTTTCTCAAAAATGAATGGAGTCTTTCACTTCAAGAAAAACTGACAATATTTGTTGCCAATAAAATTTGAGCTCTCAAGCCAAAATTAGAATTTTGGGTAAATTGTACCTACTATCATGAGACTGATAGCCTCCCAATACTGTACTAAAGATTTCTCTGATGATATCAATGATGATATTAACAAATGTGATTTTTTTAAAGTATTATGTAATTAAGGGTAGTAACATTGGGAAGATAAGCATAACGCAAAGGATCAGTATTTTCCAGCAGGTCAATGCATGATGTCACAGAATCACGCATGGGTAAAATATGCATTCACAGTGCAAGACAAACTATTGGATTTTAATGTGGAAGAGTATGAAAAGATCACTGATATGGTTTCAAATATCACATTACAACCAACTTTTACGAAACTACCACTTATCAAGTTTTGGTGTAATATCAAAGAATCATCTGCATAGGCTATTAAAATACTACCTTTTTCTAAAACTAATATAATATTGTGTTAACTATACCTTAATGAAGACAGTTTTTTTAATACCGTATCTGTGTGAATATATTTTCTTCATATACCTCACAAAACAACTCATCACAATAAATTGAATACAGAAGCATATATAAGAATCCAACTGTCTTCTATTAAGCCAGACATTAGAGATTTGCAAAAATGAAAAATAATGCCAGTTTTCTCACTAAGAATGTTTTGTTTTGAAAAATATATTTATTTTTCATATCAAATTTGTTATTTGTGTTACCATATAATGGGTTTATTATTGTTATTTTTAAGTGAATTAATAAATAATTCAAAATTTCCGGTTTTAAATACTAGTAAAGTAATATTAATAGATATAGCCCACATAGATAATAGTTCTTGGGGTCTCAATAAGTTTTAAGAGTATAAAGGGATCCTAAAACTAAAAAGTTTGAGAACCACTACACTAAGGTAGCTATCGTCATTTCCACTCTCCATTCTTGTCTAGCTTATTAAGTCATAGAGAAGTAGGGGGGGAAAGGGCACACATCTAGTTATGTATCTTGATGGTGACCAAAGGAAGAGAGGGGGAAGTGGTATAAATTTGTCTTTGTTTTAATTTCAAACAAGATAAATTATCCATAATAGAATGATTACATTTAACCCATAAAAGTTAGTGAGAGATACAAAATCTTCCTTCTAGGAGCCAAATAATAGAAGGTTGAAAAACCACTGTCACAAAATTATAATTATTTTTTCAAGGGATACATTTACATTTCAGAAAAATGACACTGAAATATTAATCTCAGTAAGAGAAAACATTTGTTAACATCAAATATTTATCCAGAAAAGGAAGTCAACACTAAGAGCAAATCAGTAGACCCAAATATTGTCTTCTCTATCAATGACAGGTATTGAACTCTTATTCACCACCCTATATATATATTCACCTCTGGATTTCCATAATGTCCCTAGCATGTAGCTGAATATACTTGCTCATTGAAGTTATGGTGGTCAACTTATATTTCACACTCCTAGTAAGAAAGAACTCTTTATATTTAACTCCATTGGTAAGGTGCAATGCATGGAAAGACACGTTAATAGTAGCTCTTTCTGATAAGGGCAATGATGATTGAGCACAGATTTTTAGGAATCCCACAAGCTAACAATTTTTCAACCTATCTGTAAGCAAAAAAAAGCATAGGAACAGAACTCCTACAGCTCTTGGTTTTATGTTCTAACTCTAATCTCTAGTATATCCTGGTTGAGTCTCATGGTTGCAAACCTTACCCAACTACTCGTACTACGGAACTGAAGCCAAGACTGGTAGGACAGTAGGACATCAATTTACAAAAACATCTTATTGCAAAGTTTAGGTGAATGATGGAAGATGTAGACCCAAACAGCTCAAAGGCATACACAAGTAGTTCCTTTGTTCAGTTATTAATAAAGGCACAAAAACAGTTATCTTTTTTTGGGAAAGAGGCAGTTAGAGAGAACAAAGATTCCTAGAGGATATGACAGTTTATAATTATTTCTCTACTACTTATTCATCAGTATATCAAACTACAATTTTTTTTTTATCTTGGACACATGGTCAAAAAAAAAAAAAGAGCAGTCATTTCAATGGGAAATCCACCTCAGAGAGACAGAGAAAAGTAAAAGTGGGGTTAATATCATTTAGCATAAGAACTCCATAAACAGTATAGAACTATGCAAAGGCAATAAAAGAACTGAGATAAAATTCTAGCTTAACAAGCCTAACAAAGCAAAACTCCAAAAGAGAGAGAGAATTGTCAAAACACTCCCCCTCCCGTAACAACTAAATATCTACAGACTAGCATTTTTTTTTTTAAGCATTACTGGGCATGGACTTTTCCCCAATGGTTTGAAACCCAAAAGAGAGAGAGAATTGTCAAAACACTCCCCCTCCTGTAACAACTAAATATCTACAGACTAGCATATCTTTTTTTTTTTTTTTTTAAGCGTTACTGGGCATGGACTTTTCCCCAATGGTTTGAAAACCAAAGCAGAAAATATATCTATACATCTACTATAACAATCTTACTACAGAAGGTTTCCAACTTGTAACACCATTCTTTCCTGAAACTGGTCAAGTTGGAAAGGCAATTAATAGGCGCCATCTGCCTTCAATGTTTTTCAGCTTCCAACATTTTTAGCCCTTTCACTGAAGAACGTACAGTAATACAGTGCTGCCACTTAGCAGGAAATCTCCTTTGCCTGCAAAGAAAGTGATTACTTATAGACTCGAAGGCTAGACGGGCTCTCAAAGGATGCCCAGTTTCCCCACAAGGTTGCACCTGTAACTCCTGCTCCAATCCTTTAACCTGGGAACTCTGCATATCTCCTTCACTTAGAGCAGTGGTTCTCAACCTTGGCTGCACATTAGAATCACCTGGGAATCTTTTTAAAATCCTGATGTCTGGGCCTCATCCTCCGGAAATTCTGTTTCTTTGTTACTAATGTTGTGGCCCCCCCACCCCATAACAAAGAAACAGAATTTCCGGAGGATGAGGCCCAGACATCAGGATTTTAAAAAGGTCCCCAGGTGATTCTAATGTGCAGCCAAGGTTGAGAACCACTGACTTTGAGCTTTTACATCTAAGTTCAGAGATGACAACGTGAATACTTTTTGGTGAGAACACAAAACATTTGAATTAATTTAAACTACCTAGGATCTGTTTAGTTGATTCACAAGTAGATTACTAATTCCGAAAATGCAAAAAAAAAAAAGATTAGGCTTCCAGTGTGCATTTAAAGATACATAACCCCTGAGAGAGAAATTAGTTGACCTAAAATCAAGAGCAGTCAATATGTGTAATAGAGCATTATAACCGCCACCAAAGTAAACAGAGTTTAAGGGTAAGCCATGTGCTCTTAATCCAGGATCACAAGGCCACAAGCCCTTAAGTCAAGGAAGAGTGCTTAAAGCGGGAATGTGTATTTATACGTAGGCAAGTCTATTTCACCCTGCACCATCTCTGCTTTCTGCAAGCTAGTGTGTGAGCTGGGAATAATGGGGGGAGAAAAGGTGTATCTAAAGTAGAGAACACGGCCGGCCGGGGTGGGACAGGGTGCACCAGGCTGCAGTCTCTCTCCCCGCACCTTCCCGGGCACTTATTGCCAAGGCCGGTCCATCAACCCCAGCGCAGAGGCCAGTGGGGGTGGGGTGAACAGGGGACGCGCGAGGAAGGGCAGGAAAAGTGGACTAACTCTCTCTCACCACCCCCAGACTGAGGGCCTCGCCAGAGACCTGCGAGCTAGCACCATCCCAAAGCCAACCACCACCTGGGGCCCCCGCTCCGAACACCCGGGTCGGAAACCTCCAGGTGCGAGGCGCATGCGCACT
>NW_005356905.1:568696-571863 GCF_000412655.1 Myotis brandtii | reverse complement strand
GGAACCCCGCCGCCGCGGGCGCCTCCTCCCGGGCCCCGGACGAGGGCATCACCTGGCTCCCAGTCTTCGGGATCACACCTCCCGTGGACTTGCAAGCGCCGCAAACCTGGAAATGTCTCTTCAAATCGGCGAGCCGCCGGCGCCCTCCGAACTTGCTTCAGTTTAAGCTCACCGCCTTCCTGGTTCCAGCGCCAGGCAGCGGCAGCCGAGCTTCCGAATGCATCGATGGAGGTTACCAGGCGCTAGGAGTGCCGAGGGAATGGATCGTCACGCCGCCAATTTTTTGTTTGGTGTTGGCTTTGCTGGCTTGTTTGATTATTTGATTGCCTTATAACCGAAAAACAATAAAGGTGGGGACTGAAGCGTGTAATTGCCTTTGTAATCGTCGTTATCGTCACGGAAAATCAGTAAACAAGTCTGCATCATAGGAAGTTAGGTTTAAGACACAGGTAGCAAAATTGGTTATCTCTAGCTGGGGGAGGAGGAAACTCGCCCAACAATAATAAATCATGGGAGTGTGTCTGCATAGAGTCGTGTGTGATTAAAATGCAATGATTTATTTGCAAAAATGCATTAAAAGTTGGTGTTTCTTCTGCCCTGAAGGTGAAGGCACTCACAGGTTGGTTGCAAATTAGTTTCTCGAATTAAAGGAACTGGTTATTAGAGGACTGGGGAGAAGGCTGCCCGAGGCAAGGAAAGGAGATTTCTTCTGAAAGAGAAATTGTTTAGGTGTTTGTTATTTACATCAATAAAAATTAAAGCGATTAAGCATTTTCTGTAACTCATACTACATTAATTATCTGGCCTTGCATAAACCTCATTTTTCCTTGTTTGCTATAAGTACGCACAGATATGGAGGTAAATAAACTGTTGGCCTTGGTTTGGGTCAACTGTGAGAACCAACTCGTTCAGAATCGCTAGATACTCAAACCACAGTTTTCTGCAGATATTTGAGAGGTGAAAATCAGCTCCAGAAATATATTTGTCATAAATGACTGTACCTTAAATAACCAGTTTGAGGGGGACCGTTTTAAAAACTAACTACCACACTACATGTTTATTTTAAATAATTCACTAGCTGGGGGGACTCGGCGTCCTGAATTTTATTGGAACTTGTATACCTGTCTGCAGGCTGTTAACTGAGCTTTACTATCAATTTTTTTTTTTTACCAAAACTGTATTTTGAAATACCCTGTTTCCGGAAAACATTTACTATTTAATAAAACAACCTCATTAGAACTTCATGAGCATTTATTAGCATATCATTTCAAAACCTTGGTGTGTTTTTTTTTAAGTAGGTTTCCCTTAGGCCAGTAGAATCCGTGATCAGACACTGCAGATGTCTCATAACTCTATCAACACCACTATTCCTAAATATACAAAGAGCCAGGAAAATCTATTTGGTGTGAATCACATCAATTGTCTGAACCTTCTCTGATTACCTTTAAAATGGTCATCTTTCCCTCCAGCTCAGTAGATGGAATTTGAGATCAGACCTAGAAATCATGGCCAAAAAAAGTAGCTGGTGAGTGTCTTGATCCCTTACCAGACTTCTAAAGTGGTCATTTTGGAGCTATTTGTGAATAGTATTTAACACCTCAGTTTGGGAGCTCTTTCTGGTCATTCTGCTCAATAAACTTAAAAACAGATTTTCTTAAAGGATTAAAATTTTATGCTTATTCCCCTCTCACAATATCAGGACTAAAGTGATTACAATGTAAAACCATGTTCCTAAATTCATATAACTTTGGAAAGTGTATTTTAGTCTCTTTTGTAGCATAATAAAATAAAAGCAATCACTAATATAATTCATTAATACCTAAGAGTTATTTCACTGGAAACATAAAGATCTTAATTATTTCTCCTAAAAGTAGCAATAAGTGAAATGTTTTAAGAAGAACAAAATATAACTTCAGCATTCAAGAGAAAACAAGGCAAATACTTCTTAAAAGTATGATTTCCATCTCAAGTTTGCCAACTGTGAACATTTTAATCTGAAGAGTAGTATAGTATGACAGATATGTATAGCCTCTATTTACATATATCCTAGAAACACTAATATATTAAGTTTTAATTGTGTTCTTTTCCTACAAATGTTTCAGGTTGCTTTGATGGAACTTTCCAAATTACCTGTTAACTTTGTGCTGAGGCTTTAACCAATGGATGGAAGATAAACATATCAAAGTTTTTGTAATTGCTTTTATTTTTACTAGGAGTATTAGATCTAAGAAAATGAACCAAGTTACCTTTCACATCAGAAAGCCTGCATTCATGTTTATTAACACTCAGACTCTTTGAAAATGTCCCCAAAGCTACACTTGAAGAGGTATATTTGTTTACAAACTCAAATAATATAACTTTCCATATGTAAATATTCTTATGTGAGATACATTTGTGGCCACACTTCTCACAGCCAGCTCAATACAGACAAATGACTCAGGAATATAGACATTCCTTCCACATAACTGTTTCGATGAAAACAGTCCAGGGAGAGAGCGAGAGACTTTTCTCCCGGCGAACATCGCTTCTTTAATAGTCCACAATAAATAAAATTAAGAGAGGCACAAACTTAACATCCACTGATTTTTTTTAAATTCCAATAAGGATAATCACTTGCTTTTCAAAATCAGGAAATCAACTAGAATGTTTTCCAGGTTGCTAAAGAAGAGCTCTTGCAGTTCATGTCGAGAGGGGCCCGGACACAGGGAGTTAGTGACAAGGGAGCTGGGGTGAGGGTCCCGAAACCTCCCAGAGGGAACGAAGTCCAACTGTCCTGGATCGGGCGCTAAGGAAACACTTTCATATGGAATCTGTCAGGGAACAGCTGCTCGGGAAATGTGTTAAATTGACCGGCCCTTCCAGCGGGGCTGTCCGTGGAGGAGTCGCTTGGGCTCCGGGACGCCAGCAGCGGGGCAAATCACAAATTCCCCAGGGCCGGGAGGCTGGTGACGACCCCGCGCAGCTCCGGCTGCGGGCCGGGAAGCCGTTGGGGAGGCTGCAGAGGACCCTGGGCAGGGTGGGCGGTAAAGCCAGGATGCCGGGCTGCGAGGTGTAGGTGGGGTCGGGTCGGCTGCGGGGATGCAGACTTGCAACATCGGGTCAGGATACGGAACTGGGTTTCGGGCCGCCTGGCGCAGGAGCAGGGCAGGGGTGCCGGGCAGCCAGGA
>NW_005356905.1:567351-568521 GCF_000412655.1 Myotis brandtii | reverse complement strand
TCTGCCGCGGAGCCGGGATCCCGGACTCCCTCCTGCAGCCGCGCACTTGTCAGTTTCCTTTTGGCCACGCCCCGGCGGAGTAGGTCCAGCTCCCTGGTGTTTAACTAAGTCTTGACACCAACGCAAAATCCACGCCTAATTAAATTAATTAGGGATTCTTGTCAATCCTGGATTAATGGCCAAGTGCGCAGGCGGCCGAGGCTCTCGGAAAACCCGGACGGCCTGGGACCTGCCTCCTCTTCCCGCCCCTTCCCGTCCCCCTTCGCTGCCCTCCCACTCCAGACCCAGCCTGCTCGGACTCTAGTTTAATCTCTCATCTCTCTCTCTCTCTCTCTCTCTCTCTCCCCCCTCTCTCCCTCTTGCTCCCCCCCCCATTCCCACCCCCACCCGCAGGTAGCGGCGCGGGTGCTTCCCGGGAAGGGGCTCCCTCCGAGTTGCGAAGGGAGGTAATTTACTCAGAACAAGGGGCCGCCTTGGCGAAGTATAAATAGTGAGACTTCAAGCGCAGCGTCGCTATCAGATCTGAACTCTCCGCAGGAAGAATTGTCAAAGATCTTAACATTGAACAAGCGGGCTCCGGCAGGGAAGCCTCAGTTCATATTTCCCTCGGCCCCCGCCCCTTCCCTCTTCCTCCTCCTCCTCCCCCTCCTCCAATCGTCTACCACCAAAGTGGAAACAAATCAGACAAGGGGTTCTTTGTCTCCAGAATCAGCCCATTTGCTCTCCTCCTCACATTCTTCATTTCAGCCAAAAATATTCACACAACTACAGGTAGAAATTCAGTAAAATAGCCAAATTTGAGACCTTTTTCTTCTTTCTTCTACCTCCCTTCCCCTCCTCCTCCTCCTCCTCCTCTTCTTACTTCTTTTTCTCCTTCTACTTCTCCTTTTTCTTTCTTCTCTTCTTTTTCTTCTTTCTTCCTCCTCCTCCCTCTCCACCCCATCCCCTGCCCCATTGATGTGTTATTACTGGGGGGGCTGGAGCAGTAAAAAAAGAAGAAGGAAAAAAAGAGCGGGGCTTGGCGGTGAGAGGTTGTGCGCGGGGCTGCAGGGCATCGGTGGCGATGGAAGAACTGACGGCGTTCGTCTCCAAGTCTTTTGACCAGAAAGTGAAGGAGAAGAAAGAGGCGATCACCTACCGGGAGGTGCTGGAGAGCGGGCCGCTGCGCGG
>NW_005356905.1:564489-566591 GCF_000412655.1 Myotis brandtii | reverse complement strand
GGTTCCCCTTCCCGCCTTCCCAACTCCGCTTAGGCGGGAGAGGACCCCAAGGCCCGGCGGGGTGGGGGGCGGGACGAGGCGAGGGCCCTGGGATCCCAGTTTGGACGCGGGAGTGATGAAGGTGGTGTGCATGGTCGTGGGTGGGGTCCGGGTGTCTGCGGGGAGGGGGGCGTATGGGGATGGTGCGCGCCCTTCTCGGGCGCTCCGGCTGTTCCCATTCCACCCCAATGCGTTTTTCTCCGGCAGGATGGGGCATGTCACCCTCCGGTCGCCCGGGGGTTTGGGACCGCCGCAAAGAACCGCTAGAACTCGGCGAAGACCCTGGATCCCTGGATGTTGGGGGGCCAAACTTCGCATTCTCTTTGGGCTATGAAGGTAGAACGAGGCCGAGGCGAGCTAAGGTCCAGCCTATGCTGTTTGTCCTGGGAGACGTGTGAGGCTCCTCTTTTTTGTTTGTTTGTTTTTCAGTATTTACACAATTCCGCTTACTGCTTCGCCTCATCCAGTACTCTGGTTTTGTGCGTGGAAAATCCTCTGGTGCCAGCAAAGTGTTAGGAAGCGGCTTTACCTAAATGGTAGAGCGTGCTGTACCAATTCAAAGGAGTTCAACAATAAAATTAATTTGGCACTTGGTCCCTGCAGTAACTGGTGGGCTGCCATATTTTTCCAATTAAGAAAATATGTGACATGCGTAGAATCACATATTTAAGCAAGCAATTAAGTTGTTTATAACACGGTCTGTTCCTGTTTAGTCCAATAAGTGGAAATTTGGGGGCGAAGTAAAGATTATATTAAGTCTATTAATCAACTGGAAATGTGGACATCTTTTTCTTTGAAGTCCCCAAAGTTTGAGAGGTATCCATGGTGGATGACATAAAATAGACAGCCTTTCACCCCTTGGGCAGTAGCTCCAGTGTGTTTTCATATTTAAATTTTATTGCACTGTGAGTGAAACTATTTTATTAACTTGGCTGTGAATGTTTTCTACTGTGTTACCCACTTCCTTCCAGGAGGAAGGACACATGTCCACAAAACGAACTCTGAGACCTAGAAATGCTGGCATCGCTTAAGATCACCACAGTAAGAATGGCAGGCAGGGCTGAGATCTGGGGGCCATTCTTTCGCCTCCAGACGCTGCACCAGGTTCTCCTAAATTTGGAAAGTGTTGGCATAGCGGTCTGACGCTTCAGGGCAGCCTCCTGAAGCCTGGGTGAGGCCGCAGCTCTGGGCCCTGGGCACAGCAGCGGGCAAGACGGAGAGGTTAAGGTCTGAACCCGGGGTAGGCGCAGTCCTGGGATCGCTCATTTCCAAGCGCAGGGCAAGTCTTAATTTCTCTGCAGGCCGGCTCTTTTGGAAATGATGTTTAACTCCCATGCTGATCTGGAACCTGGGCTGGGGAAAAACTGCCAACAGCCTGGACTATCCAAACTCAGCTTTGATGCTTTTAAAACACACACACACACCAAGTCTCCGACTCAGGCGCAGAGGATGAAGAAGGTTCAGAGGGCAGTTTCTGTTGTTGAGGTGGCTCCCCTGATCACTGCCACTTGGCCTTAATGTACAGCGGTTGGCAAAAGTAGGCTTACAGTTGTGAGTACGTGAACGGTTTATTCTCGTCTTGCTATTTATTAATTATCGCATTGTTTGTGTGTATTGCAACTGTACACCTACTTTTGCCCACCCCTGTGTATAGCCATATCCCTTGGGCATCTCTGTGTGCTCACATTTGCAGAGCTCCCGTTTTTAAAGGGAGGAGAAGAAAGGGCAGGAAAATAGCAACGGATGTGTGCAAACCCAGAGCAAGGAAAAAAAAATGCATATTTTATTAAACATCCGAGCTGGTGGATGCATGAAAAGGCTTTGAGCAACCAATAGAAACCGCGGATCGCGAATGTTCTGCCTGAACCTGTTGATCTCTGCGGGTTGAAGCATTTGGGGTCCAGTCGGCCTGTCCGATGGGGAGAGACAAGGCGAGAACCGAGGCGGCGGTCAGTCCCGCGAGCCCTGGGAGGCTAGTTTTCTGCCTCTCGCCTTCTAGCCCGGCGTGGGCGGCGAGCCCTCCAGGCTGCCAACATGGCGTGGACGCCTCTGCTCAGGCGACA
>NW_005356905.1:559119-564217 GCF_000412655.1 Myotis brandtii | reverse complement strand
GAACGGGCGGGGCGCGGCTCTTTTGATTTCTGTGCGGACGCGGGAGAGAGTGAGCGGGCGAAGGGGTGAGTGCAATGGATTTGCTGTTCGGAGGGGAGGGCAGGGAGCAGTAGGGGTGGGTCATGAGGTGAGCGGAGGCCACAGTTTCAGAGGCAAGGGTGGGTGAATGCCCATCTTGCCCGAGGGCGGCCACCTCGAGTTGATCTTGCGCGTCTCCAGGATCCTCGTCCTCCTCCGGGCCGGGTGAGGGACTGGGCAGGAACTCCAGGAGGGGGCAGGATCCGCCATCCGTCTCGAGACGAATCTGGTTAATGGGATTTGTTGTGTTTTTATCTCTGTGTCTGTGTGCTGCTGTATGCGCGCGTGGACGTCCGTGTGGCCCTGTACATCGTGGCGCCCCATCCAGTGTCCCCGGAGCTGAGGGATCGAAAGGAGGATGCGAAAGGGATGGAGGACGAAGGCCAGACCAAGATCAAGCAGAGGCGAAGTCGGACCAATTTCACCCTGGAACAACTCAACGAGCTGGAGAGGCTTTTTGATGAGACCCACTACCCGGACGCCTTCATGCGCGAGGAGCTGAGCCAGCGGCTGGGGCTGTCGGAGGCCCGGGTGCAGGTATCTGACTGTGAGGAGGTCGAGGCAGGGTCCAGGGAGGGCGGAGGGGCGCGCCAGGGGTTGGAGAGGCGGCTTTCGGGACACACACTAAAGGTGCAGGTTCCAGGGGCTGGAGTGAGGTGAGAAAGGAAGGGATGTCCCAAATAGAGGTCTTATTTTCCAAAGTAGATCTTAGTCCTAAACCGCACCCCCGCCCCCCCTTCACCCTATTCCAACATATGTTCCCAGCAGAAGAAAGCTGTGCTGGGCTTGCTCCCAGAGTTTCTATAAACCACACCCCCCTCGCCTCATGATGCCTTTAATGTGGTTTAATCCTAATGGGTCTACTTTTATAAGCCTTAAAAAAATCCCACAGAAAACGTTTTATCTTCTGGATGTCTTAAAAGTTACAACGAATATTCTGTTCGCTGGAGTTGGGTTTCCTTGAGGGTCTGCTCTGGGGTCTAGGTTTGCCAAGCGGATATGCCAATTAGGTTTATAGATGTACAGACTATAAAGAAAATTAGCAACTGTTAAATGCAGAAATTTACAGTCTGCCGTTAGCAGTTGATCTCAAACTGTGTGCGAAACAGCAGAGAAATAAATGCATTTTGGTCACTCTTTGTTCCCTCACTTAACCAAAGCAGCGAACCTGGACCTACAGAAACTTGATTTTAAAACAACCCACAGATCTTAATGTTGGCATTTTCAAAGTCCGACCCCAGTGACTACCATATCTAATGATATTAAGATTGTTTTTTGTTTCGTTGGGTTTTGTTTGTTTGTTTTTTTTCTAGTCTGAGGGTGAAAGTAGGCTTTGGGAGCGGTTAATTTGAAAATGTATATGCATACATGCATGCATATCCTAGGTTTATGGAGAACAAATTTAAATGTTTCAGACTGTATTTCGCTCAAATAATAAAATAGGAGAAAATGATGGTCATTATTTGTTTGAACACATGGAGCAGTTTTAGGCCTGAACATCTGCAGCTGTTACAAAGTATCACTGTAACAGATACTCCCTGGGTCTCTGGGCGCAGAGACCACCATCTGCAGCGAACTATGCAATTCTTATGGGGCTTCCTCGCATCTTGTAATAGGATCAGGACAAAAACAGCAGTGGAGTTGAAGAGGAAAAGTAATAATAGGCTGCCTTGGTCATCACAGCATCAACAGCGGAGCCTTCCTTTTTAAGCCTCTCCTGCTTTGCTCTGTGTACTGAGATCTCTAGAGGCTCAGCAACCCCTTAAAGACGTGATGATAATTATTACAGTTATGAGCATTAGTATCTCAGTTCCAACTCTGCTAGGGGAAAAAAGAGGCAAGAAGCCTCAGGCCATGTGAGTTGCACAAAGGATGCCACCCTGGCATGAAATCTACCCTTCTATTACACTAAATGGCAGGGGAATTTTTGAAGATTTACATTGACTATGACATTTGCTTTTAAAAACAAGACAAAGCTCAGAAGCAATATTTTACTTTCATGTGTTTTAAACATTAATTGGTGAATCAGTCAATATGCTATATTATTGGAACATAATGCTGTATTATCAGAGTAAAAAAGCAAGCTTTCTTTGAATTTTAAAAAGTCTGTCAGATTGCCTCTAAAAGTTGGCAAGGTTATTTAAGAAGGTAATATCTGGGAGAAGATAGTATCCAGGAGTTACTTGATTCATATTCCAACCCCTTTCACACAATATTCTCTTTTTTATTTTTCTTGTAAGAAGTGATTTTATTGCCGATCTTTATTTTTTCATACTTAAAAAAATTTTTGAGCTATTTTCTGGATGCTTCTCTACTACCCTAACTGTGAGCATGGGCTATTTCTATAGAAGCAAATTAGATTATCATGATAATAGTACAATTATTCTGCTACTGTGTTACACTCTGTTGCACAGAGGAACAGAGAAATTCTAAACTTCTTTGTAGTGAGGCTTTTATGACACTAATTACCTCTTCCCCCACTCTTATCCCCCTCCCTCAGCCCCGAGGAAAAAAAGAGTCACTATTTGCTTTGGTGTTTGGTTTTTCTTGAAGATGAAGCTAATTAATATTACAGACTATTAATGAGCACATTCGTCTCAGGTCTTACTGAGCAAACATCTAAACCCATTATCACTTTGGTATCAGGTATCAGCAAGAGTTTTAGGCCTTGGGAACTCTGTAATGTAAGAAGATGAAACCAGGACTAATAGCAATTTATCAATAAACTATCTTGCAAAAGTATATGAAATCTATATATTTTTGTCATTACTTTACACTTTTAACTTTGGAAATTGAGATTGTTCTTTAATTCAAAGGTTGCTTGCTACATCTCCTAGTTTGTGCCTAAAGCACTACTCTTTTTTTTCATCTCCTTTTGTAATTTAAAAAATGTTTGAGTCATAACATCTAGGTTATATATTTTCTCTCCAATTTGTAGGTTTGGTTCCAAAATCGAAGAGCTAAATGTAGAAAACAAGAAAATCAACTCCATAAAGGTATGGTTCTCAGACAAAGAACATTTGGTATTCTAAGTAAAAAGAGAGTGGGGAATAGTGCTATTACAAATACAGAAAAATCTTCTCAAAGATAATCATGGTCCTTGCTTAAAAAGCTGCTCTGAAGGCAGTTAATGAGAGTCCTAAAGTTTGGGAGTAAGTTTGATTTATTTTAATTATGGCAGTAGTTTAGGAAGATAAGAGATTATTTCCAAAGGAATTAGTTCTATCTTGGTACCATTTGGAACCCTGGAAAACAATGTTGGAAATATTCATCTCATATGATTGTGTTTTGTTTCCCCCATTCTTTGCAGGCGTCCTCATAGGGGCTGCCAGCCAGTTTGAAGCTTGTAGAGTTGCACCCTATGTCAATGTAGGTGCTTTGAGGATGCCATTTCAGCAGGCAAGTACAGCCCAGTTTCAACCTGTTTCTAACTGTAAAACGACCTGGATGTTTGCTTGAACTGTTGACCATCCCCCTCTCTCTAAGCCCCAGTGTTGGTGTCCATGCAGTTGGAGAATCAATTTTGAGATAATATAGTGGACCTTCTCCCCTTTAAAAACCTATAGAGTGTCAGGGGCCACACGCCTGGTCCTTTCTGTCCTCATGGGAAACCCAGAGAAGCCTGAGGGCAGTAACAGATCCTTTAAAAAATGCACTAAAGATTGAGCTTGGGGAGAGGAAGGAAAAGGCTTTTGATTAAGATTTTGTCAGATCCAATACAGAGGTTAGTCCTAAGGTGTTTCTAAGGCAATTCTCTAAATATTTTTCTAGGTAAAGTCACATTAACTGTCTCTGACAGAAGAAAAGGAAATAAATAAAAGTACTCCCTACTCAGGCTTGATTTTTTTAAAGCTGTCTACTAACAAAGCTCCATCTTTAGTAGAGAAGGCAGCCCTGCCTTGGTCTTCCCAGGGATGCCCTGCCTCTGCAATGCCTTTCTGAGCCATAAAGAAACCTTTAAGACTACATCTAAAAGGACAGCCTACAGCAACGATTTAATCCTGGGAACTCCCAGTGCTCTGAACTCCCCACTCTCCAAGCCTAAAGGCTTCATCCTTTCCCAACCAGTTCCTGACCTACCCTCATCCTCAGCCAGGACCCCTGCTTGGTAGGACTGTGAAGTCGTGAATTAGCTCTCAGTTGCCAGTGCCCTGGTCTGGGGAGACTCATGGGTGCACCAATTTATTGAGGGTTAGTGTTAGGGAGGTCTTAGCTTTCTTAGCACCACCGGACTCTGGTATCTTGGTGCTAGGCTTTTGAAGTCAGAAAGAATGGCTGGAGAAAGAGAAGGGGGTCTTAAAAGGAGACCCCTACTTTTCAGAAGGTGGTCTGTAGGTCTGCAGCATCAGCAGCACCTGGGAGATAGGTATAAATTCAGAAATTCAGGCCCCAACCTAGACTTTCTGAATGGGAATCTGCATTTCAACAAGATCCCCAGGTAATCCTTACAGGAGTTACAAGTACCAACAATTGTGCTAATTGTGATCAAGATGCAGTAACATACAAAGTTTTGTGGTTTGCTTGTTGGTACTTAAGTGCTTTAGTAGTGAGGTAAGATGTGCACGACAGCATCAAGAGAGGAGGGTAGCTGGCCCTCACCCCGTTTTGCCAATACACCATTGTTATTTTGCGGAGGGTGATGTTTTGTAACAATAACCACGTGGCCCTCTCATGGGCCCAGCTCCGGAAGGGGCGGCCACACTCCTGCAGTTGCAGCGCCCCTGGGCCCAGGGAGATAAGCCGAGCTGAGTGAGTTGCAGAGATTCGGGGGCACTGGAGTATCCCCGTGGCGCCCCAGATTCAGTAACTGACCGAGAAGGTCAGGCAAATGCCCCGTTCCCACCCCCGCCCCAGCCTTCCCCTGAGCCACGCTGGACGCCGTTAATGCTCTGTTTCTATTCTGTTGTCACCCTAGGATAGTCATTGCAACGTGACGCCCTTGTCCTTTCAGGTTCAGGCGCAGCTGCAGCTGGACAGCGCCGTGGCGCACGCGCACCACCACCTGCACCCGCACCTGGCT
>NW_005356905.1:555871-558820 GCF_000412655.1 Myotis brandtii | reverse complement strand
AGCCCAGCCTCTTGCCGCCCGGCTGATCGCCCCTTGCCCGCTTCAGCATCTCCGACTCGGAGGGCAGGACTCAGCGCTGGACCTGCGATCCCTCAAGGCGCGTCCACGCGGTGGCTGCTGACCGTGCAGCTATCCAAGGGCCTAGCATTCAGCTTTGCAGGAGCGGGTTTGGGGAAGTCTGGAGAGATGTTGGACACGGGAGTGCAGGGACACCGGAGTGTGGCTTCTGGCAAAGCTGCAAAGATGGACTCTTGCTCAGAAATAAAAATCCTGTTAATTAAAAAATGAACAAAAAAAGTAGAAGAGACAAACAGAAAACAGAGAAAGGGAACGTGTTTCTGATTACTATTTGAAAGAAGCTGAAATCGGAGAGAGAACCAAGGAACACACACACACAAATTAAAGTATTTTATATGTTTAAAAATATGGAAAAATAACCTGGAAGAATCTCGAGAGAATGGGGGGGGGGTTGGGGAGTTACCAACTGAAAGTGTATGCCCGCCCCCATGGGCAAAGAAGGCAAAACAGAAGGAAGAGGTATACTTATTTAAAGAGTTAAGATTTTTTTAAAAAGGTGCGCAGCTGGGAAGTTCACAGGTTTTGAAACTGACCTTTTTCTGCGAAGTTCATTTTAATACGAGAACTTTGATAAGAGAGGCGGGCCTCCTTTTACTTTGAATCAGATACTTTGAGTTAAAAACCACCACGAACGGAAGAGCAAGAAGAGGGAAGAGAGTATAAAAACAAGGAGAGAAAAAAATGATATTAATACAAAAAAAATGATACCAGAGACAATGATTTCTCTGAGGAAATTACGGCAGAACTGTCCAGGCTGTTGGCAGTAAATTCCAGTTTGCATGTTACTTTTATTCCATTGATGGTGTCTCCCCCCTCCCTGCTTACTCACATGTACTTACTTCATTTTCATCTTCAGTACGAAAAACAATACCAAAAGCATCTGGAAATTGATGTCTATCTATATCTATCTCTATATACTTGTGCCCAGTCTTTGATCCTTGGGGACAAAAGAAAAAAAAGTTGGAAGGGAAAAACTTTACACTCTGATTGTCCCAAGAACACGGAGGCGGGCAGACAATGTGGGGAAAGGCAAAAGAAAACAAAAGAAGACCAAATAAAATAATGAAGGTACAGCGCCTCCCAAGGTGCCCATAGGAGGCCCTCAGTGGTCGTCCCTGTCCCTTCCCCTCCCCCTTTTCTTGTCTACCCTCCTGCTGGTTACCTGCAGTCCTATTTGAGGACCCTGCTTTATTTCCCCCTCTCTATCCCGTCCCACTCACCTTAAACAAAACCCAGCTAGATACAGGCACTAGGTTTCTGTAAAATATGTTGATACACACGAACAAAGTTTATTTTGGCTATAATGTGTGAACTGATGGTTGACTTTCGACATTTGCATTTTATCTCACAAAGGTGTATATTAAAGTACTTTTTTGTTTGTTTCGGTTCATGTAGCTGTTTAAAATGGGATACCCTGGACTAAGCAATCTGTATCCCATGCTCTAGAAAGCCTCCTTAGTTTTTTTGTTTGTTTTTTTTCCTTCTTATTTACAAGAAAGAAGAAAAGCTCTTTTCACTGAACTTGAGTATGCGGTTGAGCTTTGTAACTATTTGTTCTCCATGAAAACAAATTATTTATATTTGCCATATTTTTTCTAGTGTATTAAGTTATTTTAAACAAAAGAAGATGCTGTTATTTCCATGACGTATTGTCGGTACAAAATGTTTCGGTTTCACCTCTGTTAAAACCTTTTAAATAAGTGCCAAGTTATTCATTGAAGACACTTTGCGATCAATTGAATGAAAATAGTATTGTTTCATTTGATGGGGTTCGCGTCATCTTTGTTCCTGTTGTTATTAAACTATCCGAGATAGTCTTTCCTTCTTCCTTTTTGATGAATGTGTATCTGTCGATTACACCAACTTGGAAAGCGCTCACCTCTGCGCCTACAAGCCGCAATCACGGGGCCGTGAGAACAGTGACTCTGTGACACCACACTGAACCAAACTCCCCCTCCCCCATTTTATCCACTTGGCATAGAATCCGGATTTATTTTTACACCAAGTCAATAAAGAAACAAATAATATATAAAATAACAAACTAGAATAACCCCCTTCCCCAAGATGGACTCTCATTCTTCATTTTGCTGCACTTTGACCCTTGAAGAAGTTTATTTGGGACATACTTTGGGTAGGAAGAGAAGCGGAATCACGCGACGCAAAAGTCACTTGGGTTAATTGTGGCATAACTAACACTCAGTCCCAAGTCGCCGACCCTCCCCGGAGATGGGCAGGCGATGATTTGGGGGAGCAGGGCAAGAGCCGCGGAGGGGGGCCAAGGCGCTGGGAAGGGCAGATACCCCACCTCGCCCTCCAGTTTAACTTCTGGACCGAAGCAGCTTCTTGGATTGGTTAAATTTAGGAAAAGGTAGAAGCCAGGACCATGACCGTGATCAGAAAAAGCCGGGTCTTAGCCCTCAGAACACAGAAGAGCCCTTCCCTCCGTCCCCTTTGGGCCCCCTGTCCCATAACAAATCTCCCCAGTAAAGCCCAAAGACGCTGCGGGTCTGGGGGTTGGTAGAAACCGGGAAGATCGTCCCTGGCCCGGCCCGGCCCGGGGCAGAACCCTCCTTCCCCGCCGGGCTCTAGGAATGGGAGGCACCCCCTGCGAAAATCTACCTCTGCGTCCTCTGGCCGCACTCCCGTCTCCCCCACCCGGCCCTCTCCCGTGTTGAGTTCGCATGCAAATCTGTTCCTTGGCGTAGGAAGGGGTGATACGTTCATATTTATCTTTTTGCTTTCAAAGACCAGAGACCAAGACTAGGGACGTCTTCGGCGCGCAGGCCTTGCGCGTCTCCCGACAGACGCGCGTCCCTCGTTTCATAATAAACATCTGCCCGCGGCGGAGCGCGCTTTGAAGCGGCCGCGCAG
>NW_005356905.1:546296-555495 GCF_000412655.1 Myotis brandtii | reverse complement strand
AGGCCAGCCAGGCGGGGTGAGAAAGGCCAAAGTTTCTGGGCCCCATCCTCTGAACTGGAGCCCGGCGCGGCCCGTGGGACCCGAGCATCAGGGGCGCCCGTGGCATCCTCGCCTCCTTCCTTCCACGTCAGCTCTGCGGAGACTAAGCGCGGGCGGAGCTGCCTTTCCCGGCCGGTCCCGGCCGGGTCCTTCGGGCTCAGCCTCCCACTCGCGCAGGCAGGGCCGGCTTTCCTGGGGCGTCTGGGCCCAAACTCTCAGGCAGGCGCCAGGGTGTTCCAACCCCGAGTTTCCAGAGCCACCGGAGAAGGAGTCGGAGGAAGCCTTCACTTTAAGTTTCAATAAGGCCCAACAAGCATGTGGTTTGGGTCCAGAGTCAGTACTCTTAATAAATAATGAAATGAAAAGTGTGCCCCACCCTCCTCCCCAATCTTTCCGGGTGTGCAAAGCCTTCGGGAGCTACAGAATCCCTGATTGGGGAAAACCGCGCTAAAAGAGACTATTCAAGTGTTAAGGACCCTATGATTCGAGAGGCCCACTAAGATCAGAGGCCTTTGCTTGAAGCTGGACTGATAAGTAACTCTTTTGAGTTTTTCCTTAGATTTATAACTTTTAAGCTTCTCAGATGGTAATACTTTAGTATAATGCAGTGCTCAAATTTCGGAACTATTTTGATTTCTGAAAAATGCCTTTTTGGCTTCAGTGACATGGGATCCTGTTATTTTTTCACAAATCAGTTTACATCATAAATTGCAAACATTTGCAATAAGATCTCAAGATTGTTTATTTTATGTAACCTCAAGCACTCGACTATGTTAAACACCAGTACAGAAAGTCTGTGAAATCAGTTTAATGTGTGTGAGGGAATTAAAGGATCACTCCTTTTCATCACATAAACAAAGCATTTAAGATTGTTTTGATTGTCAATCTCCCGAATTTTAAACACTCTTTACAATTGACTATTAATTTTACAGTCATTCTGTGCAAAAATAATTACTGAAGTTATATCCTGCTTTAATTAAATGGTTCTAGGCAGAATAAAATGGTATTCTACAATTGGGAAACGGGTGATTGTTTTGCATTATATTATTTTAAATTATTTTAGTTCAAATGTAAATAAAGTCTGCAAATTCCAATGGGAGGAAAAAGGCCTGAAGTAGTTTCTTAATGTGCCATTAGAACAGTTAGTCAAAGTGCATTAAAGGAATGTCACAAACCCAGAAATAATAAATATGTCATTCTAATGAGAGTGTTAACTTATGGATAATTTATTCAAGGTAGTTTTTACTTTTCATATGGAATCTCTTACTATAACGTGCCTGAGCACTGCGATGCTTGTTCCTCAAAATCTAATTTATATAGGCTTGGATATACATAATTTATAACTTGTGTTAATATACTTATACACACCCCAAATTTTAAAACCTTTACAATATGTTTGCATGTTTACTTGCATGTCTTCAAGACAACTGAAATAAAAACATACAAAGTGTTAAGCATCGTATTGAAAGCAAGTGCTTGCACCTGAGTGAAGAAAAACTACTTGAAAATTAAAAATTAAAAAGGATTAGATAATTTTCAAGCTCAGATATAGAGTGAACACTGAAATAGTTCAGACAGGAAACATTCTTGTATAAGAAATGTGAAAATCTCCAAGAAAATGTACAGATGTGAGCTTATCACACTTCTGATGCCTCGACAATCCTTTCATGTGTCTAATTCATGAAACAAAAAATCCTCAAGCCTTGGGGTATTTTGTTTTGGGTATTTTATGTGTCAGTCAAGGTAACCATTGCATATGCCTTCAGCACAGGAAAATTTAGTATAGTACTTACATGGAGTTCTATTGGCATAAGGAAAGGTTTTAGAATATAATCAAATAAATCACATAGGGAGAGTAAACATACGCCCCCTCCCTTGTTGAACAACTGTTCACTTATCTCGACCAAGGATCTTTTGAGATTCTTATTCAGGCAAAATAGTGCAGGATAAGATAAGGGCACAGAATCTGGAGCCAGACTTCCTGGATTCAAACGTCACTGCTGGCATTTAACAGTCCTGTGGTTTTGGATGAGTTAATCTTTCTGTGCCTCAGTTTTCCTATCTGTAAAATGGGGGTAAAAATAGCATCTATTTCATGGGGATGTTGGGAGGATTATATGAGTTAATATTTGTAAAGCCCTAAGAACAGTGTCTTGCATCTGTATGTATGTATATGTATATATATATGTGCGTGTGTGTATATATATATATATGTATATATATGCCCTAGCTATTTATATTTTAATAAAAAGGCCAGTAGGTATTAATCCTTGTAATAAAAACCTTAGGAGAAGAAAATAGTACAAGACAAGGTATGAATACTTTTCTGTTGTGAGCAAGAAGAAAACATTGCCTACTAGTTTGTGATTCTAGCTAATTGCTTAGTCTCTGAGAGCCTCATCTGGAAGATGTGGCAGAAATCACAAGTAGTTAGGGGGCTTATCCATCAGAGCAGTTCATAGATTGCATAGTGCTATATCCATGACAGATATTATTGTTACTCTGTGATGTACAGTTAATAAGGTGAGATGTCAGGCATGACACTTGCCCTCAAGGGGCTTACCATCAAGGGGAAATAGTTCATAAGTACATATGATAGTGCTAAGAAGCATGTGCTACCACTTGCTTAGGTAAATGCACTTGCTTAAACGCTTTCAGACACATTATATACGTCTGAATGGTCATACAACACACACGTGGGGCCTGTTGCCCTGTTTTTGGAAATTGAATCTTCCTTGGAAATGAGTAGCCTTATAAAGGAATTGTGGAGCGACACCCAGAGGTTAAGAAGCAAACTTCGTTAGAATTAAACGCATACCATATGTTGCTGTGCTTTGTGTTCCATAGAACCATGTGCATTTTCTTTGGCGGTCCATGTTTGCAGAGCATTAGCAGTAAAATGCCAAAAGATGCAAAGGCTGCTGATCAACAATCTTTCACAGCACTTTGAAAACACATACAACACAAAGGAAGAAATATTTACTATTATAAGGACCTGTAAAATGAACAATTGAGGTCTAATTATGGGCTAAATGAAGAGGTCCTCATTTCCAATACTTAAACTTAGATATATTACTAATACTTGCCTCATATTCTATATAATATCTATTAAGAGCTTGAGCACTTTTTAGAAATTTTATAAATCTTTTTAATGATAGAGGATCCACATAAGAGCACTTTTTCCACGTCTTAATTTAGAAGTCAGTGTGATGTCGCAGAGTATAATTAATCTGTAGAGGCAGATGTTCCTGAGTTTAAATCTCAATTATACCACATATTAATTAGAAGCAAAGTTTCAGGTAATTTCTTAGCTTCCTGGAGTGAAGGTCCTCTTTGTGTCCTGCTTGTAGCATACTTTGCAGGTTATTGCCAGGATCAAGTAAAATAAGTGGTGTACTAGTAAAGTGCCTGGCATGTGATCAGTTTCCACAATGTACTTATCTATTTTTATTATTTGCCTTTCAGATTACTGTCACATAGAGAGGACTTTGAATTTACCTGTCTGTGATTAGAAACAGTTTTGGAAAATATTGGGAAGTGGTATCCATATTTATTTCAATTCCTCAGTATGAATATTGATTATGTTGTGTGGTCTGGACTTTGGAATAAAACTTTTCCAAGTCCTGCAAAACTTTTTTTTTAGATAGAGATTTTGAGAGTTTTTTAGACAGAGTTTTCGGGTTTTTGAGTTTTTTGACTTTAGATCTGCCCCCTTCCTATAGAATAGAGAGGGTTCTGTCTTTCTCCCTGATAACTCAAGGGCGTTTTTCATGCAGAGGTTACCCGGAGTCTCTGATCTCCACTCCTCTATATTCTGGAATGTCAGCATACAAATGGAGACCTGGCATTAACTCTCTAGTCACTTTGATATTAGATTGATTGTCCTTCCGTTTGCTTAGTTATTGAGTACATTTTTTATGCTTCCGTGCTAAGGAAGAAGATAAACTACCCTTAAAAATGATTTTAAAAGTCTATCAACCTTTCTGAATTTTCGGTACTCATGCTACATTGTGTTTTGTATTACGTTTACTGGCATTAGTGGTTTAAAATATAATTAGCTGTCTTATGGACAATATATTTACTTACTGAATTTCTCACTTGTCAGCAGTTGTGTTTGAAGGCTTATAGAGTTTCCATTAAAACGAAGTCATGCTCAATGCTGATTTAAAAGGATCCAGGACCCTCCCTGAGGGATTTTTAGGTCTAGACTACCTTCCAGAACTTTATACAGAGGTGAAATTAGGTGGAACTAGCCATCAAAGGAAGGTTTGCTAAGAGAGAGGCTGGTCCTCCATTTTGCCTTGGGAATAATAGGGAAATGTGATGGACTAAAGGCCCCTCAAAGATATCCACATCCTAATCCCTATAACCTGTAAATATGTTAGATTATATGGCAAAGGGGAATTACGTTGCAGTGAAATTAAGGTTGCTAATCAGCTGACCTTACAATAGGGAGATTACCTTGGACTATTCCAGGGGGCCCACTGTAATTAAAAGGGTCAGTAAAAGTAGAAGCAAAAGACCAAAGAGCAGACTCAGAGAGAGATGTGACTAAGGAAGAATGGCCAGAGAGATGCAACATTGCTGGCTTTGAAGATGGAGGAGGCTAGGGAGGCCGATGGCCTCTAAAGCTGGAAAAGGCAAACAAAGGAATGTGCGCCCCAGAGCCTCCGGAAGGAACACAGCCCTGCCAACACCTTGATTTTAGCCCAATGAAACCTGCATTGGATTTCTAACCTGTAGAACTTTACGATAATCAATTATGTTGTTTTAAGCCACTTAATTTTGTGGAAATGTGTTATAGAACAATAGGAAATGAATACAGCAAATTTCTGAGCCTCTGGTCATCTTTTAATGCTGGAGGGCCTTTTGGGTCAGTTTGGTAGCCAGAGCCCCCCAAAACTCAGGGCTGGGATGATTTGCTATACCTGATAGTAAGCTCTTACTCAGGCAAAAAGATCTCCGTATGCCATTCAACAGAGTCCCCCCGTCCCAATACCTTTTATTATAAAATGAAGCCTATAGAGGAAATCTGCAAAATTATGTATATTCCTTTATGAGAAATAAGACAGCATTGAAAATCCTTGTCTTGTTTTATTATCCTTGTTCTTATTCTTTCTTTGTCATCTTCTGCTTATTATTATTTACTTTGTAGAGAAAAGGACTTAGTTGCAAGCTCTGAAGTTCTTTGCTAATGTGCTGAAAGGGAGCAAACAGCGTGAGCAATTTGAGCTTGTCCATCAAGTTGGTCAAGGTGGAGAGTAATGTGGTCTGGGGTTCCCAGATCCCATTGGACCTTTGACCTGTTCTTTTGAGACTATTGATTTAGGTTAATAGTCAGCACCAGTTGTGCTGTTGGAGGAGTTGTGTGCCTGTACGTGTGATTCCTCATTGAGTACAAATGAGGCTCTAACTAACTCAGAGGGTAATTGGTCCTTTTTGTAGTTTTCCCAAGATCAGGGTGAGGAATTTGAATAGATGGGTCCTGACAGGCAGGGGGAAGATTTATTTCTGGAATCTTGCCATTGTATTGGTGACAAAATCGTGGATCTGGGCACAGAGGTGATTCTCTTTCATGCCATGAACCCTACTCAGCAGAAGGCTGCCCATGGAATCAGATGAGGTTAGGAATTGCAGGATAACATGGTAACTTCTGAGGTAGTGGAGCAGTGAGGTGTGTTTAGCCCTCTTCCACCTACTCCTTCTCTGCCTTCCCCACCACCTGTGTATTTCTCGTCCCACCTTAATTGGGTGCAGAAGGAGATAGACAGTAGGTCAGTGGGATGAGTATTTAAAGAAGCTTAGTGATGCTCATTGAACGACTGAAATGTAGACTACAGAACAGGGGAGACAATCCTCCCAAACAGTGTCAATTCTCACAGTCCTCTCCTCACCAGCTCTTCAATGCTTAGGGAAAAGCTTCCCCCCCCCGCCCCCCGCCCCTATCTACCCTATGAGAAGCACTCATGGTTTTTATTTATTTATTTTAATATATGTTTTTATTGATTTTAGAGAGGAAAGGAGAGGGAGAGAGAGAAACATCAATGACGAGAGAGAATCATTGATCAGATGCTTCCTGCATGTCCCCCACTGGGGATCCAGCCCACAACCCGGCATGTGCCCTGACTGGGAATGGAACTGTGACCTCATGCTTCATAGGTCAACTCTCAACCATTGAGCCACACTGGCTGGGCAGCACTCATGTTTTTATCTTGAGCAGCTTCCCACCTCTTCCAGCTCATCCTTCTGTCTTCCTCCTCTCTTCCAAATTACTCATTCTAGAAGCCTAGATGCACATTTCTCATTTATTCAGTCACTCAACAGATATTTATTAAATACCTACTATGTGCCTTGGAGTTTCTCTCCCTTTCCATTTTAACCTATCAGAATATCTTTTCTGATTTCTGCTTGGAATCTAACATTATAGGAGTCAGTAAGGGTAGAAAGGGAGGTAAGGGGCATGGTTGGCATGGGATAGTCATGAGAGGTATGGCAAGTTGGTAAGTGCAGAAAGACTAAAGAAAAAGGAGATTATTAGTAAATGGCCCAAACTTAGGAGACTCTTATTCATCAAACCCCTTGATGTCCAAATATTGTATGGTGCAATAGCTACTTAATAAGGAATAATCACAGGAATGATTAGGGATGCTTCATAGAAGATATTTGTTTCTCAGGTCCCAGTACAACTTTTTAAAATATAAAACTACATAATTCCTTAAACATTCTTTTCAATCTTAAGGAGGAAACCTAGTTATATTAAATTAAGTTCAAAGTATTCAATAAACATTTGGGCATCTACTGAAGGCCTGACATTGATAGTCAATGGGAGATGAGGAGGAAGATAATGATGGTCAGGCGGGGGGTGGGGGGAAGTCATTGGAAATGTTTGTAGAGCTTGGAGGAGAGAAGTGTCGGAGGCAGGCATTACCTAATGTGGGGATTTCCTGGTGGAGTGTACATTCAGAAAATGCACTGACTAAGACCTGTTTTCCTTCTTAAAAAGACAAATACTTAAATTTTTCTTTCTAAATTATCTTTTAGTATTAAGTCTATATAATAAAAGCCTAATATGCTAATTGACCTAATGGTGGAATGACCTGCGGAACGACTGGTTGGGGGGGTGTGGGGCAGGCGAGCGGGCAGCACCAGGCCTGCCAAGGCGGGTGCCAGTGGGAAGGCCCCCTGATCACCCTGCTGGTTGCCCCACAGATTGGCCCTGATCACTGGCCAGGCCTAGGAACCCTACCCTGCATGAATTTCATGCACCGGGCCTCTAGTAATTATCTAATATATATTAAGATAAGTGTTTACCTTCTTTAATCTAGTCACAGCTCCCCCCTTTCTTCTTTTCCTTCTTCTGCTTTTACTTTCTTTATAGCTTATGTACATATTTTACTAATGCCCTTGAAATATATCAAAATCTTAGCATTTATTGTTTCCATTTATCTCCTCTGAATTTTTATTTTTTATATGTGTGGTTATGAATAGCATACCTTTATCTTTCCATATTTACTTTTCATTCTTATCTCTTAAGACTCACCCATAATGCTGGAGTCACTGTAATTCCTTTAACTGCTGTGTAATATTCTACTGAGTGCTATAGCAATCTGTGCATTTATTCTCACACTGTTGGACATTTGGATTATTTGGGTATAATCACCAAAAACTGACTAGAGAATAGAGGATCACAGACTGTGCCCTGGATGGAGTGCTCCATCATCAAGAAACTGGGGAGAAGAGTAGAAGTCAGTGAAAGGAGACTGAGAAGGAACTGCCCATGAGGTAGGAAGAAAACCAAGACAGCACAGTGTCCTGGAAGTCAAGTGAAAAGAAGTGGGTCAAGGGAGACAGTGAGGACTGAATGTTGGCCATTGTATAGGTCTTTGGTGACCTTGATAAAAGGGTGGCCAGAGCCTGATTAGAGTGGGATGTAAGAACGCTCTAACTGCTCTCTGAGATTCTAGTCTCTTCCTCCCCAAATTCATCCTTTTTATCACTGCCCCTAATTATCTTCCTAAAGATCAGATCATGTGACTCCCTATATTATATTTCAGGAGCTCCAAACTGCTTGAAGGATTAAGTTCAGATTCTCAGATTCTTCAGTATAATGTTTAATCTGACTTTGTACTTCTTTTTGGGGGGGGGGGGGGGGGGAGGGAGGAAGAGAGAGAGAGAGAGAGAGAGAGAGAGAGAGAGAGAAACATTGACTTGTTTCACTTATTTATATGTTTATTGGTTGATTCTTATATATGCCCTGACCAGGGATCGAACCCACAACCTTGGCATACAAGGATGATGCTCTAACCAAATGAGCTACTCAGCCAGGGCCTACTATTATTTTTTCTTGATTCATCTTCTGAAGCTGCTCCACCCCCTACCCTGTGCTCCCATTGGAGCTACCACCGGTCCCTGGATATCTGACTGTTGTCAAACTTCTGTTTCTGCTGGAAAGCTTTTCTCCAGATCCCCTTTGTGCCGTTATAGAATTTTGAGCACATATCTACCAGAGCTTCATTACAGGTAGTGTAATTATTTATGTGATTGTTCCTTTAACCAGAATGTGAGTGCCTTGAGGGCAAGGATCATTACTTAGTTTTTGTAGCCTCTCCAGAGTCAAATAGTAGGGACAGACATATAGCAGATTTTAATTAAGTGTTAGTGGAATGAATAAGTCTATGAAAAAATATATCTATGATATATTCTTTTAGATAATTTAGTGGAGACAAATCTTAGTTCTCTGAGGGTGGTTTTAATTTTTGGAACCAGCCACAGGCTATTTGGTGTTAAGTCTGATGAAGAAGCTGGGGAATATAAATTTTTATTACATATGAAGTGTAGGAAAAAATTAAGCATGGCTGTTTTGTGATGGCACATTTTCTTATATAGCTCAGAAAGGGCACTAAAGTTTATTGGCACTGATTTGCTTAAGGAGATTACAAAGATGAATTCCCAAAAACATTTTGAACAGTGACAGTATTGCTGGTTAAGTGTTTGGTTTCTCAGGGTGACTACTTTGAAGGACAAGATACTTGGATCTGTTGAATTCTGGTATCTATGTTAAAAAATCAGTATCATTCTTTTATAGTCATACTAGAGGCCCGGTGCAAAAAAATTTGTGCACTGGGGGGGGGGACCCCCAGCCCGGCCTGTGCCCCCTCGC
>NW_005356905.1:538208-545041 GCF_000412655.1 Myotis brandtii | reverse complement strand
TTTTTTTTTATTCTGGGCCAGCTTTAGCTCTGAGGCCTCGCTGCTGAAAACATCGATACAATGTTGCGGTCTGGCTGGATGAATCCCGCCTGAATGAAAGCCGGTTTCTGGGGTTTTGTTTAGCTTCTTATTTGCAACATAGTACATAGTTGCTTAGAGTTGCAGCTGAGAGGCCGACAAGTTAGGCGGGGAACGTTGGAGTCCGCAGTCACTGGAGCAAGCGAGCCTCCCTGCTCACTTCAGTGCATGGCTGCCGGCCGCCATCTTGGCTGAGTCAATTTGCATATACTCACTGATTAGCCAATGAAAAGGGTAGCGGTCATACGCTAATTACCATGTTTCTCTTTTATTAGTGTAGATTTTATTTCCTGGAGTGAAGTTTTACAAAGTAAATTTTACATTATTTCCTGTGTATTTAACTTTTTCTTGGAACTCTATTATTTTCAATTATTTCTTTTGTAGGCATTGTCTGTCTTTCAATGCAGCAGCATTAGAAAATGCTATTAGAATTGTTTATTTAAAAACAAACTATTCATAAGACCATTAACTAAGACCAGATTTGACACCAATTCCAGTGGCTGATCTCTACCCCAAATGGATATATGGCCATTTGTTATGATCTTTTGTTTACTAATTTTCAAGCAGTTTTCAATCTGTGTGACACTGATCAAATCCAAGCCTATTTGGACTAATTTTTCCAGTCACTTTTCATGAAGCAGTGCATCAAATGCTTTACCAAGTCCAAATGTGTAACATCTGCTCTCTTTTCCCTGATAATTTTACAGTTCTCTCAAGAAGTCAACTACTTTATCAACCATGGAATGTGTTTTATAAGTCTCCATTATTATTGCCCATGATTCTGTCACCTTTTAGAATTTCCTCTTTCAATTTTATTTGCCAAGTCTTGATAAAATACTTATTAGTTAGGCATCTGATACAATTATTCTTCTAGAGGTAACACTTTGTGACTCTGGGTTCACTTGGATTAGATCTATATATAATCTTTTCAGTTATTATGATTTAAAAGATGCAAGCAATAAAATCTGTGTTAGTCATTTTTGTTCATATCCTGGGAGAGATGTTATTCAGACTTGCTGATTGGTATATGTTTTCAGGTTTGAAGTATTCACTTACCTGCTCTTTGTCATTAGCTGTATTTTTTTTCCCTAGGTGCATTTTACAGTTCCCCATCTTTACCATATGTTAAATGGATATTGTGCTTGCAACAGCATGCCTTCCAGAACAGTGAAATGTCTGTGCATGTACAGTAAGCCGGCACATGTAGTCTTTGGATACGGATTGAAGTTTTTGATGCTTCTGTCATCTCATTGATGTAGGTGAGCTGTGCTTCATAACATTTGCTTTCGAGGGCTTGGAGGTAACTGCTAAGAACATAAACTAAGAAAAGTTTGCTTTATAATTAATTTTTCAAGCAAATTCAAGAAGATTCCATGTGAATAATGCATTTTTTAATGAGTTAGGCCCTTAGGTCATTGTGTTTACTGATAGAGTTCAGTTAATTGAATAAATATGAAGATCCTGTATTGAGTACCCTTGCACTGGTTAAAATGTAATGTTACAGATGTTTTATTAACTTTTACAATAAGTTACTGAAGTAACAAACTGTTATGAGTATAATGAACATATTTGATAGAGTCACATAATTGAAACATTGGTTATGATTTATCAAGGATTACTCAAATATTAATTAACTGACAACAAGAACACTGCTTTTGACATTTGGTTAATCTTATATACATTATAGATTAGTCAGTTTCTTCTTCTTTATATAAAATATTTAGCTTTTGAAGTGTTTTGACATATGGTAAACTTCAATAAGAAGGCAGACTTTTTCAGTTTTGAGAAATGTAAATATATCATTCTGTAAGAAATTCCAAAATGTTGGCTATGGAACAATAGAAACCACATGTAGTTTTTCTCCAAATCTCAATATACAAGTAACTGCTTTCAACACATCTTTTCTGTCTCCAGTTTTAATATTAACTACTTGATTAAATGTTAAACAGAGCAAAGGCCATTTTTGTCAGGCGTCACTAATATTCATATTGTTTCCAAAGGATGGAAAACATTTAGTTCTGAGTATTTACCACTCTTTTGTGGCTTAGTGATAACTGATTTTGGGAATACCAACTATTTATAATTTGAAATTCTAGAGATGGGGATTCGTTGGCTGAATAAAAGCTATGATGTTTTGTTTTTAATTATTAAATGGCAACTTTACATTCTTTCTGTTAAATGCACAATTTAGAATATCAATTTTGGAAGGATGTTCAAAATAGTGCTTTTTCTAAAATCAAGGTTAAAATGTTTCTGTTTTCAATGTTATATGCATAGATATAATAAATATTCTGTTCATTAAATTAAAACAATTCATCCATGATCATAGTACATGTATTTCTATAAATAAATTACCAACATATTAAATGGGGGTGGAAGGAATTGACATTTATATAGCACATGCATTTCTAAGTTTAAATGTTAATTTTAACTAAAAGGTAAATCTGAATCTAGAAAGCTTTTTCTAAGGATAAGTAATTTAAAGTTAGTAGGCCATACTTTATAAATGAATGTATATGCCTTTGGAGTCAATGATTCTAAGTCAAGAAATGGTATTATGTCAGAGGTCAAACAGAGACTCATGGAGTAAACATATTTAGGATTTGCTTTCTTTGTATAAATATTTAAAATGATGCATCAATATATATCAAACAAAGGAGAGTGCAATTATTCTTTGTGTACAAGTAAAATCAGAAGTGTGCATTTTACTTTTATAAAAATATGGCAATGACCTGGCTGGTTTGGCTCATTTGGTTGGGTATCATCCTATGCACCGAAAGGTTCCCAGTTTGATTTCTGGTCAGGGCACATGCCTGGGCTGGGGGTTCGATCTCCATTAGGGGGCATGAAGGAGGCAGCTGATCAATGTTTCACTCTCACATAGATATTTCTCTCTCTCCCTCTCCCTTCTCTTTCTAAAAAAAATCAACTATTCTTTTTTTAATTTTACGATTTATCTTTATTGTTTAAAGTATTACAGATGTCCTCCATTTTCTCCCCATTGACCCCCTCTACCTGGCCCCATCCCTCCCGCCCCCACGCCCCGCAGGCCTTCACCACACTATTGTCTGTGTCCATGGGTTATGCATAGATGCATATAATGTCTTTGGTTAATCTCTCAACAAACAATTCTTTTTTTAAAAAAAATATGGCAATTCTGTTTCTCAAGATGCAAATGTACATCTTGGATGTAAGTCTTTTTAAAAGTAAATTTTCTGCATAGTTCCATGCTTCTCAATTTATATCAATACATTTCTGTTGTTATTTATGGATATTCATATGGGTTAAAATTTTTTTATTTCTGCTAAATTCATGAATCATTAACATAAACATGGAAATATTAAATCAGTATTTTTTCTGGGAACACACATATTTCTGAGATTTTTATAATTTTTCTTCATTAATTATAAGCTAAAGCACATTAAAAGATGCATTATTTAAGAAATGTGAACAGATGTGGTTAAATGAGAAGGTTGAATATGAGGTAATAACTTTCTGGTTTTTAAATAGAATATAAGTGAAAATTTGTGTCACAGAAATGTTTGTAGCTGTATAATATAAAACATGGCCAATCTCGTGAGATAAAATAATATCTGTTTTAGTTTTTTTTAAATATCAAAGGATTCTTTCTAGACCCTGGATAAGCATGGGCTCTATTCTAATTACTTCACCAGGAAAATTCATCCACTTTGGATAATTCTCAATCAAAATGTTTTTCTAGGATTCAAACTAAATGCCTCTCATTTTGACATTCATCTATTATTATTTATATCAATGCTCTCATACAGTGTAAGTAATTTGTTTTTCTCTTCTGTTCTTATTGCTTTCAGCTCTTTATCTGTGGGGAGGAGGATAGGTTTGTGGTGTGAAATGAGGATGGCATTTTCGTGTTTTGACCAAAAAAATTTGGAACTTTCTGCCTTCATGCTTTTCAAAGTGTAGGTTTTGTTAAGGTGTCAGCTCCTTCCGCATCAATGAAGAAAGTCCTTGAAAGTTTACTCTTATTAGATGTTTTGTAAGATGTATGTTGCTGCAAAGGTTAGGTGATATCTGTGTTAGAAGACGCAGGTGTTTGATCAAATCTAAGAACTATGTTTTCTAGTAGAATATACAAAATAAAAATAACGGAACATTTCAGGCTTTCTTGTTCCTTTTTATAAATAGACTCTGTATACATTGTTACTGCTTACTGATTGCCATACTGATATTTATCTCATTAATTTGTTTTATATATTGTAAAATTCCTAGTTATTTGGTTTTAAACTAGTAACTTTGCGACTAATCGTTCTTTCTGCTCTAGGTAAGAATTGAGCTGGTTGAAATAAATGGAGACAAAATCTGTTATTCTCTGTAGAGTTTTACTTTATTATATCTATGTGATGTTGTAAATACAAAATTCTGTGGTTTTTTTTTTTTTCAGTGCCCCTCAGAGGGTAGGAACAGGAAAGACAAAGGAAGTACTTTCTTCTTGTTGTACGCTTCCTTTAACTTAATAATTACTAATCTTTGAGTGAAAGTATGACTGGAGCAAAAATGCCTTAATTTGCATTTTAGGAGCCCTTTGGGGGGCGGTGGTCTTGTGAAGGTTCCCAAGACAAGGTGGAAGCCAGGTTCATTGACATGCCATTCCCACTCTCACCTGTGCTCTCCTCCCTAGGTCACCTACACAGGTATCAGAATGGAAGAGGCAGGTGGGCAGAGGGCAATATACAAGAAAGACAACTCCACAACAATAATGGAAAATAATGGGAAGCATTTGTACAGTGAATCTGTAGTTATCTTGAACCATGCTCTTTTATAGATTTTAGTAAATAATGCTTGTTACTTTTGCATGTTGACTTCAAGCTTTTCTCTGTGGTATGTGGAACTAAATTGAAGGAAATTTATAAAGTTAGAGTAGTGTTTTTTTCCACTTTAATCAAGTCTCTAGAGTTAAAGTGTGTAAATTAGTACCCAATTACCTACTTTGCATGCCTGTGGTATTTCCATGTTCTACTAATATGATAATGAATCAGAATATTGAGTAGATTGTTGTAAATATCTGAAAAAGTTGACTGCTTTTCTCATAGTCTTAAATTAAAAAGCAAAACTCAAAACTTTAAAAATATTGAAATTAGTTTCCTAAAATATTTACCAGATATTATCTTTCACAGAAATGCACCTGAGCTTATTATAAACTATTCAGTCTAGAAAACTTAAGGGTGATTTAAAAAGTAATTTCTTTGAAGTATATAATTCATAAGCATATATTTTATTAGTTGTAAAATTATATGGATCTCTCCAGTTAGCACCCTTAGTCCTATTTCCATTTCTAATTGAATTTCACATTTCTTTCATTAAGTGAACAGCATGAAAATATATGTAATGCTTGAAAAAGAATCATATATGTGCATATGTCTGTAGAGGCGCCAACAAAAGCATGAAAGAAAAGGTGAAATTCAAATAAATCAAAGATACACCATTCAGTTACTGACTCTGCTCCTCACTATGTCCTGTTTGGGTATTTCCCTGGGGAATTAGCAAGGGTGGGACTCCCATGACCAAGGTAGAATGGGCCCCATTATTAATCTATAGAAATAAGGAAAGCCACAGAGCTGTAGCTTTACCCAGAGAGAGAAGCAGTTACAGACATTTTGGAGCCTGTGCCCTGAGCTCAGAATGCTGCCCCATGGTCCTGACCAAATCACTTGATTTTACTCTTGTCTTGAAACTCAGGCTCGGAATAGTCACATTCTTCATGGGAGCATGTGAGTGCAGTGAGAAATAAGTAGCAGAGCTGCTGCATGGCATATGTGAAGCACTTTGCTTTCTTATGTGACATCCTTTTCTGAAGTGTTCTGAGTATCAGCTATTTACATTGTTTAGGCTTCTCTGGGAATCCAGGCACTATTTCTCATTCTCTCTCTCTCTCTCTCTCTCTCTCTCTCTCTCTATCTATCTGCCTCCTCCTTACTCCCCACCTTACCTTCCCTCATATATTTCACTCATATCTATTTTAAGAGAATTTCTCCTGGTGGCATAAATTTGGATAAAATAGTAGGTGAACAGTAAAATCTTTTTCTTTTGAGATGAGGTAAAACTTAGTTTTCTACTTTAAAATAGTGTACAAAAGTGTACAGCATGGTTTTATTCAGAATACAAAAACGTGAGAACTGGAAGGGATGTCAGCAGTCATCTAGTCCAGTATCTTCCACTTCCTAAGAAATGGAGTTTGTTTCAGGCAGATTTTCCTAAGACATACAGAAGCAGAATGTGTCCAATAACTGATTTGTTCTTATAATAAAAGCAGTACATATTTATTGTAGAAAAACTTATAATTCTTTTATCTGGAGAAAAAACTGTTAACATTTTAATATATATACTTTAATATATATATATATATTACTTGTGTCTTTTGTATACTTATATACATGCATTTTACCATATTGAAGTAATGTATTTCATAATGTAATATTATAATAAAGATAGTTTTAATAGCTTTGTAAAATAAAACTTCTATGCACATTGTAAAATATTCCAACAGTACAGAAAAGTAAAAAGAAGAAAGTAAAAAAAAATCACTTGAAACCTCACTATTCAGACATAATCACTGGTCAAAATATTAAGACAGGAGATATGCTAGAAAGTGTCTAGTTAGTATCTACACTAATAAAAGAAAAACATGGTAATTAGCGTACGACCGCTACCCTTCCCATTGGCTAATCAGCATACCCTTATGCAAATTAACTGTCAGCCAAGATGGCGGCCGGCAGCCA
>NW_005356905.1:526925-536992 GCF_000412655.1 Myotis brandtii | reverse complement strand
GTGCCCTCTGCCACCCGAGAGCAGGCCTAAGCCAGCAGGTCGTTATCTCCCGAGGGGTCCCAGACTGCGAGAGGGCACAGGCCGGGCTGGGGGACCCCCCTCCCCCCCGAGTGCACAAATTTTTGTGCACCGGGCCTCTAGTTAATATTCTTCTTGCAGATACTTTTCAATGAATAGATGCTCATGAAGTATTATGTATATATTGATGTTTGAAAATAAACATTTTTACTTAGCATCATATAAATTTTTGTGCACCGGGCCTCTAGTTAATAATATTCTTGCAGATACTTTTCAATGAATAGATGCTCATGAAGTATTATGTATATATTGATGTTTGAAAATAAACATTTTTACTTGATAGCATCATATGGACATATTCCTATGTCAATAAATATAGGTCTATACCACAGTTTTTGGTGACTGCATGGATTCTGTAATATAGATAAGCCTTAATTTATTTAAAAGTTATATACTAAGATACTTATTACCATTTTTTTCTCTTATCAACAGTGCTATAATAAATGTCATAACTAACAATTTGTGTGCATCTTTGGTTAGTTTTTTTTTGTCAAATCCCACAAGTGGTATTGCTGGACCAAAGCCTGTACTTGTTTACACCCCTATCAGCTATGTATGAGAGTCTATTTCCCTATAAGTCTACTGGATACTATAATTCAATTTATGTATTTATTTGAAAAGGCATCTCATTTGTTTTATTTTGCATTTTTTTCTTTCTAGTGAGAATACCTCCCAAATTTGTTAAAATTTCTATTTATAGATTTGAGACAGAGTATATGAGAGTGAGAGAGAGAGAGAGAGAGAGAGAGAGAAACACTAATTTGTTCTTCCAGCCACTGATGCATCCATTGTTTGCTTCTCAGATGTGCACAGACCAGAGATAAAAAATGCAGCCTTGGCACATCAGGACGATATTCCAACCAACTGAGCTACCGGCCAGGACCTCCTCCAAGTTTTTAGTAGCTATTTATTATTCTTCTGTTGTAAATTGCCTGTTTGTGTCATTTCCCAGTTCTTAAATTTACATAGCCACCATTATGTATTAAATATATCAACTCCTTTTTGTCATATATGTGACATTTTAGTAATTTGCATTATACCTTTAAATTATGCACACATTTTGTACAAATTCTTTTCGTGTGAATATAGAAGTTATAAAGTTTTAAGTGTTTAATTATATCAATATTTTACTTTATGATTTTTGCTATTTTTAAAATCACGCTTAGAAAATCTTTCCCTGTCCAAAGATCATGTAACCATTTATGTTTTCTCCTAATACTTTTCTCATTTATTTAATATGTTAAATGATTAATACATCTGGAGTTCATTTTTATGCAAAATGTGAAGTAAAATCCAGCTTATTTTTTTTCCAACATCACTTACGATATTGACTTTGTCATATACTAAATTTTTAATTTTTATTTTTGTGTAGTTAAATTTATTATTCTTCCTCTTTATGGTTTTCATCATTAGTGCCATGCTTTATAAAAGCCTTCTACTTCAAGAGTATATGTATGTATGCACACATACACACAAATATATTTCTAGTCCATTTATGGTCCATTTTAAATATTGAAATCATTAGTTTATCTGAAATTAATTTTGGTGTTTTATGTGAAATAAAGATTTAGCTTAATTTTTCCCCTAAATGGTTGGTCATTTAAATAATATAATTATCAAACAACACATATTTTGCCATTGTTTAAATCTCACCTTTATCACATAGTACATTCTTTTTAAAAAAATATATTTTCATTGATTTCAGAGAGGAAGGAAGAGGGAGAGAGAGATAGAAACATCAATGATGAAAGGGAATCATTGATTGGCTGCTTCCTGCACGCCCCCCACAGGGGATTGAGCCCACAACGGGGGCATGTGCCCTTGACTGGAATCGAACCTAGGACCCTTCAGTCTACAGGCCAATGCTCTATCCACTGAGCCAAACCGGCTCTGGCACATAGTACATTCTTACAACTATTTAGGCATATTTTTGGATTTTCTGTTCTAGTTCATTTATCTTTCTGTTTATTTTTATACCAGCTTTATACTTAAAAATTACAGTAGTTTTATAATTCACTTAAAATATTATAGCTTTCTTTAATTTTTCAGTTCCTGGGGTGTAAATTGGCATTTCATTGTTTTTTCATTTACATTTCTCTGTCTAGTAGTGAGTTGAAGCATTTTTTTATGATTGTTGACCACTTGGATTTACTTCTCTGTGAATTTTCTCTATATGTCTTTTATCCATTTTCCTCTTTATTTGTGTTTTCTTCTATCACTTATAAATATTAACCCTTTATCTGTCATTTGCATTGTAAAAAGTTTTGTTTAACTCTATTATTTATTGTTTATGGGAAGTTGACTTCTTATGGGTTGGTCGCCTCTTTTGCCCTGACATGGTCTAAAAGTTCCACATCTTTTTGTGATCCTGCCTCTGTTTTCTGTGGCTTTGCCTCAGGGATATCCTTGAGGCTTAATAAGAGAAACAGTGTTCTCTGCAGCCCATGGTAGGTCACTGCCTTATGGCTTGATGCTATAACTTGAGTTAGTTCTTCTGCTGTTCTGTTTTTCAGTGAATTAAAATTTTTTGTTTGTTTTATGAAAAAAAATATGTGAAAGCATTTTTATTGTTAAAAATTAAAACACACAAGTGCAGAGTAGAAGATGTGAAATACCTTACATTTTTCTTCCTCATCCCTTCCTCTTCTTGTAAGCAACACTGTTAACAGTCTGGGAAATATTTTTCTAAATATTATTCTATGCACTATTATTTTGTATAAAATAAGTGTATTTATGTATTTTTAAATAAAAATGGGATTATAGAACACAAATTATGCCCAAACTGGCTTTTCTCACTAAATGGATGTTGGAGCTATTTGATATGGTAGTTATATCGATCCCATTCTTATTCACAACTGCATAGAATCTGTATCACATTTGAAATATAATTTATATAGCCAATCCCCACTTGATATCCAAAGCCAAACTCCTGGGTTTCCCCTCAAACTTATTTCTCCCATAGTCGTCTTCATTGCAGTTAATGGAAACTCCTCCAGTTTCTCAGGTTTTCAGTCATCTTTTACCGTCCACCTCCACTTTCTCTTTTTCTTTTTAGCACTTATCACTTGACATATATATGTTTAGTGGCTTATTATCGATCTCCTGGAATATAATATTGAGAGGTCAGGAACAAGAGATGGTGGCAGTGGAAAGGGCAACAGGTAAACCTGCTAAAAGAAAAGAACGGGGTGTGTGTGTGTGTGTGCGCGCGCACTTTCCCCCCAACCCTGGATTACCTCTCCTCTGGAATTCTGCTGGAATTTTAGTCTTTACCCCTTAATCAACTGGTGCCCTTATATTTCCACAAGTGTCTGTTCTCCTAGAGTCTTACCACTCATATCCATTCAATCACTAAGTCTTATCAATATTCTTTTAAGAACTCATTGTGGCCCTCGAGTCAAAAAGTTTGCCCACCCCTGTCCTAGAGTCTTACCATTCATATCCATTCAATCACTAAGTCTTATCAATATTCCTAAATATATCATGGACACACATCCACCTCTCTTTAAAACCATTGCATCACCCTATCCCAAAATGTTAGAGCCTCTTAATTGGCCTTTTCCATGAACTGTGCCCCTGCCTTTGCTTTCTCTTCCTGTATTCTTCACAAAGAGCACAGGAATGCTCTTTCTCTTCACCCTTTACCTTACATCATTCAATCCCATCTTAAATATATTTTTCTTACTTTTTCTATGACTCCACAGACCATACCTTGAACTTCTCCTGTGTAACATTTATCATACTTGTACTTTTTCTGCTAATATCTGTTTTCCTAGGGAGAATGCATGCTCCCTGAGAGCAGGGGCCATGTCTGTCTTCATCACTTCCATGCAAACAAAGACTTCTCATTAAATGTTTGCTGAATGAATGAATGAATGCAGTCTAAACTTTGTGAGAGTGAAAATTCTTTAAAATTGCTACCTTGGCCTTGATTTAAAAAGTGATGCTTTATTGTAAACTTGTACATCTGAGAGAGAACAAGGCAACAGGAAAAGAAAATCTGGTAGAACCAGGACAGAGCCATTTTTTGTAGCACTCCTGGATCATGCTCCACCAATGTCTTAGTAGAGTGGAAATTAACTAAGAAATGAACTGTTTAGAAAGTTGAATGTGATTCATTCCATAGTGTGAGTTTACTTTTAAGACAATTCCTTTGTTATCCTTATAAAGATCAGGTTAAAATAATGCATTGAGAACAGACACTTGACTCAGTCTGTGCTGATTTAAAAAAAAAATATTTTTGTTGATTTCAGAGAGGGAGAGAGAGATAGAAACATCAATGATAAGAGAAAATCATTGATCAGCTGCCTTCTGCATACCCCATACTAGGGATCAAGCCTGCAACTCAGGCATGTGCCCCGAATCTAACCATGACCTCCTGGTTCATAGGTCGACACTCAACCATTGAGCAACACTAGCTGGGATGTGCTGATTTTTTTTTTAGTGCCTCACCTAGAATAATTTTAACCCACCTGATGCTTCCTACAATCAAATAACCAAATTAGCCAGCTATCTGGAGAAATAGTGAGAATAAATATTCTGTTCTTAATTTAACATTTTTCTTCTTATTGCTAAAATGCTATAAGGCTTTGTAAAGGTTTTGAGTGATAGAAGATAGACTATGATCTCAGCTATAATTATAGCATTGTGAAATTAGACTATAATTTAAGGATTTAACCTTCATATTTTAAATTTGAGGGTTTTGTATAACTGCAAGAATCCACAAACAATGATGACATTCTCAAGAGGAAAGAGATGAAAAGTAAACGGCACTGCTAACTTTCTTATTATATTTAGGCGCTCCAGTACAGCAGGACAAATTTAGCCCCAGGATCCCTTATGACACTCAGGCATAATGCACCAGGAAAGACACTTATGACCATGCTTGCTCTTTAATCTGCAATGCTAGTTACAGCAGAATTTATAATCAGTTGAGGGTTTGATGGACTGACAACAACCTCTCTGCTCCCATTTTTATCTTCTTGATTGCTTACTTATTGCAGGAGCATGATATTTATTCTTCATAATATGCTAATCATAATTGCTAAGGAAATCACTGGTTAGCTTGCCTGGCATTATGCGATCAAAAGAAAGCCAAGATGGAAACAGAAACATTTCATTAGAAAACAAAAGGAATTAGAATGGAACACACATAGATATCATTATGTTTTGGTTCTTACAAATTATTATGAACAACTTGACTAAACATTTCGCTGTAGATATAGTACAAGGCCAGGTTGCTGCTTTTTGTGGATTAGACTTCCCTTCCATTTATGAATAACTGAGAAAGGTCCCACAGAGGGCAGTAATAAATAGTGGTCACTCTAACCAGAGACAGACAGTCTTAATTTAGTTCTGCATCTCTGGTCTCCTCTATTTGCCTTTTTGTTTTTGAGTTTCCTGTCCACTTTAGGTCCCTGGCACTCTCTCCATTCTCCTCTGGAACCTTTTGGTGAATGTAATTTCATGTATCACTTCTCCTTGGGATAGTTACATTTATTATTTACTTTCTCTCTAATTGAAAAATTAGAGGTTCTCTTCCCTATTTAATTTTGAACATAAATGATTTAAAAAAAAAAAACTAAGGGGGCACTATTCCAGTAGACTCTTGTCTACTTTGTCTCCTGGCAAAGAGAATTCTGGATCTAAAATGAAAGATGTTATGGAAGAAATAAGAAGACTGCTGCCCACTGAGTTATAGCAGAGAATAGAGAAAGGTCCAGAGGTTTGAAATAGGTTCCTTTTAAGGTCATGTAAGTTTGAATAGCCTTTAAAATGTACCAGTGGTAATATACTTGGAAATGCTTAAACAAACTAGGAAAATGCAAAAAAGACATTTAAAATGAACTTCAATGAAATAATTTTGCATATAATTCTGAGAAAATTCTCCATATAGTTTAATAAGAATCTGATTTTTGGGGGGAAAATTACCCAAGAAAATAAAACTGAACTTTTTCTACAGATAACTGATAAGAAGTAGCCTAGAAAGTAATTTTGTTGAAACAAATAAAAAGTGATCAGGAAGAGGTGGTGGTACGGGGGGAGCAATAAATGGTGATGGAAGGAGACTTGACTTGGGGTGGTGAACACACAATATAGTGTACAGATGATGTGTTATAGAATTGGGCACCTGAAACCGTATAAATTTGTTAATCAGTGTTTCCCCAATACATATAATAAAAATAAAAACAATAAAAAACCTGACCATCAGGACCAAAAGGCCATAGATGCTCTACACTTGACCAAATTAAGAAATTCTGTGGGGTATTTGGGAGCTGTATCTATAGTAGACTTAAGAAAATGGGCTTGCATGTAGTGTGGTTGTCTTTGTAATTCTGGGGTAGCCGTGTCAATAACTGTTTACCCTGGATTACTTGGAAGTTAGAACTGGCTAGGGGGATTGGAAGATTTATAGGAAAACAAAGTCCATTGTAATATAAAAGAACCCGAAAATTAATGAAAAGAGTTAATTACATGTAACCTCATAAAAAAGGAATAAGAAAAAATTATAGAGGTCTGCAAAATGTTCTAAATAAAATATATTTCAAAGTCACAACACCATGGTGGTTAGGAGAAGGGTAGAACAGCGAAATATGGAATTATTTAGGTTGAATATGAAAAAAAAGACTAAGAAATTTAAGAAACATAATACACTATAAAATATCCTCATATAGGCCCAATGGGAGTCCATTTTTAAAGTTAACACTGTAATAAACGGTGAATTTGTTTTTAGGAACAACCCACATTATCTCTAGTTTTTGTTTCAGTTTGGTTTCATTTTAAGTAGAATAGTGCACCTAACTTAGTATTAAAAAATGAGTTAAGGTCTCAACTCTTCCACTAATTAAATGTGATCTTTGTTAAATTGATAAAACTACATTTATGAATGGGGTAACAGCACTGACCTCACTGAGTTGTTGTGCATTAACAGATGTGAAAGTGCTATATAAATACTAAGTAAAGTCTGCAATGGTAAAGTAGTTTAATTCTTTTTTTAGTTGAGCCAAACTAATGTGCCATACATCAGTAGCTTATGTCATATTCTTTTGAAATTCAACAATTTCTAAGTAGCTTTAGCATCAGAAGGTTATTTCATCAAGGAACAAAGTATGTAAGAGAGTGTACATAGTGATGGGGATTATGTGCTGATCAGTGGTCTGGTTTAATGAATATGCTACTTGTAATGGACCATCATATTTTAAAACTTCATTAATTAGTTTTTTGGAGGTAATTTTGTATTTAATGCATTTAATTAACTTCTCTAATTTTTGGGGGGGCGCCTGGTGACTTTAATCTCTGGAAACAGTAACCATTAATTGTTCTGATCACTGGATTTTCTGTAGATTTCAATGTCATGGTCTCATAAACTTTTTCTCATAAAAACTTCCCAGAACTTGGTGGTAAAAGGACTGATAAAAAATTTGCATTTACATTATAATTTTTTGGATCAAAACAAAACAAACTGGTAAATTAAGTAAAAAAAGGAACTAAAATTTCTGGGGGGTCAATTTAATTGAGTTAATAAGACAGCTGTTAACGTTGGTTATGATTATGTGTTGGGGATATTTAAAAAAGCCTGAAAAGAACATAAATGATCTTTTTGGTTGGCATGCAGAGCACAGTCCCATAAATTCAGTCTGGTTCTGTGTTGAATGCCTTTATATCTAATATCTGTGTCACACCTTGGGGTATGTCTTTCCTATTGTGGAAGGTTCCTGAGTCCTAATGTCACCTTGATTCATTCTATGTGAATTTTGTCATGAAAGTTTGTATGTAAATATCAGTCTGTTTAATTTTATCTGAAAATCCTGGTCCCCCTCGCCACCATGGAAGTGGATTTAACTTTCTTTTTAATCATTAGGTCCTTCTTTTTTATTTAGCAAATATATTTGGATATTAAAGAAAACATCCACCATTAATTCTTCTAAAGTTCTAATCAGTGTGTGAAGAGAAGTTTTGTGATCACATATAAAGGTTTCCTAGTTTTCAGGTGAATATATAATGTTAATCTGTTCATAGTTAAGATTGAGAGTGCTGTTATTAATATTTTCACATAATAACAGAAGTGGAACTACTAGACAAAGTAGGTCAGAATTGCTATGATTATTTCCCCCCAAGTCACTAAACATAACATGTACTGTACTTAGTTTTAAACATTTGTTTTTGGCTTTATTTCTTTGTTTTCACCCCCATCCGCAACACCCCATGTGTGATTGAAATAATCACTTCTAATTATTCTAGATGACAATACCCAGTGGTCTTTTTCTGACTTATTGACGCGGCTTTGGATATCAAGTTTTTATTTTTTAATTTTTTTTTCAAATTGACTGCTTTCTTAAAGTGATTCCAGGTGCCAAACATGTATACATGTTACATTATTCTTATCATCAGGAGAACTCATGATTTTTTTCCGTAAAGAAAGAGCGAAGATAAAAAGATAACATGAAATGGATAGCAGAATATAAACTGAACGAGTAGAAATAAAGTCAGTTAAAGGGAAAATATGGCAAAGAAAAAAATAGTGAAAAAAATTAGTTCTCAGGAAATGATTTTATTCTACAATAGACAATATAATACAGTAAAAAAGAAAAATAGGCATTAAAGCCCTGAAGATATGTGGGGAAAAATAGCAAGAATGTATATTTGAGGCAAGGCAATAATAAAAAACCAAAGGCTATAAGAAAACAAGGTTTATTTTAAAATGTAAGAAAAGTGCTAAAACATTTGCAATAGCTTCAGGGTCACTGAATTGCAAAAACACACGAGAAAAGATATACAAAAACATGAAAAATATTTACAAATTTATTATATTTCTATTCAGATTATTTGTGTTTTTGAAAAATGGCAGTAATCCTATTAACATTTACAACAAAGTCATGTTTCTAGGGCACAATTTAGATCCATAGAGTTCATGGGTTTAAACTAATGTGGTCAGAATGAAAAAGGAAACCATTAAAGACGTTATCTAAAGGTAAAGGCCCAATCGCAAGGACATATTTGAAAGGAAACTTTCTTACTATAACACCAGCTGTCCTAAAGGCTTTATAGCACATAATTGTGGTTAAGCAGCACTCCTGCTGCTGCTGTAGGAGTTATAGCCAATAATAATGTATTGACATTTATATGGTTATGATGCTCTGACCTGAACTTGCTTAACTAGTGCCCTAGTAATTGCCAAGTGTTTCACATTCACTGTAATGCCAAGATAAAAATAGCAAAGTTGATTAAATACAGTTAGATGTTAATATAAAAATAATAAAGTTAAGTACTTCATATAATTTTGTTCCTGACAATTTGTTTTCCTCATTGAGTAAGTGAATGCAATTTATGGAAAAATAGCCCTTCATATTTTTTCTCTAAAGTTAGGCAGGCATGAATAATTAGCCTTTACTAAGCAGTTATTAAAGCTTCACTTGCCTTGTAAATCAGTTGAAAATGAGGAGCAATAGGAGAAAGCAAGATTAGATTTTTAGAATGCTGTTTTTGTGCATTTTAAACTACCAGGTTTACAGGCTTTTGTATTATTGTAATATATTAGATGATGAAATTTGATTTATTTAAAGCCTTCTCTTAAACATTTTCACCCTCTTCAATGCTTGAGACTCAGTAAAAAGTTGAATATTTACTACCAGTTTTATTAAGTTTTCCTCCAAATCAGGCATTTCCCTCACTCTCTTATATTGTGATAATAAAGGTACTAATGGATGCTTTCATTGATGGGCCCCCTACTTAAGGAAAATGAAAACTAAAAATGATCCTGGTTCTTTAAAAGTTTATCCCTATGGCACCATCGTGTAAGCATACATATGGGACAGTAAAAATGGAAGACGACACATTAAATGACATTATTATAAAATGCAATACTCTTGGAATGATCCCTTATTAAATTAGGCTCTATGATCTGAGATGAATTTCCCCGATCCCTAATCCATCACTGGAGAAATATTAAAAGATAGGTCTCAACTGGTATTAGAATCGCACTCAGTCTC
>NW_005356905.1:494425-521925 GCF_000412655.1 Myotis brandtii | reverse complement strand
CTTTGAAATGTTTGAATGTTGAAATGTTTCTTTGAAATATTTGAGGGTTAAAATAAATCACTTAGAAATCAGCTCAGTCTTCTCTTAATGGAAGTCTAAATTGGCCTGTGTGTCCTATTGGTACCCACTCTGTTGGTGTGGAAAACCCCACTTCTGTAGCCCAGAGTGGCCAAGTGAGCTGAGCTGCACAAAACATTTCCTACACTCATGGTCCTAAAGAAAATCCACATATCTTGTTATTTGCTAACTTAGAGATATGACCCAGGGAATACTTTTGAAAATGAATGTTTAGAATTCACAGCTCTTGGTGACTAAGTGGGATTCAAAAAGTATCTGACACATAGGAGGCCCCCAGTAAACGTTTGTTGAATGAATGAGGGTGTCAATCTAACTTCCACTGAGATTGAGGCTTTTATAGTCCTTCCTTTTCTTAATTTGTCTTCTCACTTTTATTTTCTTAATTGTCCATCAGCATTTCTTACTTTTCCCCTTAAATGTGGAGAAGGCTATAAAAGAAGGAGTAACAGCATCGAATTAGAAAATGCACAGAAAAAGAAGTTAATGACTAGTGAAAAAGAGCTCTCACTCCATTCTTGGTTTAGTGGGACTTGAATAACCCTCTCTTTAACCTGTGAGTGTCTAAATCTGGGGGTTCCATTTCATGTAGTAAAGCCATGAAAAAGTCTAGTTTCCTAAATTTTGGAATTTCATTAACTGAGCTTCTGCGAGATGTTAGTTTCCCATCCTGCATTCCACATCCACATAGTGTGTCCTCGGCTGTTGCTGGAGTCCTTCTTTGTCCTAAGGTCCAACAACTGTCACTTTGTCAGACATACCCCCCATGTTGATGTGTTAATGGCCTCTACTGGTGATGACACTATGCTTAGTCTCCAAATCATATTATTACATTGGAAATCATTGATTGACATAGATTAATTAAAAAGTGAAAAAAGGATGAAACATTTTTTATGGGTATAGAGTTAGCGTTTGTAGAAAGTTCCTGTAAAGTATTAAATGTTTAGAATTTTCTACAACTATATAATTAAAGGAAATGGATGAGAAAGACAATCACACTATTTAGGCTTGTGATACACTTATCTCAGTTGCAATGGTTTTTAAAAGAATTATCTTGCCGAAACCGGTTTGGCTCAGTGGATAGAGCGTCGGCCTGTGGACTGAAAGGTCCCAGGTTCGATTCCGGTCAAGGGCATGTACCTGGGTTGCGGGCACATCCCCAGTAGGAGGTGTGCAGGAGGCAGCTGGTCGATGTTTCTCTCTCATCGATGTTTCTAACTCTCTATCTCTCTCCCTTCCTCTCTGTAAAAAATCAATAAAATATATTTAAAAAAAAAAAAAAGAATTATCTTAACCTAACATATTAAGTATAGTCATACAAGTAAAGTATTTTACTGTCAATATTTTTCAAAAGCATCTTTTTCCATTAATAATTGTGATAAAAGATTTACTAATTGTCTAGTTACATAACTAATTGTCTAGTTATGATTTTATGACACTGACAAGTTTTAATCTTCTAGTGAATCAACAAGGAAACATGATTCATCTTATGAAGTTAGTCTTGTAGTAAATTTACAAATGCTAAGCTGCATGCTGTGCTTTAAAAGTGAGCTGTGTGTGTGTGTGTGTGTGTGTGTGTGTATCTTACTGGAGAGTGATTGTACTTCTATTGATAGGGCTAATATCTTAGATTATAAGTATTAGCGTTAATGCCAGTCATTTTTGTTTCTGCTTTAAATTTCAAATTGGTACTCTTCCTTAGTGTGATCTCATCCACATTAACATGCTGAATTTCAGAATCATTAAAGGCTGTGAGAGGAGAAAAGACAACTAGTCATTTGTAGTGGTGAAGACATGTACAGAGCATTCACCCAAGAACAAATATGAACAGAAAAATGAGACTCTGACAAGTTATGCATGAGTAAGATGGCCAGTACAAAGCCAAAATTCCAGCGAGTGAAGAGATGAGCCTTTGCTACCCATTGTTGTAATGGCAGCAGGAAAATCTATGGCTCTTCTCTTTGAAGCAGAGTTGGCCATTTCCCTTCTACTAATGGAAGTGACATTGAGAAAGCCATGGTCCCAGAGGGAGGGCCCTGAGCTGTGTAATGTGTGAACGGTTCCCTCTCAGGTCAAGCTCCCAAGCCCACTTGTCTACCTTGCTCTCTGATGAGTGATGATTATTACTTTATCTTTTGAAATAGACACTATTGACTGTCTATATAGAAGACTTGCACACTGCAAAAAAAATACTTGCGTATTTGTTTTGTGTAAATTCTTACCTTAGTTCATGGTTTTAAAAAGGAATCAATACGTTGCTTTTGTTCTTGATTTATGATATAGTTCATGAACTGTGCATTTTAGAGTTGAGATAGATTCTAGAGGTTTATTTTCTTTGAACTCTTTCTCAGATCCAGAATCCCATTTTTTAATATTATAATAGATGATCATCTTATTTTACCACAGATAGTTGAATTTATGGATGATGTAATTTTGCTGTGTGATTGCTATAGCAATATCAGTGATAATATTTTGTTAGAAAAAGATAATCATCTACTAAGGATCAAATTGTCTCAAAGTGATCCTTAATGTCAGGGTTCAAACTAGCATGTGCTGTGCATAATTTTATAGTTCAGGCACATTCATTTATCTATTTTTTTTAAAAAAATGCAACTTATATGGGAGAATTCATCATGTAGATTCTGGAACTAAAGTTGAATCTTTCAAATTTACATTGAATGAAGCCCCTTGTAAAGTATGAAATTGAAAAAATGATTATTATTTTATAGATAGGCAACTGAATGACAAGAGAAAGAATGAGTAGTGATCTATCAGGAAAAAATTGACTAGTGCCATCTTATATAAAGAGTTTATCTTAAATGTTATCTTTGATGTCAGAGGTACTTACTAAAACTTCTCATTTCTTTTGGGTAAGCTGAAGGACCATCATGAGGGCTGTTATGAAGAACTCCACATTAAATAAAGCAGCAGGGAATGAGTGCAATGTTTATATAAAGAGGACAAAACATGGTAGTTACTTGGAATCTGCAAATTTAGGTCCATCCAGGGATAGATAATTTCAAATGTTTTCAAATGTCATTTATGGAAGTACACAATTATGTACACGTTAAAAATTAGATTCTTTGTTATAGATAAGTATTGTTTCACTGAATATAACAAAAAAAGTTTTTTGGAAATTTTTATTCTAATAAGATTTTGGAAGCCAAACTATTACCAACCTTTATTGTCTATTTACTTATAGACAATAAAGCTTAAAGAAAACATTTTCAAAACCACCAAGCAAGTTGTATCCTGAATATATGTAGTGAATATTGTTCTTGGCAAAAAATTAAAACAATGGGTACATTTTTTAGTCTCTCCTCATGTTTGTTAATTTTGTTTGTTTTCTTTTTTTTTGAACATATGAAACATTAATGTGATCTCAAAAGACAGAACTTTACGAGAAGGTATTCTCAGAGTAGTAACATCTCCACCCCATTCATTCCTTCTATTATTTCTATTTGCTCCTCCCCCTTGTGGTTAACTAATGTCAACAATTTCTGGTTTATCCTCCCTGTGTTTCTTTTTAAGAAATGAGCGTAGACATGTATATTTTCTTATCACTTCTTCCTTTTTATAAAAGTTCTCATATGATATATACTCTTTTGTGTTTTTTTCCCACTTAATAATATGTCCTAGAAATCCCACCACATCAGTGTATAGAGATTTTCCTCATTTTTCTTAGGACTCCATTGTGTGGATATATTATAGTTTATTCAACCATTCTCCTGTATATGGACAGTTGGGTTGTTTCCAATATTTGGCAGTTACAAACTGATACAATGAATAAGCTTATGCATACACATTTTCATAATGTTGAAAGCATTGAATAATTTTTGAGTAAAAATTACTTACTTTTTCCTTTGGATTTTCAATTTTGCAGTAGATTTAAGAATAACAAAATTAGGTCCTGCCCTTTAAACTGTGTGACATAACAAATGTCACAAGAAATCCCATATTTTATTCAGTTTTACTTTGCTGAAGTTTCCATCATAGAAAAATTGCCATGCTTCCCTGTGTTTGATGACCTGCTCTGACTTCTCTGTTGATTCTGGCTGTTATTTTGGTAGTACTTATAGACTGAAAAGGAGGCGAAGGAGACAGAGAAAAAGGAGAAGGTCTTACTGATTGCAGTGAGAAACTGTACAGATGAAATTCATTTGTTAGTCTTCATAAAATAACACCCAAATGGTTACTTGGAGTTTGAGTTTATTGTTTACCTTTAGGATATTTTTCACATATGGGAAATGTGATTTTCCTTTAGTCTGAAAAAACATTAGAATTTCTTATAGGACTATTTCTAGTCTATTATTCCATAACCATTAGGGATGATCTAGAATAAAGTATAAATTTCACTACAACTCACTTTATTAAACACATAACTTACTAGCCAGGCCATCTTTAAATGCACATATCAATTGGAAGATACTCAGTATACAGAAACTGTTATGGCCCTATTCAAATTTTTGTTGTGTCTTGTGACAAAATGATGGTGCTATATTGATGAAAGTGTGCCTGAAAAGCTCTAAAATAGAAAACATATGCATCAAATTTAAATATAACTAAGTTAAACCACAGAGGGAAACCAATATACAATATAAGCAATGAAAATGAATGAAAAATAAACAGTAAATTTGGGAATTGTAATGCATTAGAAAGTATGTTCAACAAGAAGAGTGATGTAATGATGAATGCAAATAGGAGGGAAGGATAGAAAATCCATCAAGGTTTCTTTAGTACTAATCTAGAAGACTGACTATGTGTGGGCTGTGAAGGTCTGTTTTCTACAAAGGGATACTATCTAGGGAGATAGGAACAATTCATCTGGGTTTAGGCTCAGGGATAGTAATTTTGGGGTGCTGAGAAGGAGACTAGAAAGAGCAAGAGGACCTAGACTAGGGCTTAGTCTGTGCTTTGCTTGTTTGTTTGTTTATTAGAACCAAGACCGTCTCAGAATGAAGCGAGCCACCAAGAAGGCAGTAAGCGAAATCCTACACACTGTACTGGTCTGGAGCTGCTCACATTACTTTGATCTTAGGTCAGTTCCAGACTGGGAGACTGGTGGATCGATAGAGGAGAGACAAATAGGCTGATACCTGGAACCACTCTTAGTGAAGTTCCTGCTGACTCTGACGGTACCCAGCACCAGTTTTCTCCAGGTCTTCAAATCTGGAGTCTGAATCTAGCCTCCTGTGTTAGGATTAGAACTATCCCGCTCTCTAGGGATAGGAAGGGCTACTGTGATTGCGTTAGGGTTCTCCAGAGAAACAGAACCAATAGTCTGTGTGTGGTATGCATGTATGTATGTATGCATGCATGTGTGTATGTATAGAAAGACAAATGTGTGGATGTTTATTATAAGGAATTGAATCATACAAGGCTGTCAAGTTCAGAGGCTGCAGAATGTGTTGCCAGGCTGGCGACCCAAGAGAGCCAATGTTCCACTTTGAATCTGAAGAACCAGGAAGAGCTGATGTTGCAGATGAAGTCCAAAGACAGTCTGCTGGAGTCTCTTTAATAGATGGTGTTGGGAAAACTGGACACATGCATGCAAAAAAAAAAAAAATGAAACTAGACCACCAACTTACACCATACACAAAAATAAACTCAAAATGGATAAAGGACTTAAATGTAATATGGAAAACCATAAAAATATTAGAAGAAGGCATAGGCAACAAAATAGCAGACATTTGTTGTAGCAATATCTTTATCAATACAGCTCCTAGGGCAATGGAAACGAAGGAGAAAATAAACAAATGGGACTACATCAAAATAAAAAGCTTCTGCATAGCAAAAGAAACCATCAACTCAATAAAATATATTTAAAAAAAAAAGCACTGCATGGGAGAACATATTTGCCAATGTTATCTCTGATAAGGGTTTAATCTCCAAAATTTACAGGGAACTCATTCAACTTAACAAAAGGAAGATAAACAATCCAATCAAAAAATGGGCAAAGGACCTAAATAGACATTTTTCAAAAGAAGACATGCAAAAGGCCAAGAGACAAATAAAAACATTCTCAAAGTCACTAATCATCTGACAGATGCAAATCAAAACGACAATGAGATACCATTTCACACCTGTCAGAATGGCTATCAACAACAAATCAACAAATGACAAGTGCTGGCAAGGATGTAGAGAAAAAGGAACCCTCGTGCACTGCTGGTGGGAATGCAGACACTGTGGAAAACAGTATGGCGTTTCCTCAAAAAATTAAAAATGGAACTTCCATTTGACCCAGTAATCCCACTTCTAGGAATATATCCCAAGAAAACAGAAATACCAATCAGAAAGGTTATATGACCCCTATGTTCATAGCAGCACAATTGACAATAGCTAAGCCTTGGAAGTAGCCTAAGTGCCCATCAGTAGATGAGTGGATTAGAAAACTGTGGTACATCTACACAATGTAATACTACGCTGCGGTAAAAAAGAAGGAATTCTTACCATTTGCCACAGCATGGATGGAACTGGAGAGCATTATGTTAAGTGAAATAAACCAGTCAGAGGAAGATAAATATTGCAAGATCTCACTCATTTGTGGAATACAATGAACATCAGAAACTGATGAAAAAATAGATACAGAGACAAAGAAGCATCGAACAGACTTTAAAACTTCAGTGGGAAGACAGGGGTGGGTTGGGGGGTGGGGGTAAGTGATCAACCAAAGGACTTGTATGCATGCATATAAGCCTAACCAATGGACCCAGACATGGGGGGAAGGCCGGGGCAGAGAGGGCATGTGCTGGGGCGTGAGGGAGGCTGGGGTGAGGTCAATTGGGGAAAAGGAGGCATATATACTACTATTTGTAATACTTTAAAACAACGATAATAAAAAACAAAGACAATCTGCTGGAAAATCTCTCTCTTGCTTTGGGGAGGCTGATCTTTTTGTTCTGTTTAGGTCTTCAGCTAATTGGATGAGGCCCCCCTACATCAGAGAGGGCAATCTGCTTTACTCAAAGTCCACTGATTTAAATGTTAATCTCATCTGAAACACTCTCAACAAGAACACTGAGAATAATGTTTGAGCAAATATCTGGGCACCGTATTGACTAGCCAAGTTGACACACACAATTAACCATCACAGTGATCTTGATAGTTAAGTGGATTCCATCAGGCAGAATAAAATGAAAAAAAATGTTTAAGATCAACGAGAGGATGCTAATCCCCAAATCATAATACCAGAATGTCAGCTTAAGGAACATTGGCGATGATTTATTTTAGCTGTTTATTTTGCAAGTGAGAAAACTAAAAAAATGTCCAGAGTGATGAAACGAATCACCCAAGATTCCACATATATTCATTCATTCATTCATTCATTCATTCACTAACTAACTAACTAACTAAAAGAAAGAAAGATCAATTGAGCTTTTTTTCCATATGCCAGGTGCTGTTCTAGGCACTGGCCATTCAGTGGTGACTAAGACAGATCCTCTCCTTGTCTTAGGAAGCTTTCCTGAGGAAGAGATGCTTAAGCTGAAACAGGAGGATATGTAGGAGTTAATCGGGGGACATGGACCAGGGACAAAATGCATAGATCCAAGCATGGGCAGGTGCTGAAGTGGGAAAGAGTTGAGAAGTTCAGGATAAACACAAAGCAGCAGAAAAAAACCCCCCTCAAAGATGATCTTTATATTTTGCCTTCTCTTAAAGATGAATTCCTCCCTCCCCCAACCCCCCTGAGCTATTTTGTTTTAAAAGTGCTTAGCAATCTTTAAGCAATCACTCTTAGAGCCCAAGGAAAGCAGGTATCATTATTACTATTTAGTGACTAGAGGAATTAAGGCATTGTGCACTTTCATGCCTTGCCCAAGGCCACTGAAAAATTAAGATTGGAGAACTAGAATTAAAAGTCACCAGGGAAGGCTTGGCTTCTCTGAGACAATCATGGGAGAGGAAATTATTTATTCTGGAAATTTAAATAGTCATCTTGGACCCTTCAGTGAAACCAGAGTGAAAAAATAGACCTTCTCCCCATCCCTGCAGCACAACAATAATTTAGCAGTAATTATGATAATGATTGTTAAATGATTTGTGGGCTGATCAGGCAAGAAGTTCCCAGGGCTGAGCTCCCATGTCGCCCTCCTCAGCTCCCCCTGTGATTTACCTAAGGCAGTGATGGCGAACCTTTTGAGCTCGGCGTGTCAGCATTTTGAAAAACCCTAACTTAACTCTGGTGCCGTGTCACATATAGAAATTTTTTGATATTTGCAACCATAGTAAAACAAAGACTTATATTTTTGATATTTATTTTATATATTTAAATGCCATTTAACAAAGAAAAATCAACCAAAAAAATGAGTTCGCGTGTCACCTCTGACACGCGTGTCATAGGTTCACCATCACTGACCTAGGGCCATGCCACGACTGCACTGTCTCCAGCCAGGAGCTCTGGCTGCTCCAGACCAACCCCCCCCACCCGCCGCCCCCCTGCAACGTTGGTGTGAACAGACCAGAAGTGACCTGAATGAGCTACCTCATTGAAAAGTCTGTGAAAATGGTGCACGTGGTGATTTATTGTTGGATGGAAGATTCCATTAATTAAACAACTGTCCCTTTCCCTGCCTATCTCTCTGATTTACATTTACCTGTGGTTTTTCTGAATGTATTGAAAACATTCAATTTTTATCATTCTTTAATTTTTAATCGTCTTATGATTGTCACGTAATTAAGCTTTAATACAGCCTATTGAAAAAAAAGAGAAACTAGCACTTACTGGTAAGCTGTTCTGTTTTCATTATGTCTGACAAGTCAGAGAAATGAAGAAACAAGGGGAAATGTGTGTGTCTTCTGGAAGATGTATGACATGTAATGGGCTTGGGCTTTGCTCGTCCTGGGAAAAGGGATAATTCTTCAAAACCACAAGATGTTCAGATGACATTCAAATGTGCCTGTTGTAGCTAATGTGTTACGTCTGTGATTACTTTGAGTCACTTTTCAATTTCCACCAATTCATTTTCAGACAGAGTGGGAACCTCTGCCCACCCTAGTTGGTGTAAAGTGCAAAGAGGGTGGGCCTTGGAGGAGGACAGACCTTGGTTCAAGTGCTGGTGCGAGAGTCCCCTGGTCGTATGATTGTTTACATTACTTAACCTCTGATCTCAGTTTCTTTGTAATTAAATGGGGATAATATTTTCCTCACTGGGGTTTTCTTGTGATTAAATGTAATGTGAAAGCCCCTGGCAGTACCCTAGCTATCCTTGCCAATTCTTCAAACACTTGCCCTGGAATTTTGCCACTCAAGTCTGAAGCCTAAGAGTAGCTAAAATTTTTAAAAATGTGGTGAATTGTTCACTCATTATAATTTTATATAAATAGCACACTGGGTTTTTTTTTAGGACTTAGAAAAGTACACCAGAATTATTAAACAAGGCATCTATGTCATCATTTCAGCGTTCAACACAAATGTTTTGAAATGATTTCATCTTTCGTATTAAAGGCAATTTGGAGAGCAGCAAATGGGTCACAATTAAAGAAAATTGAAATGGAAAATCACTTATTTAATATTTCTTTTTAGGCTAAGAGTCAAGTACAGAGAGTTCTCATTTATTTTTACCCAAACCTCATTCTTTTATATGATTATTTGGTAGCATGTAATCAGAAAGAACTTTAGCTAAAAAAGAAAAGCTAATGGTTTTATTTTCTAATTATAGAACCAACAACTAATTTATGATGAATACTAGTAATTAAATGCAGAAAATAAAAAAATATGACTAGAAAAAAATTATAATCTGAACACACTGAATTCACACCTATTAGCAGTTTGGTGTTTAGCTTCCATTCTTTTTTGTTTTTTATTGACCATCAAAATAATGAAGCCACACTGTAGCTGGTTTTTCTCAGTGGTTAGAGTGTGGGCACTGGGACTGAAGGGCCATGGGTTCGATTTGGTCAAGGGCAGGTACCTAGGTTGCAGGCTTGATCCTTGGCCCTGGTGGGGGCATTTGCGGGAGACAACCAATCGATGTGCCTCTCTCACATTGATGTTTCTCTCTCTCTGTCTCTCCCTCTCCCTTCCACTCTCTATAAAAATCAATAGAAAAATATCCTCAGGTGAGGATTAACAAAATACTACTACTAATAGTAATCTATATATATAAAAGGCTAATATGCAAAGTGTCCCCTCAGTAGTTCGACTGGGAGACCGATCGCTTGCTATGACTTGTGCTGACCACCAGGAGGCAGTGCAGAATGAAGGGAGGCCTCAGTGGGCAGCTGGAAGGCCCCCACTTGGCCCTGATTGCTGGCCAGGCCTAGGGATCCTACCCGTGCACGAATTTCATGCACCGGGCCTCCAGCAACAATAATAATAATAATAATAATGAAGCTACCATCTTTGGTCCATGCTTCCTTAGATTTATACTTACCAGAGTATTAACAATTTTCTCACGCCTTGCCAGTTTTCTGTGAAGGCAAGGAAACCACACTGTTCCCCTCTTTACAAAATTTCTCTGGAATTATGCCTTGGTAATCATTAATGTCCATACTGACTCCTGATTGTTTAGGCGTGTGTCTCTTGTCCTCATTTAGACTTGAAAGCAGAGGCTGCCCTTCATTTTTGCCCTCCTCCTCCTAAAGCTCCAACTGTGAACAGTGCCTCCCACTAAACACAAACTCTATTTTTAAAGACATATACTCTTTAAAGATTTGTTATGCATTAATCAGTATCAGAGATGAGGAAAGGAACAACTTCCATCATACTTAATATCTCAGTTCTGGCTTTGTTATGTCCTGTAACTTTTATGGAAAAATATGTCATTTCTCCTATATACTGTTAAAGTCCTAAGGGCAGGTCCTATATAATTTTGTGATGAGGTTGAAGTGAAAAGAAAGATGCAAAGAGAATCTATATAAATAAGACATGGTTTTGGCCCTAGACGTTTATGGGTTAGCAGGGTTGGAAAAAAAATAATGAATCTTTCATACAGTTAAAGGGAATGGAAGAAATAAAATATTTAGATAGCATCTATTATAACACTTTGCTAAGGTAGGTATTATGCCCATTTTGTAGCTGAGGAAACTGAGGCTTCAATAAATGTATCAAGGACCAACACTTAGGTCTGTCTGACTGCAAAGCCCAGCCTTTACCACTTGGAAATAGTAGGGATTCCAGAAACATATGTCGAGTGAGTAAATATTGGAAGCACCTGAGCACAGGTTTACTCACCATTTAAGTTGTAGTAAATTGAGGAAATACCAGGAATTAAACTTGAGACATTTCTCTTTTTCAGTTTGACTCTCAGACTAAGATTTGGTTGTTCTTGGCTTCTGGATGTTTCCTTCAGGACCAGTAGTCTTCTGCCTGGCCCGTGTCCGCTTTCTTTTCTTTCAGGGAGAGCTTCCCAGAAGTAGCATTTGAACTGGTTGAGTAGTGTTTATCCAGGTAAACAAGGGCCCAGACGGTGTTCTGAGCAAAGGAACAGGATGTGCTGAAACTGGAAAAATATTGCTGGGTCTTGGGTTCAAGGTTGTGCTGGAGAAGACAGTAAATGAGGCTCCAAAGGTTAGAGTGTGAAGCTTTTAACAAAAACGAACTAACCACCTGGCCCCAGGACTCAACACCTGATTGTGTAGGTTGTGCCCTGAACCAGAGCACCTGGCCAGTAAAGGCTAAACTCTTGCTGGGTCTGTTGTGGGCTCCAGCTGAGGGTGACTTTAGCCCAGAGAAATGCAGACTTTTCTATTTGATCCATCTGGAGTGGGTGCTTCTTCTAATTCATCTCCTAAAAAGAGTTTTCTTTTTGCGATGCATCGCCCAGGAGGGAGCACTTCTTCCTACTTTGCATGGGGGCTCAGTTTGGCAGATTGCTGCACTGTCTGGTATTATTTCTAAAATCCTGTTCTCTTCCAAAGGGAAGATTTTCCCATTGATTTGAGTCCTTAGATAGAACATAGTATAGAACCCAAGTAGCACTTTTGCCCCCCTAAAAAGGAAGTATTTTACCCACCTGGCCATTCCTTCATTTTCTTCCCCTTCCCCTCAATCAAACTGTTTCTTCAAAAGAATTAGAAAAAATAGGAGAAGTAAACATGCGGTGGTTACTATTTCTTGTCCTCATCTGTATAATGGGGATAATGTTAGCACTTACTTCATGGGGCTCAAGAGGCTTCAATGCAGTAATTCATACCAGGATACTTGGAATGATGTCTGACAAATTAGATGTGCTCAAGAAGCATTAGCTGCTCTTCTCCTCCCCCTCTCCCTCCTCCTTCTTCTCTTCCTCCCATTTCTCACTCTCCCCCTTCTCCTCCTTCTGCTTCTCCTCTTCCTCCTCCCCCATCTCCTCTTTCTATATGACCAAATGCCAATTTGGATCAATATCCTGTTTGTTTTCCTCTTGACTGCTGATTGCCTCCTGCTCAAATCACCATGAAATGAATTAGATAGTCCTTATCACATTTACTTTATATTAAATATATTTTAAGGTATGAGCATTTTGAGAATTAATAGCATCCTTTTTTTCTGTTATGGGTTTAATGTAATCACAAAGGCCGTTGACTCTTCTATCCATTTAGGAGATTTTTAAAATCAACATTATCAAGAGTCGGCCTGTATCTTTAAACTCTGTTTTCATAATGAAGTTTGCAAAACCCTCTAACCCAGCCGTGGGCAAACTACGGCCCGCGGGCCGGATCTGGCCCGTTTGAAATGAATAAAACTAAAAAAAAAAAAGACTGTACCCTTTTATGTAATGATGTTTACTTTAAATTTATATAAGTTCACACAAACACTCCATCCATGCTTTTGTTCCGGCCCTCCGGTCCAGTTTAAGAACCCATTGTGGCCCTCGAGTCAAAAAGTTTGCCCACCCCTGCTCTAACCACATGAAACTGGCATAAAGTTCTTAACTTTAAAGCATTTAAGTGAGTCAATAAGATCTAATAATAAAACTGTTTTTTTACAATTTTAAGTGAATAAACCAGCTTTTACAAATTATTCTAAAATAAGTGTAATTTCTTTTAAAGTATTTCAGCTTATTTTATTACACTCAGTTTTGGAAAAAAAAGAAACGTCTGCCAGGCAGGTTTGGCTTCTCTCAGCCTTTTCAAGGATGCTGAAACGTCACACTGTGGGTGCCTATGTCTTTCTGATTTACCTCCAAGACTAAAAGCCTCACCTCCCCGACTTGTCAATAAAGATGACAGCTAGAGATGATCTTCCTATGGCAAAGTAACATTTTAAATTTTTAAGTATTTAATGTCTACTCCCAGAAACACTGGGAAGAAAATCTGAAGCACTAGATTGTTTTTAGATGAATATTTTGAAGAGTCTGCTTGGAGTCATCTCTTGGTCTTTGTCTTGTTCCTGTCTAAAATCGTTCTAATGCTATTTTAAAATTAAATGTCATAGAGCATGAATGAAGTAAATGTCATCTGACTTTTTTTGCTTTTTATTATTTTTAGTATTGTGCTTAATAATTTTCCTGCTTTTTAGCAGACTATTTTGCTAACGCAATAAATGGGAATGTGGGTGGGAGTTAATCTTAAAGAAAATAGAGAGAATTTTGGTGCTGGTGACAGATTACTTGGGTTGGAATCTCAGCTCTTCTCCTTCCTAACCTGGTAACCTCAAAGAAGTTATTCAAACTCTCTGATTCTCAGTTAAACTCATCTGTAAAATGGGGTTAATAATAGTTCCTATCTCTCAGGGCTTTTAAGATAATTCATGTAAAGCTCCTAGAACATTACTGGGCACCTAGTGAGTACTCAGTTAGCTATTTATTTTTACTATCATTATAACACATTTATTATTTACCAGAAAAATCAGTCCACTGGAAAAATCAAACTTATTATTTCATTGATTTCATCTTGTTTTTTATTAAATGTGATACTTTCTCATGGAATTATTTACCATAGTCAAGACATTTGATTTTCTATGACTTTTGGCTGTTTTCACAAATTCATATTTAAATGCATTATAACTTGCTATAAGTGTGGATATTCTAAGAATGTTCTATTAAGCTCGAAGACAGCATCCAAAAAAGAATGCTTCTAATATTTGTAGCATCATTAGAATAAGTGTGAGGTCTCCCCAAGTGTCTACTTTGAAGGGGGTAATATTCATTTGAAATACTCCTCCACTCCACATCCAGAGGTCCATGTCTTAACTCCTAGAACCTGTGAATGTGTTCTGTTACAAGGCAAAGCAGAATTAAGGTTGCTAATCAGCTGTGCTTGAGATTAGAAGAGTATCCTTGATTATCCAGGTGGGCCCAAGGGTTTTTACAGGTGAATGATGGAAGCAGGAGAACGATGCATCCTGGGAACGTCTCATTATCTGTAAAGGGGCCAGGAGCCAAAACTGCAGGCAGCCTCTATAAACTGGAAAAGTTAAAGAAATGAATTCTCTGCCATCTACAAGCAAGCATGTCAAACTTGCGGCCCGCAGGCCGCATGCAGCCCACAACGAATATTTTTGCGGCCCAGCCAATACAATGGTATGTAAGAAACGTTTTAATAAAAATTTCATAACTTAATTTTTACAATATCCTGTTATACATAATTATTAATAATGAACTACAATGTTCGCTAATGACTGATTGCTATAATCGTGTTGCAGTCATTTCCCTTACGCGTCTTAGGCGCAGGCGCACCATTTCTCTCCACTAATACTAGCAGCGAATATTTTAGCAGCCGATTGCCACATTATTAGTCTTGGACTGGCTTGTTTGGTGTGCACAACAGGAAATACTTTGCTTTCTGAGGACAAGAAAAATAGGCTTATTTGCATTACGTTTATTAATTTGTGCAGTTATTTTGTGCTTGGTAAGTTAATGTTCAAGAAAAAATATTAATTTTTATTAAAATGTTCTATTATTTTATGTTAAGGACTACTCATTTATTTTAGCCCTTTGTATTCAGCCCTTGATCTTTATCGAAATCTACATTTCTATGAAAATTGAATCTTTTGGGTTTTTTGCAGCCCACATAAACTTAAACTTTGTTTATTTGGCCCATGTTAGCCTTTGAGTTTGGCATGCTTGGTCTAGAGCAGCGGTTCTCAACCTGTGGGTCGCGACCCCTTTGGCGGTCGAACGGACCCTTTCATAGGGGTTACCTAAGACCATCCTGCATATCAGATATTTACATTACGATTCATAACAGTAGCAACATTATGAAGTAGCAATGAAAATAATTTTATGGTTGGGTCACAACATGAGGAACTGTATTTAAAGGGCCAGAAGGTTGAGAACCACTGGAGAGCCTCCAGAAGGAATGCAGTCCTGCTGCCCCCCTAAATTTTAGCCCAGTGAGACCCATTTCAGACACTGACCTCCAGAACTGTATGATAAACTTATGTTGCTTTAAGCCACCAAGTTAATGGTAATTTATTATAGCAGCAAAGGGAACTAATACAATACTGTACTTTGTCATGTCTCATACCATGGGCTTAAGTTTAAAATGATAGTCTTTCTGTTTGTCTTGAATATTTTAGAATACTTAGAAGCAGGATAAAGATCACCAAAATATTATCACCGAAGGTGTAGGAGTTAGTAAGAAATGCTCTCTGCTATTTAAGTGGAAAGGTTATCTTCCTTTCGGTTTCACTAGGCAGAGATTACTCACAGTTTGAAACACATGTTGGAGCTTGGAATGAGAATGGAGGATAAATACGGATTTTGGGCTGTGGACAGAGCAAATCACTGAAGAGAATTTGACCTTGGGCAGAATGGCTTATGTTTGTGGAAATTTTGAAAAGATTAAACTGATGAAGCTTCTATTTATAGACGTATTCTGATTGTTTCTGTTTTCCCCAGGCGACTGGAGGTAAATACATATGCTATTCATTGACGAATCTGTTTTTTTCCTGTGGAAATATAAGTGATAGAGTATCTGCAACTTTTAGGTGTATTAAAGCAACAAAAGAAAAAGGGGACAATTTAAAAAACAACAGTGCATGTTGGCATGAGGTGATGATTATTTTGCAACATGATTTTGTGGAAAGTGGGGGGGAGCACAGAATTTACAGGACATGAAACAGGGAAGTTTAAAGGTCAAAGGAACATTTACTGGAGATGGATCACAGGCAAGGATTCAAAGCAGAAAATCTCAACAGAACTAGTACCCTCAGAAGAGGTGAAGAAAATAAATAGGCCACGTGAGCTAAAGCTAACTGAAGGCATTAAAGAGAATAAGCAGAGTCATTTACAACTTTATCAGGGAAAAAGAAATACAAGAGAGAGAATGGCCCATCAATAAATGACGAGGGAGGAGAAATCAATGTTAGTTGTAAAATGTCTGAGTTATTGAACTGCTGTTTTCAAGTCCATCTTTATGAAGAAATAGGGGTCTGGATAATTAGGAAGTAATTAAGGCTGCACCGACTTTGAGGCCTTATTGATAATAAATAAGTAAATAATTACCAATTGCATTAAGTAGAAGAAATGCATTCTATAATACATTTCCCTGATCCAATGGTAATTATTTTACCACTTGTGAAATTAGCAATGGTTTGGGGTTGGGGGGGGCGGGGAAGAAACCCCCCTCCAAACATGCCCAATGAAATAGATGCAATGATTTGACCAGAAGAAAAGGACAAATGAGCTCTTTAGGCTGAAATCTAGGGAATTTGATATTAGTGTATTTAAACAAACAACACCAAGATACATACACACAAACAACATTTGAGTAAAACAATTCAAAGCCTGGACCACCAGGTTTGGGATCAGAAACTATACAAAATAGTTTTTAGTTGCTCATTGTCCAGAGAACTCGGATCACTCAGGTGACTGACTGGGCAAGTTTTACAAATGCTGGATAACTGGTGTTTAGCATCTCCAGAACTAAAATGTTATGAAAAACTGCACACTCTTCAGTTGGTGCTACATAATGTGGATCTAGGGGTGAACTCTATGTAATGTGGATTGGATAAACACATCTCATACACTTTTTATTACAAATAGATTTTTATTCATTTCAGAGAGGAAGAGAGAGGGAGAGAGAGATAGAAACATCAATGATGAGAGAGAATCATCAATCAGCTGCTTCCTGCATGTCCCTTACTGGGGATCAAGCCTGCAACCTGGGCATGTGCCCTGACTGGGAATCAAACCCTGACCTCCTGGTTCATAGGTCGATGACCAACCACTGAGCCACACTGGCCAGGTTTATTAATAAATAAATTGATGTAATAATTTTTGGGGGGTAATTCAGAGGTGGTGTAGAGTGGGGGAAGAACAAAATATTTGAGGTCAGAAATACCTAATTTAGTATTTTGCTTCAACTCCATACAATGAGCACATGGGCAAGTTCTTTAACCCTTTTGAGGGATGGTAATTATACTTACCTCATGTTTTTATAAAAATTAAGTGAAACAGCTGATATACAGCTCTTGGCACAAAGTAGATACTTGACAAATAAAACTTATCATAATTATATGAAAGATTTGAGTGAAACATATTATATCAATGCTTGCTTGAAAGCTAGAGAACCCAGAATCTATTTTTGCTCTAATCTTGAATAACACAGAACTTGGCATGTTGGTAGGTGATAAATGATAGCTATTAATGTGTATTTATTATTTAGCCCTGTTATTTTGAGAAAACGATAGTCTCACTTGACCTCGATTTCCACATAAATTAGGATTAACCTATATTTTTTCAAGCATTTGCTGTGTTCTCAGCCTTATTGGAGCACAAGGTTCCCAAAGGAACTTAAGAGTTTAGTTGAAGAGGAGTCAACTGGAGGTAAAGGTAGATCTAAATTCTCCTCAGTGTATCAGGAGAACAGAGAGGGTAAACCATTGTAACAACAGAAGGATAACAAGGAAAATAATGGTACCTACTCTGACCCTGGAGCTTACTTAAGGTTCGGATGGATGAGGAGATGGGGGAGAGGCTGAAATGCTCTCCGGTTTGGGAGACAGCCTGAGCCACAGGGTGAAGGTAGGAATGTATGCATCTGGTGATTACATTTCTGAAACATGGGGCATATAATTTGGTATAAGGCATGAGGATTCGCCAGAATATTTGAAATTGGTGCTTCCATCTTTGTATGAGAGGTGAGTGGATGTTGATTTAGAAGGGAGTGTTACAGTTGGAGAAATAATTGGACAAAGCAGAAGGATGTTGTCACTTGTAATAACTGCCTTTTTAAGGGGTCACGGCTTTAGGTGAAATGAGGTAGTTGAATCCCTAAAATGCTTTTCTTCTCCCGGGGCTCTGCAACCAGCCAGAGACTTTCACTTTTCTTGTCTGTTTCCCCCACTAGCCTAAGAGTCCTTTGAGGTGGGAACTACGTTTTGTTCATCTCCATTTATGAGCACTTAATGCAGAGTCTGACACAATAATAATGAACGCAAACTACCTGTGGGGTGAATGAAAGCTGCTGTAGGTTATGATCATGAAATGACATTTAATATTTGTCTCTCAAGTACATTTATTTTAGTTACACATTTTATCTACTTCTAAAAGGTGGCTTGCACATTGAAATAGAATACCTGCTAAGAAACAGAGGTCATATTTCAGAAGGAGAAAGTTCCCCTCCTTGTAGGCATCAAGGCCAAACAGATTATGATATCTGGGCAAGAAATTTGGATTTGGTTTCTGGCAGTTGTAACGTAAAGAGAATCACATTGTGTTTTCATTTTTTTTCTGATAAGCAGCCTACAACATTCAACTACAGAGAGTTTTCCCTGGAAACAAACTTGAGGAGGAAGTGATCACATGGGAGCTTGTAATATTTCAATTAAATGTTCCCATATAGGGAGGGATATTCAATTGGATGTGAGTGAGCATAAAATAGGCTCTAGAGAGAATTGGCACTGAGACCAGCCCCATTTCTTCCGGCTCTCCAGATGGTTCAGGGATGAAATTTACCCAGTTGTTGTTGTTGTGTTTTTTGGCTTTTTTTTTTTTTTTTAACGCCCCCCCTTCCCCAATATTGTAAATATTAATTCTGTGTTGATCAAATGCATTGTAAACTCCTCCTTTTTTTTTTTTTTTTTTTTTTGGAAGCACTGTGCATCTGGAAAAAATAACCAAGAATTCAATTGTTTAAAAAGTAAAGACATTTAGGTATAGTTAGAAAATGGAGTTCATATTAAATGATCTTGCTTTGAAACATGGTAAATAACTTGGAAAAGAGCATAAAACACTTTGCAGGGCCATGGCTCATAAATCTATAACATCGCTTTTATTAATTTGGAATCTTCATGAGCTGAGATGAAGAAAGGAGTCCTTGAATTGATTTCCACATTATGCTGATTTTGTGATCATCTGTGTACTAAGAGACCACCCAATTCATCTCTGTTGTAACTAACACCAGATTTTGTCCTGGATTTGAAATCTCCGGCTATGACATGCAACATATTTAAAAAATCTGTTTGATTGATAGTTTAATCATTGTTCCCTATTACATCAGCAGCCAGGCCTAGCATTCCAATTTTGAAGGATTGTTTTGCCTCTGTCCCTGTGTCACACAAAGTACTTGTGGCTTGCCAATAGTAGATCTGATTGCAGGTTTATAGATTTCAGACATAGTCGAAAGTTTAAATTTTACATTATGTTCTTGTGGTTATCTTTTAGACAACACGTGATTTCTAGGTCGTGTGTTATAAAGTCAACTTTCCAATCACTTTCATTGTGTGCTTTTTGTCTCTTCCTTTTTTTTCTTCCATATTTATATCAGTGTCAACAATTTTATACTTTTGAGAAGCTGGTGGGAAAAGCCAGTCACCTCTTGCTCTTTTTGAATCGAAGGAGGCAAACATGTAATCCTGTTTTCGTCTGGGTGTCGTTGCAAATCCTTCCTTTTAGTCAGTGTCATCATTCTAAGTTTTCTATTTGATTTAACAAACAGACAAGTCAGCATGGTTTTAGAGGCCGAAGAAATTCAACCAGGCCTGAAACAAATATGACTGTAGTACATCCTTTAATTGAACTTGACATTTGGATTCATCCACTGATGGTGTACTCTGCTGCTCAGGCAAAATGGTTAAGTGGGTAAAAACTGTCGGCAGGGATCTTGCTTCCTAGGCATTCTCTCTGATTTGCTCACCCCCTTTATGACATTTTTAGGTTTCCTTGCCACTCCCTCCTCCTACACCGATAGCACTTCACTGGAGGTCCTTTTGGAGTAATGTTTCATATTTTGGGCTTTACATAAAAAATTTAATTAAAGTATCATTGATATGCAACTGCTCCTATTTATACAGTATAATTTGATAATGTCTGACATATGTACACACCTGTTATCACAACAGTCAAGAAAATGAACATATCTACCACCAACACAAGTTTCCTCATGTTTTTTGCTAATTCCTCCTCTTCCCCTCACTCAACCCCATCCCCAGATAACCTCTTTCTGTAGCCATAGATTTTTTCTATTTAATATCTTATATAAATGTAGTTAGTATGTATTTTTTGTGTGTTTTGAATTTTTTTATTCAGTATTATTATTTTGAGGTTTATCTATGCTGTTTTGCACATCAGTGGTTCATTCTTTTTATTGCTGAGTAATATTCCATTGTATGAATATACCACACTCTGTTCTCCTAGCCACCTGTTACTGTATATTTGGGTTGTCTTTATTTTTTTCTTTTCTTTTCTAAATGTAAATTTTATTTTTCAACTATGGTTTACAGTCAATATTATTTTGGATTAGTTTCAAGTGTGCAACATAGTGATTAGACAATCATATACTTTACAAAGTATTTCACTTGGTATTTTCAGTGCCCACCTGGCACCATGCATAGTCATTAATTACAATATTGTTGATATATTCCATATGCTGTACTTTCCATCTCTGTGACTGTTTTTTAACTACCAATTTGTACTTTTTAATCTCTTCACCCCTTTTACCCAGTCCAATTTTTGACTAATACAAATACAGCTTCCATGAACATTATGTACAAGTCTGTTTGGACATATGTTTTCATATTTCTAGCATTTACCCATACAGATGGCTGGGTTACATGGTAGATGTATGTTTAACTTTTTAAGAAACTGCCAATCTGACAAACATTTCCAACTTAGTTGTACTATTTTACATTCCTACCATTGGTGTATGAGAAGTCTGTTTGTTCCAAGTCTTTGCAATGTTGATGTTCATTTTACTGACGACTAACAATGTTAATCATCTTTTCATGTGTTATTTGTCATTTATGTATTTTATTTGTTGAAGTGTGTGGCTAAATCTTTTGCCTATTAGAAATACTGATTTTTCTCTATTGTTTTTCTGTTTCACTGATTTCTGTTCTGACCTTCATTAATTTGCTTTCTTCTGATCACTTTGGTTTTAATTTGCCTTTCTTTTTCTAGTTTCTTAAGGTAGAAGAGGACATCATCAATTTGAGGCTTTTCTTTATTTTTTTTTAAATAAAGGCATTTAGTGCTGTAAACTTCCCTCTAAATACTGTACTAGCAGCATTTCACAAATTTTGATAGATTATGATTTTATTTTTATTTACCTTAAAATGCTTTCTAACTTCCCTTTTGATTTCTTCTTTGATCCTTTGATTATTTGAAAGTGTGTTATTTAATTTCCAAATATTTGGGATTTTCTAAATATTTTTCTGTTTTAATTATAATTTAATTCTATTTTGCCCAGAGAAGATTGCTCAGAAAAGATATTTGTATGATTTAATCCTTATAAATTTATCGAAACTTGATTTATGGCCCCAGAGATTATGGTCTCTCTTGGTAAATGTTTTGTGCACATTTAAAAATGATTCTGTTGGTGTTGGGTAAGGTGGTCTATAATTTTCGATTATGTAAAGTTGGTTGATAGTCTGATTTAAGTCTTGTACATCTTTACTAAATTTTCTGTCTACTTGTTCTATCATTTAATGACAGAGAATGTTAGAAAGGAGACATATGTAATACTCTTTGTAATACTTTAAGCAATAAAAATAAATCCTGGCCCATAATTGCTGATTTGTTTAGTTCTCTTTGCAGTTTTATCAGTTTTGTTGTATACATTTTGAAGCTTGTCATTATTAGGTGTGTAAGCTTTTAGTCTTGTTATATCTTCTTAATGAATTGACCCTTTTACCAGGATGAAATGACCCTTTTTATCACTGATAATATTCTGTGCTCTAAAAAGCAGGAAGATATACTAAGTCTGATATTAATAAAGCTACTTCAAGTTTTAAAAAAATCAGTGTTAACATAGTATATGTTCCTTTTATCCTTGTTTTGTCTTTGTGTTTGACTCTTGCTTTAAAAAAATCTTGGACACAGATTGTGTCAGTGATTTTTGTTTTGTTAATCCTCACTGGAGGATATTTTTTCCATTTATTTTTAAAGAGAGTAGAAGGGAGGGGGGGAGAGAGAGAGAGAGAGAGAAACATCAATGTGAGAGAGACATATTGATTGGTTGCCTCCCGCATGTGCCAGGATTAGTCAGGGAGTGAGCCTGCACCGAGGTATGTATGTGCCCTTAATGGAAATCGAACCATAATACTTTAGTCTATGGGCTGATGCTCTAACCACTGAGAAAACAGGCTAGGGTAGTGATTTTTCTTTTGCAAATTAATCCCATTTATTTATATTTCACATATATATAATTTTTCCATATTATAAATAGAATACATAAGTACACATCTTAGAAATTTTGGAAAAATATGCATAATTAAAATTACCTGTAATTCTATCTACTATTAGCAATTTTTATATTTCTATCTGTTTTACATAGTTGATATTATACTGCATACTTATTTATTTTCTGTCATCTTTTCTTATGTTACAAAAACATTTTTACATTTAATGCTATTTCATCATAGAATCATGCCATTATTTTTATAATCTATTTCCTTGTAATCGAACATTTTTAGCTTATTTTCATTATTTTTTTCTGTTATGTCTTTCTGCATATTTCCCCCCTGAATTTGGGGCTATTTCTTTAGGATAAATTCCCAGAAATAGGATAATAGGAATGAACATTTTCGGGCACTTAAAACACAATGCCTAATTGCTTTCCAAAATGGGTATAACAATGTACATCTAAACTATTATCATATTTGGCATGATTTTCAGTTTCACCAGGTAAATGTTTTAAAACTATACATGCTTATTAAAGCATGAGATAATGTTTAATAAATTTGGTGTTAACTTTTTAAAAAAATATATCTTTATTGATTTCAGAGAGGAAGGGAGAGGGAGAGAGAGAAAGATAGAAACATCAATGATGAGAGAGAATCATTGATCGGCTGCCTCCTGCACTCCCCCTATGAGGGATCGAGCCTGCAACCCAGGCATGTGCCCTTGACCGGAATTGAACCTGTGACTCTTCAGTCCACAGGCTGACACTCTATCCATTGAGTCAAACCGACTAGGGCTGATGGTAACTTTGAATGAAATAGTTGGTTGAAACTAATTTTTAGGTAGCTGTCTAACTGTAGGAGGAAGTTTTTCTTCTACTTTAAAATTAGTTTTTAAAAATTCATTTGCATTCATTTTATAACCACAACCAACTAAATTTTTTCCCTTTCATTTGGAGTCATAAATTAGCATTAATTTGACAAATCACACTGTACGGTGAACATTTTATATCTTTCTTAATTTGGGCAAGAGTTTCCTTCCATGATTAATGCAAGAATTCTTTTGGGATCTGCTCAAGCCTGGTAGAACTCCTTAATTTATTATCCTATTTGTTTTATTTACTTAGGATTTTTATCTTGCCTCCTACCAAACCAGATTTGAGGTGACTTATCCATAACAAGATAAAAACAGCAAGATAAAGAATGCAAAGAATAAAGGAAAACATGTTAATGAGAACTTTAGTTAATTATTGCAACTGGACACTGATTTTTAAAATCATAGTTTCGTGGCATGTTTTTACACATTAATGTTTGTTTGTTTTTTGCCGTTGGGCTCTGCAGGCAGCTTGTGAGAACTGAGTGGAATGAGACAGTGAGTCAGAGGCTGGGGAGGTTCCGGGCACCTGGACTTCAACCTCAGAGGCCCTCTGGGCATGTTGGGATCTCACTGTCTCACCTGAACGCACACTCATTTATCCTATTCAACTTATCCCAGGGAACCCCCCAAAGGGCACCCTTGCCCTCAGAGGACAAGCTCCAGGAGCTCTTGTGGCAGCCAGTGGGCAGCAATTCTCAGACCATCGGCCTCTGTGGTGGGATGACAATTTGTCTTTGACTTCAACCAGGGTCCTTTTCTCAGTGGCGCAGCAGGAAGTGGAAGACCGCGGCCCTGCTGTTGTGCTAAGAAGTCATTATCGCCAGACAGAGCAGAAGTAGGGACTGCAGCTAATGGGCCTCTCAGGCTGTCCAGAAATCATTACACGACTGAGGGAGAGGCAGCAACTGTTTTAAATCCCATTAGTGGGGCTGATGGGCTGTCTGGGACAGGATGCCTATCCCTGAACCAGCAGCTTAGAATAACCTCTCCTGATTAACCCTCTCATGCTGGGAGCTGTCACTGCCTAGGCTGCAGTCCCACCACCGTTCTGAGGAGGAGAACAATTGTGTTAGGTGCCTCATACATGATCTCATTTAATTGTAGCAACCACCTTCTGGAATGGATGTTAACTCCTTTGTGCAGGTGAAGAGCCTGAGCTCCGCTCAAGGTCACACAGCCCGTAAGTTATGGAGCCAAGATTTGAACTTGGATTGTCTGACTCTAAAGCCCATATTCCTTTCGTATACCACTTGACCCCAAAAGACTGTGTTTATGTGTTTGAGGAGGTGCTAGAGTATTGGAGCTCATGAATGACCTTGACAGTGACTGACACTAATGACTTGGAACCTGGCACTAAGCCTTGAAACTCACACGCTTTGGCCAACTTGAAATACCACATTTTTCTGTATAAACTCCATTTTCAGAACTTAGCAATACTTATGCCATTCTTTCATCCTCTTCCCCTTCCAGAAAATGCTTTTCTTCCTACTTTTTGTTCCTTAATGAGAATAATAGAGCTCAGATATGATTTGTTTTATAAGCTGATTGCCCAAGATGACCTAATAAAAGGTAAATGAAGAGGAGCAGCATACATTTTATTTATTTTAGTTCTACTACCCAAATTAAAAATTTCCAAGTCTCCTCTGATTTTTCTTAACGGTTTTGGTGTTACAAAATGATTAATTCTAATTTGGGGAATAATATTAATTTGTTTAAATGTCTACAGATTATTATTAAACAGGTTTTAAAAACATTGTTCAGGATAGCTATTATGATTACAGGGTGAATATTATGATGATGCCTTCTAATAACTGTGCTAAATAGAGTTACATGATATAGCTAAAGGGTCATAGTTATAGGATATGCTGAATGTAGGTATCTTTAAAATATGTTCATCTTTTTTTCATTATGCTATTTTGGGCATTGAATAATTCATTGCCAAACCATAAAAAAAATCCCAATAACAAAAACATGTTTTTAGTTAAGGACCACCTTATTTTTTTTTTAAATCAGACTATCCTCAGGCTTGCAAAGCTAGATTATATAAACTTGTTTATACAGATGAATTGCCATAGTGCCAATTCCAATGTTTTTGCCACTTTGGTTCCACTTACTTTACATAATAGTCATGAGGTAAATCAATGGCTAAAACAGAAATGCTATACAGGAACAATCTGACTCTTAAGGAGTCTTTTTTTCCATGTTGTAACCAATGCTTAATTATATTTATTCCAGCTGTCTGTGGTGCTGTGCTAAACTAGTTAATAATGTCTTCAACTTTTAAGATGTAATATTAGCAAAAAACTTTTGTGTTATTTGGAAATCTTTTGGTGTATTTGAAACTCAGAACCTTTCTTCAAATTCAGCTACATATTGAGGTGAAAGAATGTTCTGGGCACCAGGGCAACACACTAGGCAGAGGCTGAAATCCACATGATTCTAAACATAGTGGGTTATCCAATATATGGATGTCCCACAGGAGATTTCTCATTCCAAGGCAGCTTTTACTTTCTGAGAGTAGCATTTCTGAGGGGACCTTCCTTTACAGACCAATCATTGGTCTACAGATCTTGGTTAAATGCCTCATGTATGGTTCACTTATGATAGTAGTAGTAGGTGCCAAGGAGAATTCCAGGATGAGGAAGACATATCCCTGGTGTTCAGTTTGTGGGCATTCTTGAAAAGTTTTGTAGCATGGATAGCATTTCAATAGTTAGAAACAGGAAAAGTAGAGAATGGAGTATATTTGGCTGGTTGTAGGATAGTTGTGGTAGGAATAGGAAGGAGGAAATAAGCATCAGAAACTTTGCTTAGAGACTTGGAAGAGAGAGAATGTATAAGAATTAGCAATTGCTTAGATGGGAGCTGAGCAAAGGAGAGAGAAAAAATGGATAAATAACATTGGATTCAGTGATTAGGAAGTAAGTTTTGATGTCTTAATGTGGAATATTAATAAAACAGTTAAAGAACAGGAGCTAAATTATAAGGGACTGAGGTGAGTACAATGACAAAGAAGGGAATTCTGTCTACTTCTTGAGAAATTTGTTGACACAAGGAAGGAGGGAGGGTAGAGATTTATTTATTTAGGGAGAGTTGAATAGATTTGAAGGCAAAATAGAAGGGGCCAGAGGCAAGGTAAAGATTAATGAAAAAAGTACAATTTGTGGAAAAGAGAAATGGAAGAGAATGAAGTGAATTTACAAGTAGAAGAGTTAGTTTTGAACAGGAAGAGAGATGTCCTTTTTTTGAGGAAGATGAGATAACTATGAGACTGAGCAAAGGTACAGAGAAATTTTGAAGTGGCCTAAGGATAAGGCTTTAATCCCAAGTTTGTCAATCCTGATTTCATAGACATCTGCTGGGCAGTGAGTTGAATGTGCAAAGTCTGACCAATTTTTATGGGGTACACAAATGATGAGGAAGACAGCTAATTATAACTGAGCCTGAGATGATAGCAGAGGGAAAGGCTGGGTGTCAGGGCAAAGCTGGGGCTGAGCAGGCTCAGGATGGGAGATGAGTCTGCTACCGGGGCCATCTGCTCTGTAAATACTGATTTTATTATTAGTCTATAGAAACATGCATTGTGGTTAATATGGTGTGAAAAATCATATAAGTTTGAAGTCCATTAGAAATGGTATTTGGGTTCCATGTGCCTCTGTTCTGCATGTGCAGGTGACTGAGGATGGACTGTACTGTATGTCTGATGTGACCTAGTCATGACAGGTCTAAATGCTTCAGTTAAGTGCCACCCCCCCCCCCCCCCCCCCCCGCCAACTACTCTCCATCTCAGAGCCTATAAGATCTATAAGATTCACTCAGGCTCATGTGCGGGGCCATGTCTTGAGCAGTCTGTCTTTCTTTCTGGCTTGTTATAAGTAACTTGAGATGTCATTCAGAGGAATCATAAAGGGAAATCTTGCTCTGGGTGAGATTTAACAGAAATCAATCAGCGCACAGAAAAGAAAGTGAATATGTATAGTCTTTGCTCTTTTTTTTTTTAAATTAAATCTTTATTGTTCAGATTATTACATTGGTTCCTCTTTTTTCCCACCATAACTCCCC
>NW_005356905.1:487111-492438 GCF_000412655.1 Myotis brandtii | reverse complement strand
GTTCTGGATAATGTCCTTTCCGTCTTTAGTTGTATTTTTGAAGTGGTTGTTCGAGGCAGCAAACTCCGGTGTTTACCTATGCCGCCATCTTGGTTCCTAGTCTTTCCTCTTTAATCCTTTTGTGAGGGTGGAGTCTGTATGAAAATCTGTCTTTTTATGGAGGCTTAGAACAGTTGTAAGAAAAAATTTAAGTCACAAAATTTAAATGAGAAGAAGTTACAAAGGCTCGGACAACTGGAGGTGGTTGATAGTATAGGGATAACGTAAGTTTTATGTGTCGTTTTGAATGTCTGTTAATAGTTGAATATACCTTATAAGGTTAATTTAAGTAGATGATGTGTCTGTGAGGATATATGTTTAATTGAAAAGAGCTTGAAAGTTGTCACTCCATAGTAACAAGCAAAAATCTGGACAAACTGAAAAATCAACAACTCTTCTTGGATCCCTAAGAGAGGGATGACATGGGGCAAACAACTGCCCTCAAGATTGGAGAGACAGACAGAATTCTCTAGGGCAGCGGTTCTCAACCTGTGGGTCGTGACCCCTTTGGCGGTCGAACGACCCTTTCATAGGGGTCGCCGAAGACCATCCTGCATATCAGATATTTACATTACGATTCATAACAGTAGCAACATTACAGTTATGAAGTAGCAACGAAAATAATTTTATGGTTGGGTCACAACATGAGGAACTGTATTTAAAGGGCCAGAAGGTTGAGAACCACTGCTCTAGGGGCTAAATCACATGAGCTGGAAGTCCAGAGAGGCTGAGTTTTGGTTCTGGGTTTTCTAGGAGCTGAGGATGAGGACTTAACGTCCATGGGCCTTATTTTCTTCAGCTGTGAAATGATGGGGCTGGACTTAGAGGTGCCTTCAAGCTCTGACATTCTATAATTGTAGACTCACAGTATCAGGTTGGCCAGAATACCCCTGAAGGGATCATACAGGCAGTTTGTTTGGCTAGACTGTTACATTCCTACATATCAGAGATGTGGTGAAAGAGCAATAAACAAGGAGTCAGAGATCTGTATTTTAGTTCCAGTTCTTCTAATTATCACCTTTGTCACCTAAGTTCTGCAAGCTCTAGTGTGTTCAGCAGAATAAGGTCTCTCCCCTTGCCCCCAGTTAAGTGTCCGGGTCCTAATCCCTAGAACATGCAATGTGATGGTATATGGAAAAGGAAATTTGCAGTTGGAATTAAGGTTACAATTGTTAAAATACGGAGATTATCTTGGATTAAAGAATCCTTAAAAATTGCAGAGAAAGGCAGAATGGCAGGTTAGAGACATCTAAGATGAAAGAAAAGGCAGGAGAGTTTTAAAGAATGAGAGGGACTTGATTCACCATTGCTAGTTTTAAAGGCGGAGGAAGCTGGCCACAAGCCAAGGAGTGTGGGTGGCCTGTAGATGCTAAAAATGGCCAGCAAAGAAACAAGGAACTCAGGACTATAACTGCAAGAAACTGAATTCTGCCAACAACTTAAAAGAGCAAGGAAGTATATTATTTTTTTAAAGGCTCCAGAAAGGAATGCAGCCCTGCCAATACCTTGATATTAGTCTGTTGAGACCCATGTCAGAGTACAGTAAGGTAATAAACTTGTGTTGCTTTAAGCTGCTAAGTTTCTAGAAAGTTGTTATGGCAGCAATAGGAAATGTATACACCACTTTCTTCATCTATAAATGAATGGGCATAGTAATAATAGCAATTTTGGCCCGTTTATCTCTATATTAAGTTATTAGAAGAGGTAACAGTGATATCAGCAAAAATGGCAGATAAAGACCTCTGAAAATCAATTCTTCCAAAAAAAAAAAAAGCAGTGAAAACTTTAGCAAAAACTGTCAAAATAAATTTTTTCAAAATTCTTGAAATTAATCAAATGTTTACAATGATTCAAGAAGTATTCAAGAAAAAGAGCTCAGTATTGGTGAAACATTGAGCTTTGTGGTATTTTAACTTGCCTTATTTTTATTCCAGCTCTGCAGTGGCCTTGAAAATCAAACAAAACATTTAGCACAAAAGAAGGCAGAAATGGATGAATAGAGAAGCAAATAAAGACATAAGACATATAGAGAACAAATAAAAAAATGTCAGGAATAAATTCAAACTCTGGTAATTATATTAAATGTAAATGATTAAAAGGCAGCGTTGACAACATGGATAAAAAGACATGACCCAACTATATGTTGTCTACAAGAGACACTTTTCAGATTCAAAGACACAAATAGATTGGAAATAAAAGGATAGAAAAAGTTATATCATGCAAACAGTAGCCAAAAAGGAGCTGGAGTAGCTATACTCTAGCAAACAAAATAGACATTAAGACAACAATTATTACTAGACACAAAGAAAAGCACTTTATAATGATAAAAGGATCAACCTATCAAGAAAACAAGCAACAATTTGTGACTTAAAAACAGAGCTCCCAAATAAAGAAAGAAGTGATAGAATTGAAAGAAGAAATAGACAATTCAACAATACTAATGGGCATGATAAATTATCTCTACTCAATACTATGGAAGACTCCACCCAACAGCAGAATGCACATTCTTTTCAAATTCATATGGAATATTCTTTAGAATAGGCCATGTGTTAAGCCATAAGACAAATATCAATACATTTAAAAAAACTGAAATCATATAAGGTATATTTTCTGATTACAAGGGGATGAAATTAGGAATAATTAACAGAAGAAACTTGGGAAATTCACAAATATGTGGAAGTCAAACAACACATTCCTAAATAATCAATGTGTGAAAGGAGAGATCATTATAGAAATTAGAAAATACTTTGCTATTTTGAAATAAAAACTTTGATATGAATAAAAACGTATGGAGTACAGCTAAAGCGAGGCTTAGAGAGAAATTTGTAGATGTAAATGCCTACATTAGCAAAAAAGAAAGATCTTAAATCAATAACCCAACTTCTCACCATAAGAAACTAGATAAAAAAGAGCAAACTAAACCCAAAACAAGCATAAAGAAGAAAATAAAGATTAGGGTGGAAATAGTGGATAAATAGATAAACAATAGAGAAAATTAACAAAACCAAAACTTAGTTCTTTGAAAAGATTAACAAAATTGACAAATATTAAGCCAGACATCAGGAAAAAGAGAAAAGACTCAAATGATTGAAATCAAGACTGAAAGAGAAAACATAATTACCAAGGAATAGGAGGACTATAAAGGAATGCTATGAACAATTATATGGCAATGAATATGATAACCAAGATGAAATAGATATGAAATTGGGTATATGTACATACCACAGAGAATTAAAAACATGTCCATACAAAAACTTGTGCATGAAAGATCAGTGCAGCATTATTCATAGTAGACAATAAGTGGAAGCAACATTAATATTCATCATTTGATGGACAGATAAACAAAATATGGTATATGCCTATAATAGAATATTACTCAGCCAAAAAAGGACTGAAATAATATATATACTACAATGTGAACTTTGAAAACATTATGTTAAGTGAAAGAAACCAGGCACAAAAAGCCACATATATGATTCCATCTCTATTAAATATCCAGAATCCATAGAGATATAAAGTGGATTAGTGGTTGCAGGGTATGGAGAAATGGATACAACTGTGAATGGTTTTTTTGTTTTGTTTTGTTTTTGAATGATGAAGATATTCTAGAATTAGATAGGGGTGAAGATTTTTACTTGTTTCCTAGGGCTATGTAATAGATTACCATAGACTTGGTGGCTTAAACCAACAGAGTCTGGAGTTTGAAATCAAGTTGTCACCAGTATTAGTTCATTCAGTGGAGGCTCTGAAGGAGAATCTATTCAATGATTCTCTCCTAGCTTTGGATGGCTGTTGGCAATTTGTGGCATTCTGTGGCTTGTGGACTCATACATCACTTCAATCTCTGCCTCCATCTTCACATCACCTTCTCCTCTGTTCTTCTCTTTCTTTGTGTCTACTTGTAAGAACACTTGTCATTGGATTAAGTGTTATCCAGGATGAATTCATCTCAAGATCGTTAACTATATCTGCAATAACTTAACTGTGATCTTAAGATCACATTTACAGATTCCAGCTGGACTTATCTTTTGGGGGGTTCACCATTCAACCCACCACAGAGTTGTACAACTTTGTGAATATACTAAAACCATTGAATTGTACATTTTAAAATGATAAATTTCATGGTTTGCAAATTACATTAAAAAATAACAAGATAATTTCATAATATTTTTGTAAGAATCTATACTAATAAAAGGGTAATATGCCAATTAGAGTGGACGTCTTCCTGACAACCATCTGGAATTACATAGGGGTGAAGATTTTTATTTGTTAAAATAAAAATCCCGTGGGTGGCTGCAAAGGGCCCAGGCTCAGGCCGGCAGTGGCAGCAGCAGCAGGGTAATGGGGGCAGCTCCTTGCCCTGATCTTCCAGGTTGCCTCCCGCAGAGGGAGGCCAGACTGAGGCTTAGGCCAGGGGCCGAGGAAGAGGCAGTTAGGGTTGATCAGGCCAGCAGGGGGGCAAGTTAGGGCCAATCAGGCCAGCAGGCAGAGGCAGTTAGGGGTGATCAGGCAGGCTGGCAGGCGAGCTGTTAGGAGCCAGCAGTCCCGGATTGTGAGAGGGATGTCTGACTGCTGGTTTAGGCCCGACCCCAAACCGGCAGTCAGACATCCCCTGAGGGGTCCTAGATTGGAGAGGGTGCAGGCCGGGCTGAGGGACACCCCCCGCCCCCTTGCATGAATTTTGTGCACCAGGCCTCTAGTATATTTATAAACGGCAATCATATATTTGAGGTTAAAAACACTATGTAAATGTTAGTTGTTATTCCAGGTGGGTGGAAAGGGGCATTACAGTTCTTAGGAAAGTTTCTTTCATTGCTGAGAAAATGAATCAAGGATGATCATAAACTTGAGATGAACAGGACAGAATTATTAACGTAGACAGAAGCTCTGCAGAGAAAATAATAACAATGGCTGCTAATATTAAGCACCTAGTATATGCTATTTACTTTATAGACACTCTCCAAAAATCTTACTCTGGTCCTGAAAGGTAGTTATTATTCCCATTTTACAGAAGAGAAAACAAATTTAGAGGGCATCGGACTTTCCCAAGGGCACACAAAGAAAGTAGTGAGCTAAGATTTGAACCTAGGGATACCTGACTCAGATAACATTCTTTCAACTTAATATAAAGTTCAATATTGTAGTAAACAGCAACTAGGCAATACACAGGGGAAATAAATATCCCAAGAATCCTGAATTTTTCTTATTTATTTATTTATTTATTATTTTTATTTTTTTTAAATTAAATCTTTATTGTTCAGATTATTACATTTGTTCCTCTTTTTTCC
>NW_005356905.1:459956-484068 GCF_000412655.1 Myotis brandtii | reverse complement strand
GTCTGTATAATATTCTTTATTTCAGTCCGTGTATGCTTAATTTCTAGTTGGTTCTTTATCACAACATCGAGGGTCTCATTAGATTTCTTGTAGATCTCAATAAGTTTATCGGCGGCTTCTAGACAGTTCTTGAGGGACCTTAAAAGTGTGGTTCTGAACTCAATATCCTCCATTGACAATTTTGTCCTGTTTCTTTGTCTCCGCATTTTTATGCTTTCTTGGTGCACCCCCTAGTGGTCTTTGTGCGCAGTCTTGTTGTAGTTAAGCCTTGATTGTTGTAGTTAATACTAGGGGGATTTGACCTCCAGGCCAACTGGCTGTGAGAATCAGCTGTGTCTGCAGTGGGAAAACTTCTGTCCTCTGGGGAGGTGCTAATCTAGCCTTTGCCTGAGGCTATCCAGCAAATGGCTCTGCGCAGGGCTTGGGTGGGGCGGGTCGCACGGGATCAACAGGGCAGGCAGAGGGAGCAGTTATGGCTGCTCTCAGTCCCGTCCCCAAAGGCTCTGCCTCTCAGCGTCCCAGCAACCGCTGCAAACCTCGGAGAGAAAGCTGCCCTCGCATTCCGACCGATGCCAGACAGTCCCGCTTCTCCCGTTTGAGTCTGGGTCCCTAGAGACTCGCCCAGAACTGGAGCTCAGAATCTGAGACTCCCTCCCGATTGAAAACGACAACTGCGACCTCAGCCACCAGCCCGCTCCGCGCATACCTCCGCACCTTTGTATTTTCCACACTGCGCCTCCTCTGAGTCTCGGCACGCTGTTCTCCTTCCTTCTAGTTGAAGAATTTCCCCTCAGCCAGCCTTCCTGTGGTTCTGGGTGACATCCATTCCGTCTTTTAGTTGTATTTTTGAAGTGGTTGTGCGAGGCAGCAAACTCCGGTGTTTACCTATGCCGCCATCTTGGTTTCTCCTGGTTTTTGTTCTTAATAACTATTCATCCACCAAAGTCAATTTCTCTAATAAGTGGGTAATTACAAGGCAATTGCTGAATCCAGTGCAAAGTAGGTTCATAACTGAGCCAAAGTGACGCTCAGCTTCCAATAGCCAATTCTATGCTAAAGTTTCCTTGCAGTTTTTACAGGCTGGATTACTCTTCAATCTTCTGTTAAGGCTTCTCCTTGCCAGCATCTCCAAGAATCCTGAATTTTTCATTAGTCATCCTCAAAACATTTAGAAGACAATAATAATAACTATGCTCACAATATATCGAGGCATACTTTTTGCCCAGCATTGCACTGGGCTTATTACACACATTCCCTCAGTTAATTCTCAAGAGCTTCATGAGAAAGATATTATTACTGCTACTTTGCAGATGAGAAAATGGACTTACACCAGTTAAGAAACTTTCTCAAGGGCATTTAACTGTTAGGGGGAGATGCCAGAACTTGAAGCCAGGTGTGTCTTAGTCTGGACCTGTGCTCTTTCTACTACCCTATTTTGCTTCCATTTAAGTCTCTAGCCAACCTTCTCAAACTTGGATGGTTTATGGCAGTTTGAGGTGAACTAAGGTTCTGAAGCCTTTTCAAGACTCCAGACTGCCTCAGACTCCATCACCAGAATTTTATCACATCTAATCTGGAAGACCTTGTCCCTCTCCATTCTACCTACCCCGATCCTACACATCCTTCAAGACCCAGCTCAGGTCTGAACTCTGAACTCTTTCTTCCATACCACACTAGGGGTGGTCAGATACCACTCCCCTACCATCTAATTCAAAGGTTCCTCTAAAATGCTTGCAATTATAAAGATCTTTAAATGGGTATTTGTCATAAGATATAAACTGATGTATCTAGAAAACTATTCCAATTATGGCTGTTATTTATAGAAGTAAATACCATTGGTAAGTTTTAGCAAAGCACTTAGAGTGGTTTGGATCAAGTCCAAATTGTTCACTTGTTAATATATTATTTATATTAACAAAATCAAATGTTAGGCCGAGCAAGTTTTTCCCCTTAATACCATGTGTTTACTAAGGCTATTGCCTTTCTTGATAATTATTCGTCAAACATAAATTGCACGATATGCACCCTAATTTCTGAGACTCTTGATAACATTTGGAAATATAGATACAGAGGATCAGCCATATGAAGGACAACCTACTCAATCAATTTTGCATCATTACGCACGAAGCTCTTTTCTGCTGTTGTTTAGGAAGATTGAAGATGAAAAGGGGTCATGGCTTACTGCTGTTTTATGCACTCTCTCCATATCCACTCTGCTGGGTTGTTTGCCATGGATTACTCATCCTCTCCCAAGTGGCTCTCTGCAGTGGTCAAATATTTAAGAAGTCTATATTTCATTGTGACTCTATTACATATTTCCCCTTCGGTGTCTTCACTCCTTCTTAGTGAGTCTCACCCACTTGATAATTTATTGAGGCATTAATCTACCTCCATTTTATCCCCTCCTTCCTTTTTTTCTTTTGCCAGAACAAGATTTTACAATATGGCACCAGAGCACATCCAACTGTGACTCAGGTAGGCAGATTGTGGCCAAAGAGATCAGGGATCCCACCCAAGCATAGTAGACAGCCTGTTTCTCTCTCCACACGGCTCCTTCATCTGCTGCCCTTTGTAACTTCCATATGGGTACTGTGGGCAGAACCTGGCCCTGCAGCAAGATTTCAGTGCTGGTTCCAACACTCAATAGCTCTGCTGTTGGGTCAGTCCTTGTAAGGTCTCTACATCTTAGTATCCACATCTGAATCAGAGGCTAATAATGCAATTACATCATAGGGTCATTGTGAAAATGATATAAGGCCACAGACATGAAAGTACTTTATAAATTCTAATTAAAAGGCTGGTCATTTCATTGTTGAACCCCGTAATTATTAAAAAGCTTATTATCTTAATTTAAAATCTGCCTTCCTCTAAATTATGTCCATTGTTTTTAGTTCTAATAATAAACATTAATTTACCGACGGTGATGATGATAATGTCATTTGCTATTTATTGAGCACTTACTATGCAAAGTGTTTTACATGAATTACTCACATAGTCTTCTTGTAGTGATGTGACTCTTGCAATTGGCAGCATGATGCAAACTGGCACACTGAAAGAAGATTCATTTTTTAAAAAAAGCTAATAGGGACTGGTAGAAAGCATCATGCTTGCAAATCTATGGTTGTGGTCTCCATCACTCAGGATCTAAGCAGGAAACAGATGGCTCACCCTGGGGACAGTTAAGTGATGGGAATGTGGGCAGGATGTGGGGAATCACCAAGAGATGGGGAAGTACCCAATGACTGGGAACAGGGGAAGCTGTTAGCTCTTAGGCTATAGCCAAGGGGGAGGGGGTCTCACAGGAGCTGAGGCTTTAGGTAAAGGAACACAGATACTGCCAAACTGGCACAGCATGGAGGGATAGAGGGAACAACTTCTCAGATTCCTCCCATTTGCTGAACCCAATGAGAAGCCATAGGGCCAAGGAGTCATGGGGTCAGTCACCTTGAAGACAGAGCAGTGTGGACAATCCATCTGAAAGGTCAACCTGGGAATAACCAGTGCAAGATCATGAGAAATGTCAGCATAAATAATTTATAAATGTAGAAGAAAATAAATGAGTGATTAAATATGCAGTCCTTACCTTCAGAATGGGCTATTTCTAAAGCTTTGTTTTTTTGGTTGTTTGGAAGTATATTCAGAGTATATTTCTCTTAGATTTATTTTAAATTAATCCTCACCAGAGGATATATTTTCCATTGCTTTTCAGAGAGAGTGGAAAGGAGGGAGGGGGGAAGTAAAGGAGGAGGAGGAGGAGGAGGAATAGGATTCAGAGGAGGAGAGAGAGAGAGAGAGAGAGAGAGAGAAACATTGATGTAAGAGAGGCACATCAATTGGTTGCCTTCCACATGTGACTGGACCGGGACCAGGGATCAAACCTGCAACCAGGTACGTCCTCTTCACTGGGAATCAAACTTGAGACCCTTTGGTGTGCGAGTCAATGCTCTAACCACTGTGCACACTGTCCAGGGTGGGTCTGTATTCTTTTACAAATAAATTGGGAACTTTGACTAATTTAGTGTGTGTATGTGTGTGTGCTTGCATGTGGCTTTTTTCTACACATCTGTAGCGCAGTGGTTCTCAGACTTTAGCAAGCATCAGAATCGCTTGCAGTGGTGGTTAAAACAGACTTCTGGGCCCACCCTTGGAGCTTCTGATCCAGTAGATCTGTGGTGGGGCCTGGGAAATTACATTTGTAACAAATCCCTAGGTGATGTTGATGCTGCTGGCCCAGGGAACCACAGTTTGAGAGCCATTACATCACCTCCCTAAAATTTTCTCCTAGGGTTTTTGAGAGGGTTAAATAAGGCAGTCATGTAGGGGGTCTAGGCACAGGGCCTGGCACAGAGTCAGTGTTTGCTGCTGCTGCTGCTGCCACAACCATTGGGACAGCTGCTCCTAGTGCTGCTCCTACTGTTCAGCTGTTCCTACTGCCTGGTAATCCTTCGTTCAGATAACCGTAGTTAGGTATTAAGAGCAGTGAAATCTGCCTTAATTAATTAAAGAATGTAATTACCTCTCTGGGAGTCATTTGCATTTTAAAGAAGCTTGTTAATTCAAAGACATTTGTAATTTGAAGAATATCAGACACTGTGATAAAGAAATGCACACAACTTCTGGTATTGTATTGTGGGAGATACTTTTGAGAAGAGAGTGGACACCATCTAGGCTCCCTACTGGGTCATCTCCTTCTAGACTTGCTACTTAGGAGTCTACTTTCTTTGTAAGATTTCTGAGCTTTTCCACAGCGCATGGCCTGAGTGTGGGAGTAATGCAGTAGCCATTTAGATGTGTGGGTTCTTTGCAAATCTGGTGTTTATAAGCTAGGCGATGCTTGCATTGTGTTTATTTATTCAATCATGTAATAAAAAATGCACATAAAATCCATTTGAAAAGCACGCCTTTCAATTTCATGCTGAGAATAATGCAGGAAGTTCAGTGCAATACAATCATAATCAAATAGTAGCAGAGCAACATTTTATTTGAAATCATGGAATTAGGCAGTAGAGAACTAGTTGGAAGCTAATCTTCTGAAAGTCCTTTGAATGTAATTTTGATTTGGAGAATCTGGCTTGATGGCTACAGGGGCTTAATCTTCTTACTTAACTCCAGAGTATATACAAAGAACAAAAATAGTGTAATGAACAACACTTGCAAATACAAGCTTACCAGCCATCTTGATAAAATGAGTATTGTTTTGTATATGAATGTCAACATCGTGTTTTTCCAATTCAGAAATATGCTGTACCATAAAACTGTAGCAGTTGAAACAATTAGAATTAGTAAAAAGCGATTGAGAGTCAATTTTGGCTCAAATAAACTCAGAAAATTTCTCAAATCCCTCCTTCCTCCCCCTTCCCCGCCCCCACCAAACTATTGAAATTCCCAATTCTTTTCCTAATTTTTTTTTTTTAATCTGGAAAACATCAAACTTTTTCTGGAAGTTGAAGTTAGGAATTAATGTCGGTGACAGAAATACAGTGAATCTAATTAGAAGTCCCTGGGCAGCACCTCATTAGTGTGGTTAGTTAGTAAATGAAATTTCAGCTGCAGTGCATTAGACTTAGTGTCTTTGGTTATTTTTGCTAAAAAGAATTGCAAAATGTCTGCAACTGCTTTTTGTTTCCTCCCCACAAACAAAAAATTATTTAGAATCTTTGGTCGTAAGGGAAGAAATGGCCGTTTGGGGACATATTTTCTGAAATGTCTGTATGTTAATCTTGGATAAGTGAAACAAAAGCCATTTTCTCCCCTGAGGGAGAGAAGCTTTCAATTGTCTGCCTAGCTGTTGGGTTTCACTTTTTTTTTTTTCTTCAGTTAAGTCCTTTAATTTTTTTAAAAACCATTTGTACTTCTTAATTAGATTTCTCTAAAAAAAAAAACTCAACTAGTTTGAACAATATCTGGTAACAGATATTTAGGGAAGATTGAAACATTTATCTGTCAATTGCTAAAATGTGACACTTGTTCCCTTTTTTATGTCACTGCTAGGGATGTTTGTACCTTTGCTGTTTGAGAGTTCATGGGTAATTTAGTGACAAGAGCTTAAATTTCAGTATTTCAGAAGTGTTCATAATAAGTTCTGATAATCGGGCAACTGCTACAGGATATGATACCCTGTCTTCCCTCAGGACCATAGATTATTTTAGAAGTTTTTTTTTGTTGATTTTAGATTAGGTTAGAAGTTTAGCGCTGGGCTCAACCCTTTAGTAGAGACCCTGGAATGCACAGCCTATGCCCACAGTTTAGCCATGATTCCAGTGTTTTGGGGTCTGCAAGTTCAGGCTGGGGTACCTTCTAGCAGTTTCTCAATGGGAGGTGACTTTGTCCCACAGGGGATATTTGGCAATGTGGGGAGCAATTTTGATTGTCACAATTCACAACTGAGGGTGGGGGAGAGGAAGTGACTACTGACATTTACTGACTAGTGACCAAGGATGCTACTAGACAGCCTACACAATGAAGAATAAATCTGACTCAAAATGTCAATAGTGCTGAGGTTGAGAAACTGTCCTATCATCATCAAGTACTTGCTGAATGAGCAGACCCACACATACGGGTGTTACACCTCTTAGCTGCCTAAATCCTTGCAAACTACAGGTGATGTGTGCACTGGAAGGTAGCCAAACATTCCAAAGACCTCCTAGCCTTGTCATTGAAAAGGCTTGGGAGGAACTCTTTATTCCCCTGCTCTCCTTTAAAAAAAATGTACATTTCCAATTTATTTCTCTGTGGAAATCCTTAGGTCAGGTGCACATGGGACATAGTTACACTTTCAGCAACTGACACATTTTTCAATATGACTGATCCCAATTACCGGTCACCAAAATATTTGATTTATCTTTGATGTATTTTTTTTTATGTAGAAAAAGAATCATGTGAGGCCTTGAGTGGAAAACTTAAAGCTCATGTTTCCTGTCCTGCCCTTCACCTGGCAACAATACTGCATGTCCATCACAAGAACTATACAGCACAGAACCCTGGGGGGAGATAATTCATAGGCAGGCCTTCCAGGCAAGAACATGGCTGGTGAGCGACAGTGGAGATTGAAGCGAAGGAGGAATTAAGCAATGGGGGGAAAGAGTTGTGTCCCCCACTACACCACACTTTGATGAGGCGGTTATTGTCCTTCTTTTCTTTTTTTTAAAAAAAAATATTGATTTTTTACAGAGAGAAAGGGAGAGGGATAGAGAGTTAGAAACATCGATGAGAGAGAAACATCAATCAGCTGCCTCTTGCACCCTCCCTACTGGGGATGTGCCAGCAACCAAGGTACATGCCCTTGACCGGAATCGAACCTGGGACCCTTGAGTCTGACGCTCTATCCACTGAGCCAAACCGGCCAGGGCTTGTCCTTATTTTCATGAAAAGAAGGAAAAGTTTTATTTGTTAACACAGGGTATGATTCTTCATCATTTACATTCTCTTTGCTCCTTTCTAAAAAATTTCCATTGACAAAGGAAATGAGAGGAGATTTGGGTACAGGGGTAAATTGACACATAAAGTAGCAGGTATGGGAGTTTTCTTCAAGTCATAAGAAATAGTACTCAGCGATGTCAAAAAACAGCAATTCAACTTGACTTCACGGGTACTGCAAGTTGCGGAAAATGGTGTAGAACTCTGGTGTAAGTCACTTGATGCAAAGGCAATGTAACATGTACAGCTTAAATCAAGAAGCCAAATGCTCAGGGTGATGCAACGTGCAAGAAGCCGTGGCAAATACAGGTGTGATGTTCTACTTCACCTGTTTTTCTTAACGGTATAGAGCCGTGGTCGGCAAACTGCGGCTCGCGAGCCACATGCGGCTCTTTGGCCCCTTGAGTGTGGCTCTTCCTAAGCCTTAGGAGTACCCTAATTAAGTTAATAACAATGTACCTACCTATATAGTTTAAGTTTAAAAAATTTGGCTCTCAAAAGAAATTTCAATCGTTGTACTGTTGATATTTGCTCTGTTGACTAATGAGTTTGCCGACCACTGGTAGAGCATTTGAAAATGTGTTGTTCATGCCAAATATTTTTAAAATTCTGTAAACTTACAGTGCACGATTTGAATCCAGAATATAAGCACAAAGAATAAAACATAGAAGACAAGGAAGCACAGTGCCTGCTTCCACAATCCATGGTGATATGGTTTCTTAGTGAATTTGTGCATGTTTTCCTTTTCCGCTATTCCATGAACATTCTGAACCTCTTTATATTTCCTATTCTTTACTTCTTCTATCTTTATTTATTTACTTTGAACAGCTTTATTGAGATATAATTTATATAGCATACATTCACCTATTAATAATGTATAGTTTAATGAATTTTAGCCAATTTATGCAATTGTGCAGCCATCATCACAATTCAAGTTTAAAATACTTCTGTCACTCCAAAAAGTTTCCTTGTGTTTGTCTGTAGCCAATTCCTGCTCCTACTCCCAACCTCAGGCAACCACTGATTTGCTTTCTGTCTCCCTAGTTTTACCTTTTCTAGGAATTTCATGTGAATGAAATGAAATGATATTGAGTATCTTATGTCTGGCTTCTTTCACTTGTTATAATGCTTTTGAGATTCATCCATGCATGTGTATCAATTGTTTATTCTTTTATATCATTGAGTAGTATTCCATTATATAGGTATAGCACATTGTCTCACTGTCAGGGCTGCTAAAACAAAATACCACAGACTGGGTGGCTTATACACAGCAGACATTAATTGCTCACAGTCTGGAGGCTGGGAAGTCTAAGATCAAGGTGCTGGCAGATTCGTTGTCTGGTGAGAATCTGCTTTCTGGTTCATAGATGCTGTCTTTTCACTGAGTCCTCATATACCAGAGGAATGAGAGAGTTCTGGGGCGTCTCTTTTATAAAGGCACTAATCTCATTCATGAAGGTTTCACCCTCATGGCCTAATCACCTCCCCAAAGCCCACCTCCAAACACCACCACACTAAGGATTAGGTTGTAACATGTGAATTTTGGGGGAGCACAAATATTCAGTCCATAGCATAGATGCTGTTTACCAAGTGCGGGGCATTTGGATGGCTTCCCCTTTTTTGACATTTATAAATTTGTGTTGTGTTGACATATGTTTTCATTTCTTTTGGGTATATACCTAGGAGTGATACGGTACATGTACGTTTAACTTTTTTTTAAATTCTTTATTAGTTTATTTTTTTAATTCTTTATTAGTTAAGGTATTACAAATGTGTCCTCATCCCCCTCATTAAATCCCCATCCTCCCCCCCGCCACTCATGCTCTCATCCCCCTGTTGTCCATGTCCATTGGTTTGGCTTATATGCATGCATACAAGTCCTTTGGTTGATCTCTTCCCTTTACCCCCTCCCTCCCCTACTTTCCCTCTGGGGATTGATAGTTTGATCACTGTTTCTCTGTCTTTGGATGAACAGGGACAGATCCAAAGAAGGAGAAACAGCGATCAGACGTTTAACTTTTGAAGAAACTGTCAAACTGTTTTCTAAAGAGGCTGCACCATTTTCCATTTCCGCTAGCAATGTACGAGGATTCCAATTAAGCTGAATCCTCATCATACCAAACACACTTGCTATGTCCATTTTTTTATAACTATCCTAGTGGGTATGAGGTACTCTTCCCCCCTTTTCAATGCCTACTTCCTCCTTTTTACCCTCTCTTATTCTTTTCTCCCAACTTGTGCCTTTAGCTGGTTGGGCTAGTACGGCAGACACATTCATTTACATCAATCTTATTGCTAACCAATTCTTAGTAGACAAATAGTCAAGAAATGATGCTGGTCTGGATTCAAAGACTAATCCCTTGTGGCAAACTATTCAATTCTCTTCATAGAAGTTCACATTCTTCTTCCAAATGCTCTAGTTTCACATGTAGCAGAGTAGAACAGGCAGCTTTTAGGCCACGAAGTATATCTGTTTAGAATTAGCTCAATAATGAGAGTACAGTGACATTATAGTCATACACACATATAAGCATTTCCCCCCAAGCACCTAGAAATGCCTACCATTTCCTTCACACCCTCCACAGTATAGAGGGATTAGAGGATTTCCTGCGTTCCCCTAGTTGAGGGCAGATTTACTTTTGCTGGTGTTCTGGTCTTTGGTTTGTCTACCCTGAGGGCTTTGCCCCATTGGCCTGAGGCACATGCCTGTGAAGCTGAGTTTTTCTCTCTGTTCTGCATGGTGCCTGAGCCTCACCTGCTTCAGCTTTGCAGCTTTTGTTTCAGCAATCCACTAGGAGCAGGGCTTCTCCACCCTGGATGCTCATTAGAGTCACTAACTGAGCTTTAAAGCGATGCCCTCATTCTGGTCTTGCCCCAGACCATTTAAACCGGAACCTCATAGACTTTGAAAATGCAAAAATGACTAAGGGCCTCCTTTTCTGTCCCCAAAATAGATTTTTCAAAATTCACTACTTGAGATTATAAAGATATGGGAAGAAGCACGTCAAAATAATGATAAGGGGGAAAAAAGTATAGTCTGAGAGCCATGCTTTAGAAGTAGTTGGGAAGTTGTGGAATCATCTGGATCTGGACTCAGAGGATTCAGGCTGTGTCCTTGATGAATATTCATAAGCCACTCAGCTCCCAGCTCAGCCCTTCCTGGCTATAACCCAGGACTCACACTTGCCTGTGGTAGTATTAGCATCAAAGGGATGATATACCTAGAAGTACTTTAAATGATATGTTTTTAGAGCACTTCACGTCTGCTAATTATTTATTTTTACCACATTTTATTAAGGTTGTCTGGCCTCACTTTCCCACATACTATTTGAGTTTATTTTTATCTTGTGTTTCCTCCTTTGATTGGGCTAAGAGCATAGTTTCTGGAGACAGACTGCCTAGTCACTGATCCCAGCTGGGACCTTCCACTGTTGTACTCCTTCAACCTCAGTTTTCTCCTCCGTAAAGTGAACATAAAAATGTCTACCCCATGGTTTCATGAGAATTAACAAGGTAATGCTTGTGAAGCTCTTAGCATACCCTTTACATAGTAGGGATCAGGAAGTGTTAGTTTTCATTATTATTATTAAAAAGAGTGAGTCTTAAAATATCCAGTGAGATCAGGCATGTTATGGTGATGGTTGAAAGGACAATTGCACCCCAAGTAATCCATTTTAAGATATTTTAAAGTCAATCAGTTTCAGGGTACATGCTTAGACTCCAATTAAATGGCAGTTTTTATAAATGAATTTATTTGAAATTTAATTTTCATTATTGCATTATGGATTTTCCCTTCATACAGAGCATGTAGAAGGAAGCATTTCATACAAGTTTCATGTTCTAAAATAAAGGAATTGTGATCAAGTACTTGTGTATTATCAAATTATAAACTTGTACAAATTGCAGAAAACCGATTTTTATTTTAGAACTGCATGTTTTAAATTACCAAAATGATACATTGTTTAAAAGCTTTTTATTATGAGTATGGTCAAATAGTCCATAATCTATAAAGTTGGAAAGAACAGTATATAATGAACTCACATGTACCTATCACCTTCAACAATTAACAATGCTTGACAGTGTCACATAACTGAGAGGTAAAGGAATTCTGATCAAATTGAGTTGACATATTCTTGTTAAAAAATCCAAATAATATAAAAGTGTGTGATGTACACACAGAATACCCATATTTCCAATCATCTGTTAATAAAACCCTTTAATAAGGATGCTGTATCAGTCAGGACTTATGGAGTCACACGGTGTCATAATTTAATGAGTGATGGATAAAAATTCTGGTCATATCCTCACTGAGGATGGTTCTGACATATCAGTTACTTAGAAAATCTTATCTTTTCAAAGTAAAGCCCTTTAGCTGCCATTCTGTTTTAGATCATCATAATTCACTTGTTTCTTGATAGATATGGAGTATACATTTTACAAATTTCTGTAATTGTTCCCATGGTCACGCATAAATAGCAAAATAAATGATTACAACTGTATTATGAGGTGATTGTATTCTAATGATGCTTTGGGTGAGGGATTACAAATGTGAGAAAAAGAAAGCTCATTATCTCCTGGTTAGGTTCAAGGACACCATCTTCCTGGATGAAAGGTGATTCTGGTATTCACATTTAGCACAGATTCTGAGCAGTACATTGAAGGTTATGGTTTGAATTTTTCCCAAATTAGGTACATAGTCATTTCTGTGTGTGTGAGAGAAAATGGAAATTCAGGTCACATTTCAACTTGAGTTCATTTTCCAAATTGCACCTTCAGAAGCAATGTCTATGCAACTAACTGGCAGATTTTGCCTTCTAGAAAGCCCTCTCCCATTGTCCCAACTTCCACAGATGATTTGATTACCTTGAGCCCTGGGCACACCATAACATTTTATTTTATTTTTTACAATATATTTTTATTGATTTCAGAGTGGAAGGGGGAGAGAGAGAGAGAGAGAGAGAGAGAGAGAGAGAGAAACATCAATGATGAGAGAGAATCATTAATTGGCTGCCTCCTGCATGCCCCACACTGGGGATTGAGCCCACAACTCAGATATGTGCCCTGACTGGGAGTTGAACCACAATCTCCTGGTTCATAAGTCAATGCTCAATCACTGAGTCATGCCGGCCAGGCATAATATTTTATTTTAGGTTTTGCAGAAGTCTTGGGACTTCTAATACCTTTTAAAAAAAAGAAGTGGTTGTTTAGTAGTTTTTAATCTGATTCCTCTAATTAATTTTAATGCTTTCTAATTAGATTTAATTTTAAATTTTTCAGAAATATTTGACGAGACATCTTTTGCACCATCCACAACATTTTCAGTGAGTTTTAGAGAAATATCTTAAAGAAGTATTATTAAAAATGTTACACAAACTAAGTTTAGCTCCTATATATACAGTATGTATTAAAGTATTACTGACTGGATTAGTTCAACAATTGGGCCACACAGGATGTTTCATAAAGTTTAGACACTAGAATAACATCTTAAGGCAATAGTAATTTGATTTTTTTCCCTAAATGTGTTGCCATAGATTTTCCTAAATGTTTTACAAACAGTTATTAAAAGCACATTGAGAATCCGAATTCCCTTTGGGCAAAATGTTTTAGTACTTAACTTTCATTTAATTCAAAATTACATATGGTTAGAGTTGCAGAAAAACATCAGAAAATCATAACCAGCTATCACAACATCACATATTTAAATCAATGCAGTGCAGCCTCATCAGAGGCACCTCGAGGTGCCTAATAATAAAAAATAAGTTAAAGCAATCAGTATTACTCTTCCTTACATTAAAAAAAGGCCATTTTAATTTTAAGTTTGTTCCTATCAATTGAGACTGCCCTGAGATGCTAAAAAGAAATTTCTAGTGATGGTGAATTTTTGAGATGGGCTTACTGCCAGAGAGAGAACAGGAGGGCTCAGTGAATAATTCTTAAAGGCTGGGAAATGTGAAAATCTATCTGGAGAAAATGATTAATAAATTTGATCTAATGTCCCAGTTCACAATTGCACACACAAAAAGGCTTTGTTTATACAATGAAAGCATTTAGGATTACCTGAATTGGAACTCGGACAATTAAATTTTATAATTTGAAGGATATGCAAATAGGTAATCAACTAACTGCTAAGTTATTTGAAACTCACCGAAGAGGGAATCTATGAAATGAGCCAGCTGGTGGATGAAAAGAGCCAAAGAATTATGTTTTATTTCTATTTAACGTTTCCATTTTAATTGTGCCTCTAGGTAACAGGTTTATAAATGGAAAGCCTGTCTTTTGTATGAAAGGTAGAATTACTCTTTTAAATAAATTTTAAAGTGTAAGAGTTAAAAAATACCTTCAAGAGAATAAATTATCAAAGAAGAATACAGAGAGAATTTGCCAATGCAAAATTATGCTATTTCTGTACTCAAAACTATTCACATAAAAATGCCAATTAAAGTTACCATGTGTTTTAGTTGGCTTAAAGTAAAGGTAAGCTTAAAATTTTTCTTTTAGGCCCAATTTCAATTTAAAAAAAATCTTTGATCTGGATTACAATTAGACATCTCTCTATATTTATGCTTCTTCCTTTCAATCATGCCATTTCCAGGGAATAACAAAGAATTTTGGTGGGTGCAGTTGAATTGGTACAGTACTTTGAGACCTGGGGCTTATATATCTTACCCATAATGTACTGCCATGATTCTAGGCTTGACGGTCCAGGAACACATGAACAAGATTTGTACCTTGTTTCTACTCACCATGGGTTGTTTTTTTTTAATTTTTTTTTTTTTATTGCTTAAAGTATTACAAAGGGTATTACATATGTGTCCTTTTTTTTCTTCCCCGCCCTTGCTCACCATGGGTTTAAACTTAATGTGCTACCTGCTTTATTTGGTGTCTATTGTTTACCATTACATCTGCACAAAAAATTTCAATTTACACTAAAAAAGGAAAAATATACATTTTTAGCACAAGTGTCCCTTTTAGGGAGATCAAGGAAATAGCAATTTGGAGATCAGATAGTTTGATTTCTTTATGAAAAAGAGTTTTAAAAAGAGTGTAGGTTAGAGAGCAACCAAAGGTCTTGTATGCATGCATATTAGCATAACCAATGGACACATGGGGAAAAAGGAGACATATGTAAAACTTTAGACAAAGAAAAAGTGCAAAAGAACAGGTAACATTCCTACTTAAAATTTAAAGTCATTGCTCTGGAATAAAGCACATTTTCTAAATTATTTCAAGGATTTAAACTCACACAAATTTTATAAGATTTGCCTGTCGGTGAACATGGGTTGCGGTAAAAGGAAGCTAAATCATACTGATTAATGAGGACAAGAAATGATGGGTATTTTTAAAAACAGTGACAAGATAGCCATCTTTAAACAATTGAAACATTTCAATAGGGACCCAGCTCTTAGCAGTATCCTGTAATAAAGAGAACAGCCCGGCCAGCATGGCTCAGGGGTTGAGCATAGACCTATGAACCAGGAGGTCACAGTTCAGTTCTTGGTCAGGGCATATGCCCTGAATTAAGGGCTAGATCCCCAAGATGGGGTTTGCAGGAGGCAGCCGATCAGTGATTCTCTCTCACCATTGATGTTTCTCTCTTTCTCCCCCTCTCCCTTCCTTTCTGAAAAAAGAGGAGAACTGGGAGGAAAAGAACTGCAATTGTGAACTCAGTTGATTTGCAGAGCATGGAAATACTGACCCTTCCTCCCCAACACCCTGCATTATGTGTTAGCACAAATAATAGATAAATGGAAGCCAGCAAAGGATTCAAGAAATTCTGACTTGTGAGGAAGAGGAGAGCTGAGACCCACACCCATCCTAAATTTCCTCTCCGAAAGATTGTCAGGTTCAGTTGATGTTTACCAACACCCTCATATGGCTACTTTCTGTCCAGATATTTGCGTTTTGTAATCTTCTTATGGGTCCTCTTCTGAATCCCCACATTTGCTTTACCACAAGATCCTGCCCTTTTTACTTCCAAAGACTCTCTCCATTTCTGCCTCTCTTTTCCAGTCCTACTGTTGCTGCCTGGGTTCCAGCCCTTGTCTTTTCTTTCATGGACTGTAGCTCCCTTGACTTTGTGCCTGAAATCACCTCTACTTCCAATGCACCCTGCATTCAGCCATCAGAGTGATATTTCTATCACAAAGGTCCCCTTGGGTCATTTTTAAGCTCAAAATTCTCCAGTGGCTCCTATCTCCTGCCAGAGAGAATAAAAACTCCTTACATCTATCAAACACCCGACCCATTACCACATGCCCAGTATCATTACTGCCATTCTATTCAAGCAATAGAGAACTACTTGGAACTCTCCACTCATGTTCTCCCTTTTCTCTCCTGTCGTTTTTCCTTCTACCCTTCCTCTCATGCCCAGCATCTGTTTGTTCTTCAAGGATCATTCTTTTCCTGAAACGTTAAACTGACCCCTTTATTCTCCCCACTGTTGCCTCCCCCAAAAGTTCAGGCCTCTGTTTCTGCTCCCCTGATACCTAGTACCTGCTCTGTAGTCAGGCAGGATGTTATGTTGTAATTGTTTGCATGTCTATTTCTACAATAAGCCATAAGCTGATGAAGGTCAGGGAAGACCATTATTCCCTCTGGGTATCTACAACCCACAGCACACAATTCCTGAACACTGCTGCCCAATAAATCTTGTTGAGTGAATGAATATGTGAATAAGTTGCATGAATGGAACCAGATGAACCAGAGAGATGGAAAATGCCACATATCATTGAGAATTCACTGACCTGGTGATTTTCTGTATTTAGAATTCAGATTTTGACCTTCAGTCCCACTAAAGAAAATCCAGCAGGTATTAAGAACAGTTGTTTTCCAAAGGAGACTTAATGGCTTAGACTTTGGAAAATCATGAAGGGATAAAACCGTGAGCACTATTTTCTATCATAGGAAAGACTTTAAATAAAAAACCCCTAACAACAACATTCATTGTGCTTACCTTTTCCTGTAGACAAAATAAAATAATGAAAAGCTCAGAGGGCTATTTACAGATGTCTTAAAGATTTGGGGCTGCTTGTCAAGGCCGATATTGGAACTCTCTTGGTTTGGCACATCAGGTGACTTCAGAAGGAGGCCCACCGGGGAGTCTCAGAGTCTCTAGAAGGACTGGAGGCTAGAAATGGGGCAATGCTGGATCCAGGAAAGATGAGAGAGATACTAGTCCAAAGTGGAATCATATGGCAGCCAAGGCATAACATGGCTGCAGGAGAATCCAAACAATGCCTGTAGTTCTAAAGTCCTTTTCATCCTAAGAGCTCAAAGTGCTTTGCTCCAGCTTTCTATAAGCCAGAGGACTTGGGTCTGAGAAGACTAATCTGAGACCAGAAAGTTTCAAGGGCTGGCAGTTATGTGTTTTTGTCTGGGGGTTGTCCTACTTGTGAGGCTTAGGAAGTCACTAAAATGGCTTTTTCTAACCCATGTGATGTTAACTATAACTTTAAGTCTTCAGGGGGATATTTACCCCCTTTAGTCATTGTGTTTTTGCTTCTATGTAGTGTAAGTCCCCACTATGTGAATGTTACCACCAGATTTTTACCTTTCGATGTGGAATAAATGCTTCCTACTTTTCTAGTGAAGAATGACTGATAAAAATGGTACCTCATATTGAGGAAGTGGTAGCAAACTCACACTAAATAATATATTTAAAATCAGACACCAGATTTCTTTCTCTGGCACTCAGTAAAATACTGGTTAAATCAGAGAACCATATCTATTGAATATATACCAAATATTGGGCTAGGCCAGAGAGCAAATTTCTAAGTCAAATGGGATAAAATTCCTGCCTTCAAAAAACTTGTAGTTTAAAGAGAATGAGAATAGGTCAGCACTTGTGGGACACTGTGGTGGGCGCCATGAACAAGCATGCAGGAATTATTGTGGGTACTCAATAAGAAGAGAAGTCCAAACCAGACGTGTGTGTGTGTGTGTGTGTGTGTGTGTGTGTGTGTGTGTTAGAGTGAGAAAGAGACAGAGAGACACAGAGAGAAGTTCTTGAAATTTGAAAAACAAGTAGTAATTAATATTCTTTTTTTTAAAAAATATATATATTATTGATTTTACAGAGAGAGGAAGGGAGAGGCCAATGGTACATTTCTGTATTAAAAGACCATTTGTAAGTTTAAAAATAATGATACATTCAAACAACACATTCAAAAAGTTGAGAATGGATAATGAAACTATGAATACAACAATACAACATACCCAGTACTTCAATGGCCAATGCTTAACAGACTTTGAAATGTCACTAAATTAGTAGGTTTTATTGTTTTAACTTTATAAATGTATTTAAACTATTTTTTATCTTTTAATTATAGTTGACATACAATATCATATTAGTTTTAGGTGTACATCCAGTGATTAGATATTATGTAACTTATTAAATTATCATCCTGATAAATCTCATATCTATCTGACACCATACATAGTCATTAGAATATTATTGACTATATTTCCAATGTTATACTTTATATATCCATGACTATTCTGTAACTACCAAATTTGTACTTCTTTTTTTTTGAGAATATTCTTGTTAGAGGGCAGCATGTGTGAAAAATGTAGGCCTAACATCATGATGTGGCTTAATCAGTTTATGTGGCTAAGGGAAGAGTGCATGGGGTGGAGGGTGAGTGATGGAGATGACTGATGAACCACAGGAGGTATCCAAAGGGCTTTGGTGTTAGGCTAAGGAATTTTTACCTTCTCTGGAAGCTCTTGGATCTATTTAGGGTCATATTTACATTTGATTAAAATTCCATTGGAAGCAGTATGGAGCCTGGCTTGTAGTGGAGTTGAACCAGAGGTATAGAGACAGGGAAGATGTTCTTACATCCATCCGGGGAGAAATCAGTGAAGTCCAGTTCTGGGGTAGAGTATGTGGGGTGGTTATGAAAGAGGACTTAGTGACGGGTGTAGACATGTAGACATATGTATGAGAATGTATGTATGCAAGTGACAGGAAAGATGTCAATTTGGTTTAATATCTTATTGCCAGCTTTTGAAATGTTTTGTTAAAGTGAAGTGCCTCTTCACACATTTCTTCCAAATCTACGTTTGGCTGTAGTCTTCAATGATAAAGTTAATTTGCCTCATTGTATATTTAAAGTTCCTCAATGATACCTCAATTCATACCGTATTAACTCAGATGATGCCAAATCCTCTTTCACAGATGGAACCTGTGAGCAGCCAGCAGGCAAGATGAGATACCACTGATGCTTAAGTGGCAGAGCCAGGATGCTCTCTCTTGGTTCCGAGCCTAGAGTTTGGTTCACATAGCAGCTTCCTCTAGCGCAGTGGTTCTCAACCTTCTGGCCCTTTAAATACAGTTCCTCATGTTGTGACCCAACCATAAAATTATTTTCATTGCTACTTCATAACTGTAATGTTGCTACTGTTATGAATTGTAATGTAAATATCTGATATGCAGGATGGTCTTAGGCGACCCCTGTGAAAGGGTCGTTTGACCGCCAAAGGGGTCGCGACCCACAGGTTGAGAACCACCGCTCTAGGGAAAGCTGGCATATCTGCTCTTTCCAGTGGTGCGGGAGCTCGGCTTGGCTATCTTATCCCTTTGATGTAGATTTTATAGCATGTATCCATAGAGAGAAAGAATTCCTTAGCAGTCCAAAGAAAGTGCTCTCTGGGTGGGGCCACGGCTGCTTGCTTTGGCCTGGGAAACTCTAACCAATTCTGTCCAACACCTTCAGAGAGAAAGAGGGGTTTGCTAGTGATTCCATGACCAAGATGAAGGTGTAAATTTAATTCCCGGGCTTCTTGTTCTTATCCTGGGTTCCTGACTGTTTATAAAGTTATGCTTTATTGCTAGGAGAGTTTTATGACATGAGTGTAATGGTGTTAGAATTTCCTCCAGGCCCAGCTCTCCCAATTTTTCTCACTGTCTTTCCTGCCATCATCTTCACCAGCAGCCATTTCCTATGGAATGCTTTTATTAGGAGAGTGAAACCATAAACCCAAGGTTGGCCCAGCCTGTCTTTTCACAGGCCAGGGTGTTTGCAGACTGTTGCTTGAGGTTCTGCCAGTGACTCCAGCCCATTAAGCCATGGATAGTTCTCTCTGGATATAAAGTTAACGGTGACGCTGGCTTCACAATGTAATGGATGTTTTATTTTGTTTTTATTTTCCTTTGTTTGCAAAACCAACTAAATAACAGTTTTTCTGGCTTTGCAGTGCGATGGGTGTTTGTTTGTTTTTTTCCATCTCAACCAGACAGAGCATAGCAAATGTTACTTGAAAAGAACGGAGAAACTGGCTATGGATGTTAATGTGGTCTTGAGATTAGAGTTCTGGAATGAAAATCTGAAGACTGAACTCAGAATATTAGCCTTCGGCAGTGATATAAGTAGCATAATATTTATAGTTGGTTATGTATTTATTTTAAATAAAAAACAGTTGTTATATGCACCTGTGATTGTATGGATATTAAAGTTTAGAATGAGACAAAAAAATTTTAAAAAGAGTTATTGTAAAGAAAAGTATTCTTTTTTAAAATATATGTATTTCAGAGCGGAAGGAAGAGGGAGAGGGAGATATAAACATCAATGATGAGAAAAAATCATTGATTAGCTTACTCCTGCATGCCCCACACTGAGGATTGAGCCTGCAACCCGGGCATGTGCCCTAACTGGGAATCCAACCGTGACCTCCTGTTTCATAGATGGACGCTATGACATCCTGATAGGGCAGATGTGGTAAAGTGAGGAAGACGGGACACAATTGTCTGCAGTTTAGGAAACACCTCACCGTGCAGTCAGGTCTGTAATAATAAAAAATGATAGAAATAGTAAAAATAGCTAGCATTCATTGAGGTTTGCTATGCACCAGGCACTGTTCTTAGCACTTTACGCAGGTTACCTCACTGAAATCTCACAACTCTATGACAAAGGGAGTCAGAAAACCTGGACTCTTCTCCTGCTTCTGCCATTTACTGACAGGCGACTTTGCACACATCTTCTAATCTCTTAGTGTGTCATTTATCTGTCCTAGAGGGTTGTGAGTTTTGAATGAGATAATATGATCTAAACACTCTGGTGGGTTGCTTTTAAAAAATGACATCTCATATCCCATTACTCTCCTCTGAAAATTCTCTGTGCTAGGGCAACTGCCACCACAGTTATCTAAATGGAAATATCTTCAGTTGTATTTCTTGTGTGTGAAATCCTTTCTTCTTCATTCTACTTGCCTACATCCTGCCCTTTTTTCAAACCGTAGTGCAAGGCACACCTTCCTGGAAGCTCTCCCACACTCCCTGGCAAGTGCTGTTTTCCAACCATGGATTGCCTGGAGCATTTGCTGCCTGTCCCAACCATTGGCCATCATCACACGCCACCCTAGCTGCTCTTTAATTCTTGGCATCCTGTTTCCCCACAAGATTGTAAGTTACTAAACAACCTGGACCCTGTTCTCCAGATTATAACTTATCACTCACTGGGTGGCATGAAAACTCCGTGACTTTGAGAAAATCCTTTTTGCCTTAATTTATCCACATGCTCACTTGCTTGGGAGAAAAGGAGAGAAGCAAAGTCATTGTTGGTAAAGGCATGAAAACTAGTTGTTTTTTTGTTGTTGTTGTTGAATTTAGCCACCTGTATACTTGACTTTTATCTACTTAACCTTTGGCTTCTGTTTCCTCATCCTTTATCCCCCAAATCATAGAAATAAAAACAACCCAAACAATAATAACCAGAACCCAAACCCCAACCCCTTGCCCCCCACTAGAAATAGAGGTAGTGATTCATGATGACAAGCAGAATCCGTGTGAATTGGTGTAGAGGGAGCTGCCCAGAGCTCACTTCTCTTGAGGTATCAAGGATTGATGTGGGACTGAAGATGTGGCTGGAGTGTGAGTGGACAAAACCATTTTCTTCTTCTCCAATACATTTAGGCTAGTGGTTAAGGGCTAATGGTGGAGGTCCAGGCCCTGAACACACATTTTATAAGGTGCTTTGAGTCTCTTTAAGTTTTGAGTAAGTGCTGAATAAACCCAAGATAGCATTATTTAATCCAGATGGGTACCAGGCCTTCTTTGTTTGCTATCTTAAATGCCATTACATTTATTGAATCTCAGTAGTTGTTCTATGCCTGTTAAGGGAATAGTAACACATGATGCATATGTTGTCATTTCAGTTAACTTTAAAACTTAAAAATCCCAACAATTGCTTTTCATCAGTATTTTGCTGGTTTCTTTATTTTCATGAGATTTGTTGACATTGGATTCAGGATGACTCATTTTCAAAATATAGAGTGGTGGAGACTGTGAAAGTGCCAGTAAAGTGGGAACCAGGGCTTTGCCCTGTTCAATCTAAGGAGAAGAGGAGGCTGTCTTAAATAATAGATAATAACAACAATATACCTCGTGTGTGTCCAGTGCTTTATAGTTTTCAAAACACTTTCACATTTTTTATTCTGCCTTGACAGAAAGTCGAATAGCAAACAATCATGATGGGTGATCAATATGATGAAGATGCGACACTCTAAGCAGGGCCAGGGCGAATGTGGATGATCTAAGCTGTTAGTGGAGAACGGTAGAGCTGGTGTCATTTTTCAATTAGGACACATGTACATTTCCTAATTGCAAGAAAGGGAAACAAAGGCTGCCCACCTGCGTCCGACATGATCAGGGAGTGAGTTGCATTTCAATATCTTTGGCTTTACTGCAGACTCAGAGGTGAGGGAGCTCTGCTTTTTATATCACTGTTGTTAACTGTTTTGTAATTATTAAAAGGTCGATAAAAGTATATTTTAAAAATTATGGAAAAAGTAACTCAGATTGTATCTCAGATCTTTGAATAATGAACTGATGATGCGGGCAAACACCACTAATAACACTCTCATGTGCATGGAAAAGAAAGTCACACACAGGGTGGGGCAAAGTAGGTTTACAGTGTTCCTATGGAAATAATACAATAACTAATAAATAATAATACAAGAATAAACTATGTGTATTCACAACTGTAAACCAACTTTTGCTCTACCTTGTGTATGTGTGTGTGTGTGTGTGTGTGTGTGTATATATATAGATAAGTGGATAAAAAAGCTGCAGTACATTTACACAATAGAATACCATTCAGCCATAAAAAGAAGGAATTCCTGCTATTGCAACAATGTGAATGAAACTTCAGGGCACATGCTAAGTGAAATAAGCCAAATAGAAAAAGAAAAATATTATATGATCTCACTTATATGTGGAATCTAAAAATAACTGAACTCATGGGAACAGAGTGTAGATCAATGGTTGCCAGGGGCAGCAGGGTGAGTGGTGGAAATGAGAGAAGGTGGTCAAAAGGTACAAATTTCCAGTTATAAGATGAATAAGCTTCAGGGATTTAATGTACAGCATGGTGACTACAGTTAACAATTCTGTATTTATACAAGCATACCTCATTTTATTCCACTTTGCTTTGTGGAACTTTGCAGATATTGTTTTCATCAACATTGAGGTAAGACCCTCCACCAGCAAAAAGATTATGACTTACTGAAGGCTCAGCTGATAGCATTTTTTAGCAATGAAATATTTTTAAATTAAGGTAGTTACATTGTTTTTTCAGACATCATCCTATTGATCACTTAATAGACTATAGTGTAGTGTATGCTTTTATACACAATGGAAAACCGAAAAATTATATGACTTGCTTTCTTGTGATATTCACTTAATTGCTAGGGTCTGGAACCAAACCCACAATATTGCCAAGGTGTGTTTGTACTTGGAATTTGATAAAAGTGTAGATTTTGAAAATTATCACCATAAGCACACACACACACACACACACACACAGACACACAGACACACACACACACACACCCAGCTGTGTGATGGTGAGGTGATGGATGTGTCTGAGAAAGATAAATATCACATGATCTAACTCATATGTGGAATCTAATGAATAAAATAAACTGGTGAACAAAATAGATCCAGAGATATAGAAGCATGGAACAGACTAATGAATTTCAGAGGGAAGGTGGGGTGGGGGTGTGGGTGGGAGAGATTAACCAAGGAATTTATATGTATACTAGAGGCTCGGTGCATGAAATTCGTGCACTCAAGGGGGGGGTCCCTCAGCCTGGATTGCAAGTGGGTGCAGGCCAGGCCAAGGGACCCCACTGGTGCACTATCGGGGCTGGGGAGGGACGCGGGAGGTTGGCCAGCCGGGGAGGGACTGCAGGAGGGTTCCAGGGAATGTCTGGCCCGTCTCGCTCAGTCCCGATTAGCCGGATCCCAGCAGCAAGCTAACCTACTGGTCAGAGTGTCTGCCCCTTGGTGGTCAGTGCACGTCATAGCAACTGGTTGATCGGTCGACTGTCTGCCCCCTGTTGGTCTGTGCACGTCATAGTGAGAGGTTGAGCAGCCTTAGCATATCATTAGCATATTGTGCTTTGACTGGTTGAATGGACAACCGGATGACCAGACACTTAGCATATTAGGTTTTTATTATATAGCACATACAAAGCCCATGGACACAGACAGTAGTCTGGTTAAGGCCTGGGAGGGGCTGGTGTGGGGTGGAGGGGGTCAATGGGGAAAAACAAAAACAAAGGGGACACCTGTCATACTATCTACACTAATAAAAGACAAAGATGCTAATTGACCATACCTTTGCTACGCCCTAAGCCACGCCCACCAGCCAATCAGAGTGACTATATGCAAATTAACTCAACCAAGATGGTGGCC
>NW_005356905.1:451881-459397 GCF_000412655.1 Myotis brandtii | reverse complement strand
ACCTCCTCAGCAGCACTAAGGATGTCCGACTGCAGCTTAGGCCTGCTCCCCGCAGGCAAGTGGACATCCCCCAAGGGCTCCCGGGTTGCCAGAGGATGTCTGACTGCCAGCTTAGGCCCAGTCCCCCAGAGAATGGGCCTAAGCCAGCAGGTGGTCAACCCCAGAGGGGTCCCAGACTGGGAGAGAGCACAGGCCGGGCTGAGGGACTCCCCCGAGTGCACACATTTTTGTGCACTGGGCCTTTTTTCTTTTACACACACACACACACACACACACACACATACACACACACACAATTATGTGAGGATGAGGTGATGGATATGTTAATTAGCCTTATTATTTCACAATACATGCACACACACACATAAAATCATTACATTGTACACCTTAAACTTACACAATGTTATATGCCAATTATATCTCAACATTGCTGAAAAAAACAACACCCCAAAACAAGAAGAACTAAAAAAAACCAGCTATCATGTTGAGCACATGCTGTGTGTTGGGCACTGTGCTAGGCAATTCACAAGCATATTGCTAAATTAATCTTTAACCCCAATCCAAAGAGCTAGTTACTTTCATTTGTCCCATTTTACAGATGGGATACTGAGGTTTAAAGAGATTAAATAATTTTCTCAAGCCTACTGAGCTAGTGATTGATGGGGTTGGGATTTAAATCTATGCTTCCCAATCTCAATAAAACTCAGCATGCTTAATCATTGTGCCATGGTGTGGTGCCAAATGCTGATGGCAATGCTGGTGGAGAGATCTCTATTAACTTCCACAGATCTCTGTTGGAATCAGAACTAGGATCAAGCCCCACGGTTTAGTGACCACAGGTTAGCAATCCAGACACTAAATGAGACACAGAAAAGAGAGGAAGATGGTAAAGAACTTAAATCTTGGCAGTACCAGAAAACATAAATTAAATATCAATGAATTGGTGTGTTTTCTTTTATGCAGCATTACTAACATATATGTTTTAATGGGTAGATTGTTATGATGATAGCCCTCAATGAATCAAGCCTCCCTATGTCTATGCCCCCTTGCTATTTCTCCCATCTAGAAGTGGAATCTGTTTCTCTACACCCTTGAATATGGGTTGGCCTTGCCATTTTCTTTGACCAATCGAGTATGGTGGAATTGATGTTGTGTGGTTCCAGAGATGAGGGCTGAAGGGGCCCTGTGGCATCTGCTCTCTCTCTCTAAGAACTCTGAGACCACCACTCTGTGACACAAATGCATTTTAGACTATTAAAGGATGAGAGGTCACAGACTGAGGACTAGACTGGAATAGACTGAGGTCCCTGCTAAGAGCTGGCACCAATGCAAGACATGTCTCATGAATGATCCCAGGCAAGACCACCCAAAGAACTGCCCAAATTGGCAACACACAGAATCACGAGCAGTAACAAATCATTGTGGTATTAAACTACTATGTGTTGGGACAATAGTTTTGCAACGAGGTAAGAGTTTTGGTAATCTTAAGTATACTTTGAATTATGTAACATTTTTTCTAGCTATTTTCATACAAATCTTGAGATATGCTATGCTGAGGTGGAGAGTGGTTGGCCCCATGCCACACAGCTGAAAAAAGAACAGAGCTGGTATTAAAATCTAGGTTTTGATAGTAGGTGTCAAATACTGGAGTATAAACTCCAATACTCTATTTCCTTTAATTAAATGAAAAAATAATGCTGGTTCATTTGAAAGTTGATTTAATTATGTCTTTAACTGGAGGTCTGATGCACGAAATTCGTGCAAGAGGTTTGACTGCCACCACGCAGCAGTGGCTGCCTCTGCTTCTGCCCCCACCTGCCACAGCGGCCAGGTGCCTCTGCCACCTCTGCCTTGGCCCTTGCCACCGACCACGCAGCAGTGGCTGCCTCTGCTTCTGCCCCCACCCGCCGCAGCGGCCAGGGGCCTCTGCCGCCTCTGTCGCTTCTGCTGCCTCTGCCTTGGCCCTTGCCACCGCGGCTTTGTCCGGAAGGTTGTCCAGAAGGACGTCTGGTCTAATTAACATATTATACTTTTATGATTATAGATAGATTTGGATGATAGGTCTTAAGTACAACTACCAGTAGGTATCATTTAAATGTCTCAGGAAGCTGCATGGAGATGATCTATGCAGCCTCTGAAAGTGAGTGCACTGAGGTCACCCCCGCCTTTTTCTTTTCACCATACAGCCTGGCTCATGACTTCCTCCTTACTCTGGGTGGGACTTCCCAATAAGGTATAATTATTAGGAAGTTACTTCTTCCATTTAGAGTTTCTTGAAGTAGCAAAAATAAATTTCATTTCGAAAGATCAATGCAAACCAAGTTAACCATTTAAAAATGCTGTGGAACGTTCCTGGAGTGTTAATCTTGCAGCACCACAGGGACCATTCTGTGGGCTTGTTTAAAACTAAAGCAAAAGCAAGACAAATCCAAACTGAACTCGGTTTCTTCAGAGATGGAAACTTTAACTTGTATCCAAATTAACACTAATTTCTAGCCATGATTGAACACCATAGGTGTTTGTTTTGTTTTTAAATGTCCCAGGTTGTCATTTTTTTGTTGTCAGGAAAGACAGGCTGTCATTTTCCTTTAAAATAAATCATACAACAACTGGCAAAAGTATGAGGAAAAGCTGTTCAAGCAGCATCTCACACCTAAATGGAAAAGAAAACGGTCCCTGAAAGGTACACACAGCTTGACGTCTAGCCCAGTTGTTTGTTGTTGTCATTTAACAGAGTGGGCGGTTGCTTCCAGAAATGGAAGTGATTTGTAAAACTGTTTGCTATTCATTTAAGCATTTACTGTGTGCAGGAAGACTTGTTTGATTTGAACAGGTATGCACTTGTTTTAACTATGAAGTGACACAAAGTCAATAAAAAAGTAGAACTAATGATAATTTTACAATCTGGCTTTTCACCCAAATCAAGGCCTGGCATATTGGTTGACAGAATTATGTCCAATAATTTTGCACATGTGAACACTTGCATATTCTCCCGGTTTACTGGAGATCTGAATATCTTTTCTTGGCAACTCAAAATGCCTTTTGGTGTGTAAAGCAAATTATTTAAACATGCTCTAGATACATCGCATAGTGCAATGTTCAAGTGTCACTCTGATGTGATTTCCTTGTCTGAAAAAAAAGCTACCAAAAAAAAGTGCATTGTTCTGCTGTGATTATGCAAATGAGCAAAGACACAGGCTTTAGTTCCCCATATTTTGTTTATTATGTGATGGTAGAAAAGATGAAGATTTAAAAAAAAAAAAAGCCCAATGGCTTTTTGTTTCTAATTTTCTTTCTGTTCATGTCACTGTAAATTTCAATGTCATATTCCTGCATGTTGCTGCCCCTAATCTGACAGTGTCAGAGGATCTATCTTCATTTTCTCACTCGTTTCATAATCTAATCCTCAGCTCTAACATGCAATTAGTGCCCCCTTCGCCCCCTGCATACCAAGCAGGCCGACTGCTACAGCTTTCCCTGTGCAATCCGTTTAGCGAGGCTGCCCGTAATGAATATGTACATTTCGAAGACCTCAGCGCAGAGGGTCACAGGCAATCAACCTTGAATTCAATTATGCGAGTCAAGGTTAATGACTCTCTGCAGTGGTCAGAGGCATTCAGAATCCTGCAGATTAAATCAGCCTGTCAGAGCTGACAATGTAGAAATGACCGAATTACTTGTGTGAGAAACAGGGAATCGTGCAAAGATAAAATGGTGTCAGTCCTCAACGAAGATTACATGGAGTTCTCTGTGGCAAATCAGATTGTAAATCTCCTCTGGACCTGCAATATGATTAGTCTACATAAAGACGTTTCTAGATTGTAATACTGAGCCACTAATAAGACCTCCTGAACTCCACCCTCACTAGGTAACTTCGCTTTTTACCTCATCATTAACATCTTCTGATTGTTCAGCGTGAAATTATTTTTTTTCAGTTATATTCGTGAAGTGTGCTCTGTGTGATCTTTTATAACACAACCCAACATTTAATTGGTAGAAAAAATTAAATATTTATACCACATTTTATACTACATTTCCCCTTAGTTTTCTTTTAAGTCTTTGTCTTAATAATAACAAACCATAACTAGCAGGAAAAAATATCACAAATAGGTTAAAAACAGTGTTGCTCACAAAAACAGGTATATTATTTTTTAAGACAAATATAAAGTCCAGGAATATTAAGACTTTGTTATAATTTATTTTCAGAACAAACAAATATAAATTCTGTTGGAATTTGTTCCAGAGACTAACCAGTCTGTTGTGTGCTGAGATGTGCTATTCCCCAAATTCATGTGTGAGAGAAACTTTCCTTATTCCTTCCACATTCTCTCTAGAGCAGAGTCACTGATGTTGACTCATTTCTAGGTGGAGAATCCCTGACCTGGGATTAATCCTCGTTGGCAACACATTTCTTGCACATTACAAAAGAACGTTTGTACAATTGTGCATTCCTCTAAATGACAATATGTTCTTTAGTAAGTTAGGTTTCATTAAACTCTCTGTGATTTTCAATAATACATTAAAGCAGTGGTTCTCAACCTTCTGGCCCTTTAAATACAGTTCCTCATGTTGTGACCCCAACCATAAAATTATTTTCGTTGCTACTTCCTAACTGTAATTTTGCTACTGTTATGAATCGTAATGTAAATATCTGATATGCAGGATGGTCTTAGGCGACCCCTGTGAAAGGGTCGTTCGACCACCAAAGGGGTCGCGACCCACAGGTTGAGAACCGCTGCATTAAAGACAATAGTAAAGTTATTCTTCCCTCATTTCCACTTTCTTTTCCTTTTTAAAAAATTTTATCTGCATCTCCCTTTCTATATTAATTGAGCACATACTATATATCTTGTATGTGTTGATGCAGGATCAAGGATAAATTGTTTTTATCTGTAAGGAGCTCCCAGTTAAGTGGAGGAAGAAGGAGGTAAGCAGCTAACTGAGTAATACAGTGTGGTGAGTGGTACACTTAGAGGAATATGTAAAGTACTATGATAGGCCCTGAGGATGGCAGGGATTCATGCCGGTGTGAGTGTGCATGGCAGGGTATGGAGGTGGTGTGCTAGGAGGTGAGGCTCAAGCAGCAAGGGAGACTTCACAGAGAAGGGAATATATGAGTTGAGCTTTGAAGGATAAATAGGAGTTTTCCAGGCAGACCAGTGGAAAAATACTTTCTAGGCCTAGAGAACAACATGGGCAAATGTGTAAGATGTGTTTGGGATGGTAGCACGTCACATGGGCTGACTAGGGTACATGGAGAGCAGCAGGAGACAAAGAGAGAGGTCACCTGGGGCCTTGAGTACCTCATGCTCTTGTGTCAGTACACTTCTTGGCAAATCTTGTCAGAAAGCAAGACCTTATCCAAACCAAATCATATTCCTTTTTCCCATTATTTTTTTCAACACATCTGGCTTTTTAATGTTGGACTTGCTAAAGTAGGCTTGTGGTGCTTGTTACTTTACATCCATAGTGAAGTATTATGAAGGTCTGCTTCCCAGCTTCGTATGGGGAGAGAGCAGATGGGTGGGGAGGAGGATCTGTGGTGCGGCTTCTCTGTCTTCACTTTGGGGACCCATGGCAGACCAGCCTCATGCCAACCAGAACACCAAGCCAAGTTCATGTGTTGAGCAAAGAGCTTTCTTGGTGCGTTTTAGCCCCCAAAGTGAATATATATTCTATGAGCCTGGCCTCCCACCATTTCCTATAACTGGAGGTGGCCTGTTTTCTTTGCTCCTCTTTTCTGCTTAGATATATCCTTCAGGTGTTGAGTTGTCATTCTTGGGGTGACCTTCCCAAGGCATGGAGCTGACTGTGAGCTTGTCTACTCCTGGCCGCAGAGCACTAGCTGACAGGACATGAACTTGGCTGATAACCAGAGCTGAAGTGGTCTGTTGCTCCTTTGATTCTTGTTTCAATGACTGAGAGGGTTGTTTACCCATTTAAAGCCAAACCCCCTAGCATGGCCCATACTGCTGGGTGTGATTGGGCCCAGGTTTGTCTCTCTCTCTCTTTTTTTTTTTAGGGTTTTAGAAACTTTATTTTTAATTGTCTAACAGCACATAACTAATGAGTTCTAGGAGCAAGTTTTGGGCCTGAAGAGTATCCTCTTTTTTTCTTTTTTAAAATCTTTATTTTTAAGATTATTAAAGATGTCCCTCCCTCTTTTTTCCCCTCAATGCTCCCCTCCACTCGGTTCCACCCCACCCCAGGCCTTCACCACCCCATTGTCTGTATCCATAGAAATGCATACATGCATACAAGATCTTTGTTTAATCTCTTCCCGCCCTTCCCTTCCCTTCCCTTCCCATTCCCTCTGAGAATTGTCAGTCTGTTCCATTTCCATGCCTTTAATTCTATTTTATTCACCAGTTTATTCTGTTCATTAGATTTCTTACTCGTTTATTTTGATTTTTAGATTCAATTGTTGATAGGTATGTATTTGTTGCCATTTTGTTGTTCATAATTTTTATCTTTTTATTTTTCTTCTTCTTCTTCTTAAAAAATGTCCTTCAACATCTATATATATACAAAGGTCTAAGCAACCATCATGACTGAACAACTGGCTGACCAAATGACCGGTCGGTAGCTATGATGCACACTGACCACCAGGGGATAGTTGCTTAATGCAGGAGATGCCCCTGGTGGTCAGTACGCTCCCACAGCCAACCTCCTGTGGTCCCTCTCCCAGGCCAGTCAGCCTCCCACAGTCCCTTGCCCTGGACTGGGCAAGATGGCCCTGATCAGCCCCAATCGCCCGACAGGCCGAGGGACCCCACACATGCACAAATTTGTGCACTGGGCCTCTAGTTTTATATAATACTGGTTTGGTGGTGATTAACTCCTTTAACTTTTTCTTGTCTGTGAAGCTCTTTATCTGACCTTTAATTCTAAATGATCGCTTTGCTGGGTAGAGTAATCTTGGTTGTAGGTCCTTGCTATTCATAACTTTGAATATTTCTTGCCATTCCCTTCTGGCCTGCATAGTTTCTGTTGAGAAACCAGCTGACAATCATACGGGCATTCCCTTGTATGTAACTAACTGCTTTTCTCTTGCTGCTTTTAAGATTCTCTCTTTGTCTTTAGCCCTTGGCATTTTAATTATGATGTGTCTTGGTGTGGTCCCTTAGGGGTCCTCTTGTTTGGGACTCTCTGTGCTTTCTGGACTTGTTGGTCTATTTCTTTCATGAGGTAGGGGAAGTTTTTTGTCATTATTTCTTCAAATAGGTTTTCAATATCTTGCTCTCTCTCTTCTTCTGGCACCCCCATAATGCGAATGTTGGTATATTTGAAGTTGTTCCAGAGGCTTCTTACACTATCTTCATATTTTTGGATTATTTCTTTTTGCTCTTCTGGTTGGGTGTTTTTTGCTTTCTCATATTTCAAATTGTTGATTTAATTCTCAGAATTTTCTACTCTACTGTTGAATCCTGTATATTATTCTCTATTTCAGTCAGTGTGTGCTTAATTACTGACTGGTCCTTTTTTTTTTTTTTTTTTTTTTTTGTTTTTTCAATAA
>NW_005356905.1:429635-451774 GCF_000412655.1 Myotis brandtii | reverse complement strand
GCTTTCTTCCATTTCTTTCACTTGTGACATGTTTCTTTGTCTCCATATTTTGGCTGCTTCCCTGTGTTTGTTTCTTTGTATTGGGTAGAGCTGCTATGTCTCCTTGAGTTGGTAGGGTGGCCTTATGTAGTAGGTGTCCTATAGGGCCCAGTGGCTCAGCCTCCCCAGTCACCTGAACTGGAAACTCTAGGTACACTCTTTTGTGGGCTTTGTGACCTGCCTTGTTGTAGTTGAGACTTGATTGCTATTGGTGTAACTGGAAGGAATTGACCTCCAGGCCAATTGGCTCTGAGAACTAGCTGTTACTACAATGGGAGAGCTGCTGTGCAGGAGACACCTCTGTGGAGCAGGACTTGCTTCAGTGGGGCTTTGGTGCTCACTGCATTGTCCCCTTGAGTGTGTTGCTTATGGATATGTAGAGTTGTAATCTGGTATTGTCTCACACTGACCACTGGGTACACTGGCTCTTGGGTCTCCAGGGAGGTGCAAAGTCAGCCACTGCCTGGGGCCACCCAGCAGGAGCTACAGAGAGATCTTCAGATTCCTCTTCTTTGTATTGGGTTTGGAAGTGCCCAGATCAGGCCCAGCTATGTATGAAACAAGGCAGGCTGGTGCTGGTGCTGAGTCTTGGGCTTTTTACTGATAGGTTTGGAGTTATTGGGTTTGGAAGTGCCCAGATGAGGCCCAGCTATGTATGAAACAAGGCAGGCTGGTACTGGTGCTGAGTCTTGGGCTTTTTATTGATAGGTTTGGAGCTCCCTGACCCAGCTTCAACTTGTTTGAGAGATTTTACCATGAGCAAGGAAAGGCCATTCATATGTAAAAGCTGCTGCACACAGCTTGGGTGGGGTTGTAAATTGGATGAGGTGGGGTTTTAGGGAATCACTAGGGTGGAGCAAACAGAAATGTCTGCTAGTTAGCCCTGCGACCAGGAGGTCCCAGCATAGGAACAATGATCCCTGCAAGCACCTCCATCTGGAGAAAGCTGTCCCCAAGTTCCTGCTCTGATGCCAGACAATCCAGTTCCTCCTCGTATGTGTCTGTGTTCCCCAGAACCTCGCTCTGGTGGTGGAGCTCAGAAGAAGCAGGACCTTGTAAGTTCAGTTTGTGGTGCCAGCCTTTTAAGAGGAACAGTTGGATCTCAAGCAGCTTCTGTGTCACTGAGCCCCACTCTGCACCAGTTTTCACAGCCTGTAGTTCTTACTGCCAGTAGGGACTTATTTTCCCAGCTCTGGGACCCTGGGCTTGGGGTCTGGTGTGGGGCTGGGACCCCTTGCTCCTCCGGGCGGCCTCCACAGAGACGATCTACCTCCTGATTAAAAATGCAGCCCACGTGGGTGTTGTACCAGCCCGTTCCATCCTCTGTACCTTCTACCAGTCTCAGTGTGCTTTGTTTTTTACTTTTCTAGTTGTAGGACTTCCATTCAGCCAGCTTTCTAGTGGTTCTGGATGATGGTTGTTCTGTATTTTAGTTGTAATTTTGATGTGGTTGTGGGAGGCAGCAAGTACAGATGGTTAACTATGCCGCCATCTTGGTGCCCTCTCGGGGCCCAGGTTTCTCTTACTCAGTGATTTTTAATGCCAGTGGGGAGAAGGGAGACTTGGAAATATGTGAGAATACTTTTGTTGTCTCAATGACCGGAAGGTGCTAGGGAGACATCTGTCCTGTAATATACAGAATAGTCTTGCAATGAAATGAGGATTGTGCAACATCTGATTGTGATAGAGTAAACTTTCTCCTACGTTAGAACCTTCACACATTAAGTCGCTCCAACTGGAAGGCTCTTCCCCCAATCTCCTCCTGGCTAGCAATTCTTCATCTTGCAGGTGACAACTTTATATAATGTTGATGTTCACTGCTCCAATATCATTCACTATACAGCTCCCTTCTCATTGCCTCCATAGAACGTATTTGTAATACATGGCATGTATTTGGGATTATTTTCTTATTTATTGTTAGACTCTTAAGTCTATGAGAGCAGGGACTTTTTTTTCTAATCCCGACCTGAGGACATTTTGTTCATTGATTCTGGAATGAGTGGAAGGGAGAGGGAGTGAGAGAGAGAAACATCGATGTGAGAGAGAAACATTGATTGGTTGCCTCATGCATACACCCTGACCGGGGATCAAACCCGCAACCTGGGTATGTGCCCTGACTGGGAATCGAACCCATGACCCTTCAGTGTGTGGCATGACACTCTAACCACTGAGCACACTGGCGAGGGCGAGAGCAGGGACTTTTTTTTTTTTTCTTTTTTACCATTCAGCATCAAGAATAGTCACTAGCACACTGGGCACTCAGTAACTATTTGCTAAGTGATTCTTCTGTGTAGGAAGGATTTTCAGATTTAGGAAATAAAAGGACACTCAGTTAAATTTGAGTTCAGATAAACAATAAGAAATGTAAAAATTATAAGTATGTTGTAAATATTGCATAGGACATATTTATACTAAACAAATGATTCATTGGTTATGCAAAATTCAAATTTAACTGGCATCCAGCATTTCATTTGGCAAACGATCTATCAATAGCTTGAAGGCAGGCACCATGTATTATTACACATCTTTCTGTTCTTTGCACTGTCTCAATTAGTGCCTATAAGAAGTATGCACTTGCCCTGGCCAGGTGGCTCAGTTGGTTGGAGGATACAACAAAAAGTTGCAGATTGGATTTTGGCCAGGGCATATACTTATGTTGTGGGTTTGATGCCCCACAGGGGTACATATGGGAGGTAACCAATTGGTCTTTCTCACATTGTTGTTGTTTTCTCTCTCTCTTTCCCCCTCTTTCTAAAATCAATAAAAAAATATCTTCAGGTAGGTGTTAAAGAGAAAAAGGCAGTATGTACTCAAACTTGTGTTGATTTGATTTGACTGAAGTACATACCCTTTTGGTATAACTGAGTATTGAATCTCTTTATTAATAATTTATTAAATGAAACCCCATAGTAATAAGTTTCCTTAGGATAAAACAAGAGCGACAAATATCTCTTCAATGAGTCTTTTTGTCTGGGTATGGGTATTGGAATTACTTCCAGTAAAAATGTTCCCATTCCTTCAGTCAAAGCAAGGTCTATAATTCAATGTCATTTATGTTAACATGTAGTAGGTTTATTATTTTAATAAATGAATGAATACAAAAGGTCTATAATTCAAAACACTAATTATGTTATGAGATATTTTAACGGCTAACCCAAAAATAAGCTCCATAAGTTGCCTTCATTTTAAATGAGCTTGGTATTATTCATTGCACACTTTATTCTAGAAGCTCATTCTGAGTCATTTTGAGAACTGTCCTTTAAACAGGATTCAATATTGGGCAGTGGCCAAGGAGCTGTCAGTGGTTATACTAAGGTTCTTCTCATTGAACTCAATCAGAATTCCAAGCAAGACAACAAATGGTCTAGGGCTAGTTTGTGAGCCACATAGCCCAGACATGACAGAAATAATATAAGGGCTATCGCTGGTTCACAGTCCCGAGTTTGGCAGGGTCCCTGCACTCTTGGTACCCATACGGTGGCGCCTGGGCTTTAGAGTGCTATCCTTTCTAAGTCCTCCCTTCTTTTCTTTTGCAGGTGGATTGGTCCAGAGGAATCATGAGTGTCCGGTGGAAGACCATAGCTTCGAGCTTGGAATATTGAAGGTGTTTTGCATGAGAAATGTAAGGTAAAGTGTGTGAATGCATTTGTCTACTTTTCTTCCAACAGCAACTATAGTTGAAAGAACAAACATATGCTGAGTAGAAGAATAAGTGAAAGAAATAACAACAACAAAAAGAATGACATATGGCTAGTTGAGGAGATATGGGTTAAATTAAAGATTCTTTTGAGTGTCTGATATACGTCAATAAAAGGATTTGGAGTTATATATTATTAAATAATGCCAGAAATTATTATTCTTCCAACAGCAACTATAGTTGAAAGAACAAACATATGCTGAGTAGAAGAATAAGTGAAAGAAATAACAACAACAAAAAGAATGACATATGGCTAGTTGAGGAGATATGGGTTAAATTAAAGATTCTTTTGAGTGTCTGATATACGTCAATAAAAGGATTTGGAGTTATATATTATTAAATAATGCCAGAAATTGTTATTACCTTTGTCATTGTCAATATCATCTTCATTAGACATTATTTGGAAGCATCAAAATTAAAGAAAGACTAGGATATGAAATTTAATCTGAATTTACCCAGAACTTTCAAACAAAAGGATACCTCTCTATTAAAAAGCAAGTGTATTTTTCTGTCTTAGTTGGCATTGTTAAGAACAGCTAGCACTTCCGAAGACATTTATATTCTTTACTCCATACAAATAGTATTTCCAAGTTTGTGCCTGTGTAATAGGCCAAAATTGCTCGGGGAGAGCAGAGTGTAATTGCTATCAAGTTGTCTTCTGGCTGTACACTCTCTGCTTTTATGATTCCTTGCTGTAACTTTATGTTTTTCTACTTTTTCCATACCTTTAATACTATTTGCCAAAAATAATTTTTTCTCCCCTTATTCTTCCACTGATCCTCCCAGGATTTCCATTTTTCAAACAAGCCACCTGATTCTATTAAAAAGCAGACAATGAAACAAATGCTTCCAAGCCCAGACTAGCCTGGGAGGTCTGGCCAACACGGATACCACGGGACTCACAGGAGACCCTCGTGATATACGGGTCACACGCCCAATTTAATTTTAGATTGTTTATGCTAAGTCAAGCCAGTCTTGCATTGACTATAATGTCCTATTATTATTCCCCAGCTCCCTTCCTGATCAGTGGAGGTGATTGAGTTGGCTCGTTGAGTCTTTCCCAAATTGTGGTCTTTTTTTCTGCTGCTGCTATGTGAATGAGCTGGGCCCTTTATGGAATTGTGCAATCTTATTTTAATGACAATTGATACTGGTTTTCTGTTTGTGCTGCTGATATGAAATTACCTTTATAAGTAAAGTAAGAAATGGTTTGATTTTAAAAATTAAGCAGCTAATATTACAAAAGGTAAGTGGGTACTCCCAGTAGTTCGATAATGACCTAAGTTTGAGAAACACTGGGTGAGGGTCCACTGATGGACTCATTCAGGGGACACTGCACAGTTTTAGCCACAGAGCACCAGCTGATCAGTCTCAAGTGGTACTAGCAGAGCTGCCCTTGCTAGAAGAAAGAAAGCAGTGGAATTTTCAGGATCCATTACTATATGAATTATGGATTAAATCAGGAAAGGTTCTGAGCTATAGATTGACATGATGCATCCTGTCAAAGGACCACTTATACGCTTGGAAGGTTCATTTATGATGTAACATGTCAAAAGCCCATTTATTAAAATCTCTATGCCCTGGATTGATGATATTGTCTTTTCTCAAAATATATTTTAGTCTTAAGTGAAGGTAAGAGGAAAGAAAAGACAGTTTTCTTTTTAAAGTGACAGTTAGAAGACTATTGCAATTGTCCAGGTAAGTGATGGTGAACTGTGGCTACAAGGATGGTTTGGAGAAACTAATAGGCAGAAATCAATGGGCTTTAGTCACTAACTGGGTTGTGTCTCAGTTTAGAGGCCTTTGAAAATGGGGCTTGACCTTGTTCATCCTTCTAGCTGCCCTCAGGGCCTGTAAGTGCATTTTGCACACCTTTGGCCTTTTTACAAATAAAGGTTTTGAAAGGAAATGCGTACAGATCAGTTTCCTAAGGGGCCTCCTCAGTGAATGCTGATGTATGATAAAAATGTGCTTTGCAAATTTAAAAAACTGTAAGTTTAAAAATGCATATTGAATGTACAATGATATTGAAGATGACAAATTGGCAAATAGTTATAGTGAAATAAAAGTCATGAAATATAAAGAGATACCAATGTTAATTAAATGGCATAACAGACCGTGAAGCAAGTTCTGTGTTGGGCTGATTCTTCTGGTAAATGGAAAAGATGTAGAGATTCACTCATTCATTTGTCTAGTCTATAAATATTTATTGAACACATTGATTATGGTTTTATGGATCCACAGCGCCAAGTGTAGAGGTGGCCAGAACAGGTCGTGGATACTGTATTTCAGAAGTAAATGCTCTGCTCAGGAACTGCTTGCTAAGTGGGATATTATTTATGGGTGCAGACAAATTAAAAACATAAATAACATCCCAGAGTCTAAATCTTTTCAATAAGCACAAATTATGAGTTTTGTATATGTAAAACACAATCTCCCAGTGGAAAAACACTTTATTGATAATTTATATTGTGGGGCAATTGATAAAGTCAAAACCATTCCCTAATTCTGGTTACATTAATGACACCCCTTCCCCCTCAATAGCCAATCCAAATATGTTCAGAGATTAATTTGTGGGTAATAGAGTAGTGTATATTTGGTCAACTCTCATTCATCCATTTCTAGAAGGGTGACTTTGGCATTGCATTCATGTGTTTGACTCCAGTTTGATTCCTAGACTATTTTTAGAAATAGCAACAAGCAAAGGGTTTGCCTCTGGTCCCACTCACACTCTCTCTGGGTGTGACCAACCTCAGGTGAATGGGGGAAGCAGGGGTCACTTGTTTTTGATGGCGTAGACTAGGTAACAGGGAGGAGTTGCCTTCCCTTCTAGCCTGATTATTTCATGTCCACTTATCCCACCTTTTAAATCCATCCTCTACCTAGCAGCCAAAAATATACTAAAAAAAATAAAAATAACAAAACCACCTAAATTGAATCACCATTCTCTTGAAACTTTACAATGTATTTGGAATAAATCCTGACTCTACCATAGCCAGTCCTACTTAGCCTGTCTCCTTTTGCTCATTGTATCTCAGCCATGTTGGTCTTTATTCCATGCCTCATATTTCCTAAGCTCTCTCTTGCTTATGTTCCTTCTGCAGTGACTCCCCCACCCTCCCGCCCCCCGCCCCCGGCTTGAGGTCTGGTGAGACCCTAGTGATCCTTCAGGTCTCAGTTAGGGAGGCCTTACCTGATCACCCAAGATGGAGTCGACTGCCTCCTTTTACCCATAGCTAATATCACTCATAGCATCCTATACTTATTCTTCATAACACTTATGATTTGTCAACATGTCTTTATTTATTTGTTTATTATTTGTCTCTAGTCTAAAGTCTATAAGAGCAATTTACATATCTCTTTTATTGACCATTGAATAATTAGCCCAGAGTACATATCTGGCACATAGCAGATAATCAATAAATATTTGTTGAAAATGTTGACTGTAAACATCTGTTCATTTAAATTCAATAAGCCCATTTTTTTTGTTGAGGCGCAAACTTCAGGTAAGGCTTACAGAGTTGTGTCTCTGTGGACAAAGGAATTGTGAAAGTTCAGGTTATGGTTTGTGGTCAGAGAAGGTATTTTGTCTGCACCCCTGAAATTATGCCATGTGGTGAGGTCGATAGGGTCTAGACACTGGGTGGTCTTTGGCTGTGGCATTTTTCTTTGTGATTTTATAATGGTTGGGAGAAAGTCTTAGTGCTTAGAATCAGAATCTCCTGTAGTAAAGGCACATGGCCTTATTTGTTCCCAATATGTACTGTCTCTCTGAGCCATCTGTTTTTAGCTGGAACTCTGGCTGATACTTCCTGTGAACATGTGGTGCAAAATTAGTGTGAATTTAATAAAGTCTAATAAAGAGCTCAAAGCAGACTGATTTTAGTTTAAACCTTGGGCCAGAACAGGATAAAGAATCTTTGCAATTTCCATGTGGTCCAGCTACCTCCCTTCTTGGAGGGGCTCCAGGGAAGTTTTGGGGTTCCCTTTGTTGTGATTCCCTTGAGTCCTACTTGGCCTTAAGGTTTGGGGAGTCCCATCTTATCAGAGCTCAAGACAGGAAGAAGATAAAAACAATAGAGTAGAGAGAGAACCCTAGAAGTGGAAACACTAAGAGACAGACTTCTACAAATGGTATTCAGTTCAATCCCTATAAAAATTCCAATGTAATTTTTCACAGAAATAGAACAAACAATCCATTTGTATGGAATCACAAAAGACACTAAATAGCCCAAGTAATTTTGAGACAGAAGAACAAGCTGAAGGCATTGTGCTCCTGATTTCAAACTATATTACAAAGACGTAGTAATTAAAAGAATATGGTATTGGCATAAAACATAAACAAATGGAACAGAATAGAGAGGCCAGCAATAAACCAATATATGATCAATTAATTTATATCAAAGGAACAAGGTGTATACAATTGGTAAAAGGACAGTCTCTTCAATAAATGGCATTGGGCAACGACATGGAAAAGAATGAAACGGGGCCACTATCTTACTACATCCAAATTAACGCAAAATGGATTAAAGACCTGAATGTAAGTCCTGAAACCATAAAACTTCTAAATAAAACATTGGCAGTAAGCTCTATGACATAGGTCTTGGCAATGATTTTTGAATCTGACACCAAAAGCAAAGGCAACAAAAGTCAAAATAAACAAGTGAAACGTTTGCACAGCAAATAAAACCATCAACAAAATGAAAAGGCAACCAACTGAATGGGAGAAAATAATTGCAAATCATGTCTGAAAGGAGCTACCACCCAATAGCAAAAACAAATTCAAATAGGAAATGAGCAGAAGATCTGAACAGACATTTTTTCAAAGAAGACAGAAAGCTAGCCAACATGTACAAGAAAAGATGCTCAACATCATTATCATCAGGAAAACGCAAATCAAAACCATTAGATATCACCTCATACCTGTTAGAATGTCTATTATAAAAAGACGAATAACAAATGTTATTACCATAAAAAATTAAATGCAGTAACAGCATTTAACCTCTTCACACATTCCATTGACTGCTTTATTCTCTAGCACCAGGATCCCAAAGTACCCTTGTTCTTAATTCATGTGTTTTCTTCTGCATGGTAGAATTGGGGATGAGCCTAGGGAAACCCGAGCTCCCATTAGAAGTTGAGACTATGCCACAGCATGAACTGTCTGGTCATACTTCCAAAAGGTGCCATATGTGTGTATTTTGCATTTGGAGAGGTATTATTCATCTGTTATGGACTGGATGTTTGTGCCCCATCCCCTTAAAATTCACACGTTAAAGCCCTAATGCTCAATGTGATAGTATCAGGAGGTTGGGCCTTTGGAAGGTAATTAGGTTTAGATGAGGTCACAAAAGTCAAGCCCTCCTGAATGAGATAAGTGCCCTTATAAGAGTCACAAAAGGTCTCTGTCTCTCTACCTCTCTGTCTCTCTCCCCACCCCTCCACCATGTGAGGATAGAATGAGAAGTCGGTAGTCTACAACCTAGAAAAGGGCTCGCAGCAGAACCCACCCATGCTGGCACACTGATCTTGGACTTCCAGGCTTCAAAACTGTGAGAAATAAATTTCTATTTTTTAATGAACTACCCAGTCTATTGTACTTTGTTAAAGCAACCAGAACTAAGGCATCCTCTTTGGCCCTCTCTTACCCACTCCTGGAGCTAATATTTTGGTTGGAAAATTCTTATTAATCTTTCAGTCCTAGTTAAGAAGCCACCTCATTGAATTCAACCACTTACAAGGGTGCCCCATCCATTATCTCTTTAGTCTTTAATATTTCAGTGTTCTCAAGCCCCACCTTCCTACGGCCAGCACTGTGACTCTTTTCCTGAGAGTACTTTTTGGGACCAGAGCCTGCTCTATCCACACACAGGACAGGTAAAAATGCTGGGGAGTTAATGCCCCCCTGGGAGCAGCCCTCAAAAAATGCCTGATAGGATTTGGTGTATGAATATCCCAGCTCCCTCACCCCCTTAGTGGGATGACATTGAGGTGCATGTTCAATACTGGCTGCAGAGTTCCTCAGCAGAGTTAAGCTCTTATCTATACACAAGGGTAGTCTAAAGGATGATAACGCATCCTTTTTAGGCCACCTTCCCTCCCAGTCTAACTTCCCTACTACCCCTTCAGTGTTTACTGAGAGTCCCTCCAAAAATCTATTTGCACTTCATTCTCTTTCTAAACAGACAAAAACCAAAAAATAAGTCATCTCCTCTGTGAAGCCTTTTTAAAATATATATATATTTTATTGATTTTTTACAGAGAGGAAGGGAGAGGGACAGAGAGTTAGAAACATCGATGAGAGAGAAACATCAATCAGCTGCCTCCTGCACACCTCCCACTGGGGATATGCCCGCAACCAAGGTACATGCCCTTGACCGGAATTGAACCTGGGACCCTTCAGTCCACAGGCCGACGCTCTATCCACTGAGCCAAACCAGTTAGGGCTGTGAAGCCTTTTTTAATCAGTCACTCCTCACTTCCCTCTTGTGCTTCTAATCACCACAATATCAAATGTTGGCTGACTTGTCTGTCTCTCACACTGAACTGTGAACTCTGTGGGTGAGAGGATGGGCTGTTATTTACCTATATGCCATCAGCACCTAGTGCTGTGCTGGGCACATAGTAGGTATTCATTGTTAAATGAACAGAAAACCACAAGCTTCTTGAGACAATAGCTTGAATGGCACCTTGTCTGATTCTATAACAAATATTGTTGGTTCCCTACCCATATCCCCTTGACCATCTGCTCTTCTCCCCTTACTGTGTCCAATGACCTGAACCTGTGACTCTACATTGAAAGTCTACCATTGGACTACTGAAAGTGTCTGAATTTATAGCTCAGCCCCGGGGACTCACTTATGGGAAAGCAAATGGGTCCATGTGCTAATTAAAGGCCACATGACTTCTGCTTCTGTGAATTTAGAGGTCCTGGTTCCAAGAGGGAGATGCTTCCTTCATGAGTCACAGTAAGAAATCCATTTACAGTAAAGGTGTGACTTCCATCTGGTCATTCAAGGCTCCTTGTGATAGTAGAAAAGAAAGGAGGTACCATACTGGCTGGGATAATTAATCCCAAACATCATGAAGATATAGGGTTGCTACTACATAATGGGTAGAGATCTAGGGTTCCACTGGGCTTTGTCTTGGTGCTCCCATGGCTATTTTGAATTGTGAATGAGCAATTACAGCAACCACAGCCTGATATGAGAATCGTGACTAGGCTCAGATCCCTCAGGGATAAAGGTCTAGTTCATCACACCAGGCAGGCTGCCTAGACTAGCCACAATGCTAGGTGATGATAAGGGAAACCTCGAGTGGGTGTTAGAGGAATGAGATAATGAATACCAGTTATGAACTTGAGATTAATTGTAGCAGTGGGCTTTTACTCATCCCTATAACCCTCCCTTCCTCTCCTAAGTTTTTCCCAGAAATTTTGACCACCCATCATTTTGAAGAAACTATATCAGAATGAGGTGAAACATAATGTGAGATGTAACTGGATGTAGGCAATTACATCAGTTCAGATGCCTTTACCATTTCTGTGTGCCTCTATTCTGGTTCAGTATGCTTTTGCCTTTTATAACCCTTGTCTGGGCCTTTCCCTCAGGAACCTGCCTGCAGGGTGTTGGAGCATCTTTTCCTGCAAGTATAGAGAGTTAGAGTGCCCCATTGTAGTAGACTTTGCCAATGACTTTAAAGGATAGCAATTTGGGAGCCCAGATCCTGTTCCTCAGGTCAGGTCTCTGACACATAATCTAAGCTCCAGAGTTTTCCTTCAGGATCAGGCTTTCTGTCAGAGAACTTGACTAGAATCTCCCCTTTGCTGTTGTTTCCCCCATTCTCTTACTGGATTGTTCTGGGATAATGTCTCCATATGAATCTTTATCTTAAATTCTGCTTTTGGAGAGCCCAACATAAAACAGATTCTTCCCTCCTTGTCCAACTTTTCATAAAATACATTATGATTGGGTCGCAGTTGTTTTTTCCAATGACTGCAGCCGAGTAACTGGATGCAGATCCACTGAGGGGGCAGTTCTTTTTTGAGATACGATTCTCCCGAGTCTCTTGCATTGCTACACGTCTTGCAACAGAGACACTGATTGCCTTTGGTTCCAGACTTTCTTTTCAAAACATTTGTAGAGTGAACAACTTTGGAAGATAGCAAAGGTCCAGCATGCTTACCGCTTCACATAAAAGAGTCATGTTCCCTAAGGTCGGGATTCCTTTCTGATAACATTGTGCAGGCATCTTTGGGGGTCCACCCACATTGCCCTAGGGAACTGCGGAGCAAGAGGAATTGATGCAAATATGCTGATGGTCATGGTGTTTGTTGTGCTCTGAGTATAAAGTCTTTTGTCTCTGACCCAGAAGCCTTGTGTCTTCTGCCAGCATCCATGAAACTGAGGCAGGCTAGCTTCCTACCTTGAAAATAGGGTAAAATCTTCAATTCTTTACTGTTCTTGATACTCTTCTGCTCAGGAATGGCCAGTGGTTCCTTCCCTTTTGTGCTACTTATTTATTTGCCAAATCTGCCACTACAGGCTTTTCTGACCCACTCATTGGATGTGGCCTCATTTCCCTCAGGTCTCCTCTCGTGGTATCTACTGAGTGGTCATATGTCATTTTGATCTTCATTAACAACAACAACAACACCCTATACAACTAAAAAGCACTTCCCCAGAGATGCTCTGCCTCAGACACCCAGGCTTTCCTGGTTGACTGAACATTAAAAAACCCCAGCTCTTCTTTGAGCTCCTGAGGTTCCTGCTGGCTGGGCCTCCCTTCAGCCTATCCTAGCCTGCTGCCTTAGGCTAAAGGTCCTACCCCGATCAGAATACCTCCTTCACACATTTCCCTATTTTTGATCCTATATATGAAAGCCTAAGTTTTCAAATAGAATTTGAGTTGTTCATTTACATGTTAAAATGAGCCCAAAGGACTTCATAAATTGGCATGTTATTATTTCAAGTGACAGAGAAAATAACACTGAGAAGTTAAACCCAAAGTTTCTTGACAGCTCATTTGTGAAATCAGAAAATCCTATTTTTTTAAAGTTTCAATTTCTATTTTACTTACTGTCAAAGTAGTGATTTTGTTTTTATTACCGCCCAAAAAGCCCATTATCTCTTTCATCACATGAGACTGCCCAAAATAACATGTCTCACTTAGAGAGAGACAACTCAAAAAATGAAGGGTTGTGGTTTTGTTATGGAATGTCTCAGGCTTTGATTGGTACAAAGGAACTTGAAAAATCTGTATTCTGGAGACTTAAAATCTGGTGAAGATTTTATTTTAGGATTTAATACTTACATAGTTTTGAGCAACATATCCAATTCCATGGGAAAATTGTGGGTTATGAACAAGTCCCATTTTTTATTTACTGATCTTGAGCATTTAAGTTCACTAAGCTTCTGTTTGTTTGACTGTAAAGTAGAAATAATAATAGCAGTAGCCCCAAAGGGCTGTTAGGAGGATCAAATGAAATGATGCATTTATATGCACGATAAAGCATTATGCAAAGCTGAGCATGCTGTATGACACAGAAGAGGAATTTAATAAATGTTTGTGGAATGAAGGAAGAAGATGTTATTTAGCAACTGCAAATAGACTCAGATCCTTTAAAGGAGATGATTTTGAACCCCGATAAAGATGAAGTGATTTTTCATAAAATAAAATTCATAAAACTTATTTTCCTGGATCCAAACTTTGTTTAGGATTTTATGACACCAAGGATGGTTGAGTAGGAAACTAATTGCTCTCCATGACATTAGCTTCAAAAGTTTAGGAATTTAGCCTCTACTCTATGATTAAATAAAAAAAACAAACCCTACTCAACCTAATCATGTTTTCACACAATACTTTCTGCAGGTTGATAAGATCTGTGAGTTTTCTCAACAGGGGTTTAAGCATCACTTTTATTTGCCCTGACATCACTTATCTCTAAGAATTTATCAATGAGTAACCACAAGAAGGAGGATTTTGACAGCTATTGTGTTCTAAAGCATGATGAGCTTAAATATGGTAACTTAAGGTTTAATTTTGGAGTGTAAGTTCATATGTAATGACTTAGATTGATCCTAGCTGCCTTAGACATGGCCCTGGGATTCCATAGCTATTGGTCTTTAGTGGGAGCTGCAACTTCTTATCTCTCATTTTTTGTCTTTGAAAATATCTGATTCTGAGTGCTTAAAGTGTGAGTAATTAGTTTATTGAACGGATGAATACAATAAAATGTTGTTGGAATGAGTTGACTATCTAAATGAGACACCTATCAATCAATGCTGACTTTTAATTGGTTCAGTGAGTTTATTAAAATTTTTATCTTACAACAATAACTCACAAATCGGATTTTGTCATTCTACTTGGGCAAAAGAGCTTCCCTTAAGTTTCATGAATGATTTATTTTTTACTCATCTATTGGTACATTTATTGAACATCTACTGAGTGCAAATGAACATGTGCAAATTTACATGAACTCATTAATATACATGATCACAAATGGAGGAATTTGTTGGAAAAGTTCGATTTTTTAAAAAGATGTTATATACTTCTTTTCTTTTGGAAGTTTAAGTTTTACTTGAGCGTGTTGGAATGAGAACAAAAGAGAAGATAGAACACATTCCAAAGAACTCCAATAATAATTTCCCTCCTTTTTTAATCTAGTTTTCTTTCCTGATAATTCATTCCATAATCATTGATGAGAGAAAGAGGAAAGAGATGAAAAACTATGTGAACAACCAACTTCTGTCTCTCATCACTCTCAACGAATGCTAATCATTTAGAATCTCACCTTTATTTACTAAAGATCACCTAGAATCACCAATAATCAGTAATTGAACCAATAGAAGGTGAAATTTCACAGTGCTGATTTCTCAGGAGTTTCTTTCTGCTTGCTTTCAAACCAGGCATTTTACATTTGTGGGAAAGAAAGGACTAACAAGATGGTGATTTGCACCTCACTGTTGAAAGATGGGTTTAGGTATGTGGGATTATTCTTTGTTTCAAGGTTCCAGATTCATATGGTTCCCTCTGGTTCAGAAGCAGAAGGTCCAGCCAGCAGCAAAGATCCTCAGATTCACTGTTCCAGGTGAACCCAAAGCTCACCAATATGGAGTCAGTAATGTTGCAGAATAGAGGGAAGGGGACAGAAATTGTGAGAGAAAAAGATGGTGCTTGTGTAAGGTCACCTTGAATACTTCCGAAGCCAGCAGAGATCCATAGGCCATGAGCTATGTCCCCAGGCAAACTGTCACACGCCCTAACGGAGCTCCAAGGAGATGCTTTCCTTCACAGAGTCAGAGCTCAGGGAAGTAGGAAGTGAACACACACTCCACAATTTTTTCACATCTTTATATCTTTGCTCACCTTTCCCACAGGGCAAAGAAACATAACTCTTGAATAAATTTTCATCTACTCACCTGGAAATTCCATGATCCATCAAGCTAAATATTTATTACTGATCCACTCAATGACTGTATATTCCAGTCACTGTTCTAGACTCTAGAGTAGCCAACAAAACAGGTAAAGTCCCTACTCACAAGGAATGTAATGTGTTAGGAAGTCAGGCAAGGAACAGGTAGACAGTTGCACTAGAGCGTGGTGAGAGTAATAAAATAAAACAGTGTATGGTGATAGGGGTAGGCGTGTGCAGTGAGGGGTGATTGAGGTGTCTTGGGACCTGGTGGATGACATTTGATTTTAGACCTGAATATAAAGAAGTCAGCCATGTAGCTATCAGAAATGAATGCCCAAGGAAGAGGAAACAGTAAGTGCAAAGGCCCTGAGGCAAAAATAGTTTTGCTGAATTGAAGGAAAGATTAGATGAGAATTGATCACTGTTTCCAATAACATGGAGGCAGTAGTTTTGGTAGTGTAGTAGGAATGGAGCCCTGATTGAAGACAGTTAAAGGGAATGGGGAGAAAAGCCTTTGAGTAACTTATATGGAGGACTTCTACTGTAAAGGAAAACAGAGAAATGGAGAGGAGCTGGGGGAAGGTATGGGTTCACAGCATTCCTTCCTTTCTCTATCCCTGCTTCTTTCCTAGTCTCCCTCCCTTCTTCCCTCCATTCCTTCTTTCCATTCGTCTTGCCTTCCTTCTTTCTGTCCAAGATGGAAGGTATTACAGCACATTTATGTGCTAATGGGTATTATCTAGAAGAAAGGAATAAATCTGACGCTGCGAGAATTTACATGGGCCAGTGTGGGGCTGCGAAAATTTAAGGATTGCTCTGCCCCATATACATTGTGCATATAGAATTATTGAGACTTAAATGAATGAAGCTGTAACAGAGTTATCCAATCAACCATGAAACTGGAGAGAGAATTATGTGACTCCATCTAGTAAATGTGAAGCACTGGTAAATAATCCATGAGCTCAGAGACTGGCAGGGCAAAAATAATTGTCAAACATGACCTCTTCAGTGTCTACATCACTTCCAAGCACTCTTTGCACCATCCTGCTCCTTTGAAGCCACAATAGAACAGAAGTTATAGGCTTATAGGTGAATGCTGAGCAGCATGGGGTGCGGGAAAGCACCACTCCAGTGGCAAATGTGAACTGGAGAATGAAGGACATAATTTTAATGAAAACCAAAGGTTTTTTTTTTGAGGAAAAAATATTTTAATAATACATATGGCTATCTAAGTTCGACAAGTTAACCAAATAATTAATTGCTCTATTTTCAAACTTCAGATGTAATCTGGTAGATTGTGCTGTGAGGTGAAATTTTTCCTCCATGTGAATCCTTCATTTGGATCTGTTGGGACTTAAGTATTTGCAGAAATATTTTATATTTCTGTTAAAGAAGGGAGTTATTTTCAATTTGGACTGAGTAATAATAAACAATTTTGAGAACTCACTTGATGTTAGGTCCTGTCACAAAACTTTACATTTCCACATTTAATCCGTACAACCGCATATATACTATTATTACTTCCATTTTGTGGATGAGGAAATCGAGACTCAAAGAAAATAAGTAACTTGCCCTACGTCATGGAGCTAAAAATGATAGGGCTAGAACTTGAATGCAGGAAGCCTAATTCCAATGCTTCTGCTTTCAAACACTAGGTTCCAATTCTGGTGCAGCTAAAGGTATAGAAGTATTATCTCATGGGTGTCCAGATCAAGAATAAATAAAATGAGCAAGCATGTGTAATTTGGGTAGTTTATCATTTTAATTATGCTGCTGCTTGCTCTTTTTATAATTTGAGGCTTGCCTTAGCATGTTAAACAAACTCAAACTCAAATAAAAATGACATTATGACCCCTTGGCTCTTAGAAACTATTCAATATGTTTAATTTCGATTTTCATTTTGGGAGGTGACCAGTTCTTCCTCACCTTTGCTGATCTAACAGCCCCAGCTAATGTTATTGAATTGTAGCCAGTCAGGATAAAAGGACTTTATTCCCTTTCTGTGAACATTTTCTTTTATTTTTTTAAAAATATATTTTTATTGATTTCAGAGAGGAAGGGAGAGGGAGAGACAGATAGAAACATTAATGCTGAGAGAGAATAATTGGCTGCCTCCTGCATGCCCCCTACTAGGGATTGAGCCCACAACCCGGGCAGGTGCCCATCCTGATTGGGAATCAAACGGTGACCTCCTGGTTCATATAGGTCGACGCTCAACCACTGAGCAACACCAGCCAAACTGTACATTTTCAACAACTCTTCTGTCTGATGATTTAGGGGCCTCAGCTCAGAAGGCCTCTAGTGGGGTGAGATGGGCAAGGGTTTGAGGTTTTTCTACCAGTAAGTTCTATTCACTCAGTGGCAGAGAATGTGTCTGTCTTTGTGTGCCTGTTCCCTATCATTGGGTCATGTAGCATAAACATTGAATTAGTCAATGAACGAATGACTTCACCATCCAGAGGCAATTCCTCCTGACCCACTGGACTTTTCTTCAAAGCACATGAACAAAATGGAACCCTATGGTGTCTAGTTATGATTAATGGCTTGTTTTTCCCACCTGTAATAAAGTATGAATAACATTCTTTTTTAGTACATAGAATTCTACACTTTTATATATGAATGTATTGTAATTTCTCTGCCATTGGTCAGTTAGATTTTTCTACAAAATTGCAAAGAAAAGTCTGGTAGATAATTCCTTGCACAGATCCTCTTTAATGTAAGTCATATTTCTGGGAAGGGCATTGGTACATCAGACAGCATGCGCGTTTACAGGTTTCCCCCAATTTTCCTCCAAAATGCATGTACCGTTATCACACGGAATGTCTATTTTTAAGCATCCTCTCTAGTACAAAGGATATTCTCCTAGATAATTTTTGCCATTATCTTGAAAATCTATAGCACAGTTTTAATTTATATCTGTGTCTGTTCTTTGGATTCTTGGCTTTTGAAAAGTGTAACATGGAGAATTTTTTGAAATATATTAATATATTTTTTTTCCTTTTTGTAATTCCTTTTACACGATTCTTCTTCTGTCCAGCCAGAGGCATCCAATGCTTTTGGGAAGGTTAGGACTGTTATGAGAGAATTAAAAGAGAAAGAAAGAACCAGGATTTAGCTTTTAAATTTCAAAATAAAACTTCTGATCTGCATTAAGATAATTGTATCAAAAGATATATTTTTTAAAAGTAAATTTTGAATTGAATATAACATACTGACAAAAAATGAAGAATTGGCCCTGGCAGTTGTGGCTCAGTTGGTTGAATGTCCTCTCATGCACCAAAAGGTTGCAGGTTCAATTCCTGGTCAGGGCACATGACCCAGTTGTGGGCTCAGTCTTTAGTGGGGGGCCTACAGGAAGCAGCCAACTGATGTTCTGCTCTCACACATTGGTGGTCCTTTCTTTCTCTCTCCCTTTCTTTCCCCTCTCTCTAAATACCAATGAAAATATTTTTAAAAAGTACAATCGTGTGTCCAGTTTGATGGATATTTACAAAAAGAATACACTTGTGTAACCACTACCCAGATCAAGATGAAGGGCATTACCAGCCCTCCTCCCCAAAGTTTCCTTGCCCCTTCTGGTCATGTCCCCCCACTAAAGGTAACCACCATTCTCACACCTATCACTACAGATTTTGTTTTGCCTGTATTTGAACTTTATATAAAATGACTCATCCAGTATGTGGTAATTTATGTCTGGCTTTCTTTCAAAATTAGATTTGTGAGATTCATCCATGTTGTATGTAGTGTTAGTTTGTTCAATTTCATTGTTGTCCAGTATTTCATTTTATGAATAACTTATTTTCAACACAGTGAATGAAAATGCCAGGTGCCAATAATTAACTATTGTGACTTTTTGTTCATGTTAGTTATTTCATTGCATGCATAGTGGTATTTCATTGGGATTTTCATTTGTATTTTCCTAGTGGCTAATGACTGCAACACCTTTTCATATCTTTATTAGCCATTTATATATACTCCTTTGGAAAACGTTTATTCAAGTGTGTTTTTTTAGTTTGTTTTTAGCTGTCCTCTAAATTTTTTTGGCAGTTTTTCTTGTTGATTTGTATTTATATATTTTGGATTTAAATCCTTTGTCAGATATACATATATCTTGTAATCATCTCTTCTGCTATTGGCCTGCCTCTTTCTTTTCTTTTTTATAAAATAGATTTTTATTGATTTTAGAGAGGAAGGGAGAGGGAGAAAGAGATAGACACATCAATGATGAGAGAGAATCATTGATTGTCTACCTCCTGCAGGCCCCCCACTGGGGATTGAGCCTGCAACCTGGCCATGTGTCCTGACAGTGAATTGAACTATGACCTCCTGGTTCATAGGTCAATGCTCAAACACTGAGCCACAATAGCATCTTTTCATGAAAAAAATTTTAATTTTAAAGTGGTCCTAGTTAGCAATCCTTTCTTTTATGACTTATGCTTTTGCATTTTGTCTAAGAAATCCTTGCCCAGCTCAAGGTCATGAAGATTTTACTCTGTCATTTCTTATAAGCTTTGTAGTTTTACTTTAACTATTTATGTCTACGGTCTATCTGGACTTGTTTTCTGTTTACTTTCAAAGTAGGTTGTCAAGACTAATTCCCCCCCCCATCTGGATACTTAATTGACCCACTACTATTTATTAAAATGATCATCCTTTCCCCCATCACAGTGCCATCTTTGCTATAAGTAAACTGCATATATGAGGTCTGTTTTGGACTTTCTATTCTGCTCCATTTGTCTGTTAGTCTACATTGTACCAATACCATTCTGTCTTCTTAGTTAATGTAGTTTCATAATAAGTCCTGACATATGGTAGTGTGAGTCTTTCAGCTTTGCTATTCTTCTTACAGATTGTTTTGGCTTTTTGCTATTCTATATGAATTTTAATTCTACTGCTTTATCTATAGATTGATTTTGATTTTTTATTCCACAAACATCTGTAAATGATAGTTTTACTTATTCCTTTATGATTTATAGGGCATTTTTTTCTGTTCTAATTACATTAAATAAGATCTCCAGTAAAACGCTGAAAACAAGTGATAATGGTGGGATCCCTTTTCATTCTTGACCTTTGGGGGGAAATTGTACTTCACTGTTTGAAAGGTATTCTTTATCAGACTAAGGGAAGTTTTTATTTTTTAATTAGAAATGAGTGTTGATTTTCATCTAATGGTTTTTCTGCATTTTCTAAGATGATCATGCAACTTTTCTGTTATTATAGTGAATTATCTATAGTAATAAAAGCATAATATGCAAATCAACTGACCGACCAAACAACAGAACGACTATCTGGACGACCACACTATGATGCGCACTGGCGCCAGTCCAGCCAAGGCTGGTGCGATGCGATTGGTTGGGGTGGGGGTGGGGGGGCGCCACCATTGCCCCACCATCGCCCCACAGAGGGAGGCCCAGGCCACTGGCCAGCGATGCTGTGGTGGGTGTGCGGGGCCGACCAGTGATAGCCCTGTAGAGGGAAGCCCAGGCCCGCCAAGTGATCGCACCCTATGCCTATTGCCCACAGAGGGAGGTGACCGGTGGCGGTGGCAGGGGAGAAGGGGGCAGCACTGCACAGATGGCAAGCAGTGGCAGTTGCGGGGGCGGGGAAAGCCCCGATAGGCACTGATCACTGGCTAGGCCTAGGGGCCCTACCCAAGGGGTCCCGGATTGCGAGAGGGCACAGGCTGGGCTGAGGGACAGCCCCCTGCAGAATTTCATGCACCAAACCTCTAGTATTGTTATAAATTTATTGATTTCTAAATATTAAAATTAACCTTGCATTTAAACTAAACTTGGTTCTAATGTATTGTCCATTTTTATTGCTAGGTTTGGTTTGCTAATATTATGTTCAGATTTTTGCATCTGTGTTCATGAGGTATACAGGCCCATCATCTTTCTTATAATGTCCTTTTTGAAGTTCTGTGGGCCTTATAAAATGAAATGAGGAATATTTCCTCTTTTCTGTTTTATGAAAGAATTAGTATAATATTGTGTTAATTTTTTCTTAAATGTTTGAAATAATACAATGATGAAGCCATTTGGGTGTGAGGTTCTATTTTTGGGAAGATTTTAATTACACATAAAATGTATTTAATAGACATAGACTTATTTATCTTACCTCTTGTGCTTATTTAGTTAATTGTGTTTTTAAGAAAATTATCTATTTGATCTAAATTCTAAAATTATTTGTGAAGGGTGTTCATAATTTTATAACTACCTTTTTAATGTCTATAATTTCTGTAGTGATGTCCATTTTTTAATCCTGATATTTTTAATTTATGCATTTTACCTTTAAAAATTAGTTTTTAACCTGGCCTTAATGGCTCAGTTGGTTGAGTGCCTTCCTGTACACCAAAAAGTTGCTGGTTCAATTCCCAGTCAGGGCACTACCTGTGTTGCAGATTCAATCCCCGGTTGGGGCATGGACAGAAGGCAACTGATTGATGTTTCTCTCTAACATCTATGTTTCTCTCTCTCTCTTTTTCTCTCATTCTCTCTCTAAGCATGTCTTCAGTTGAGGATTAAAAAAAGAAAAAAGATTAATATTTAGTAGTTCATCAATTTATTAATATTTTCAAAGAAGTAAGTTTTGTCAATTATATTTTTTCTTTCATTGATTTCTGCTCTTATGTTTTTTTTTCTCTTTACTTATAAAAGAGTGTTTACTATGGATTATTCTCCCTCCCATTTTCTTTTGTATTAATTATTTTTTTCAATCATTCCTTTTTATTTTCCTTACGACCTACCCTAGAGATTACAATATGTACCCTTGACTCATTAGTGTCTATATAAATTAGTATTTTAAATTATTTCCTGGATCTTAGAAAACTTTAACTCCATTTATTCATCTCACTTTTTCTGTGTTATTGTTAGTTATCATGTATTTTAATTCGTTATATATTTTAAGTCCCTCAGACATTATTATTTTTTTAATTAAATCTTTATTATTCAGATTATTACAGTTGTTCCTCTTTTCCCCCCCCATAAC
>NW_005356905.1:408994-428287 GCF_000412655.1 Myotis brandtii | reverse complement strand
TCTGTGCTGGAGATACCCTTCTGGGGCAAGACTTGCTTCAGTGGGGCTTTGGTGCTCACTGAGTCTGCCCCCTGAGTGTGTCCCTTATGGATCTGAGGAGTTGTAATCTGGATGGTCCCACTCTGACCACTGGGTACACTGGCTCTTGGATCTCTAAGGAGGTGCTAATTTAGCCTCTGCCTGAGGCTACCCAGCAGGAGCTACAGAGAGATCTGCAGATTTCTCTTCTTTGTTTGGGGTTTGGAAGTGCCCAGATGAGGCCCAGCTGTGAAGCAATGCAAGCTGCTGTGGAGCCTTGGGCCTTGGGGCTTCTTTTGGATGTTCTGGGTCTCTCTGACCCAGCTGCAGTTTGTTAGGTAATTTTAGATTTCAAAGGGCCAGGCCATTCATATGCAAAAGCCTCTGTGCACAGCTTGGGTGGGGCGGGGTCTCAGGGAATCAACAGGGCAGAGCAAACAGGTATGGCTGATTTTCAGCCCTGCCCTAAGAGGTCCCGGGTCTCAGTGTCCCACGGTAATTGCTGCAAGCACCTCTGAGAGAAAGCCGCCCTCGAGTTCCGCCTGATGCCAGACAGTCCAGTTTCTCCCTGTATGAGTCTGGGTCCCCAGAGACTCACCCGGAACTGGAGTTCAGAGCAGTCGGGAGCTTGTGTCTCCATCCTGATTGAAAAGACAACCGTGTCCTCAGTTGCCAGCCCTTTCCGCATGCACCTCTGTGCCTCTGCACTTTACTTCCACACCTCCTCTGAGTCTCAGTGTGCTTTTCTCTTTCCTTCTAGTTGTAGAATTTCCACTCAGCCAGCATTCCTGTGGTTCTGGATAATGTCCGTTTTGTCTTTTAGTTGTGGTTTTGAAGTGGTTGCAGGAGGCAGCAATTTCAGGTGTTTACCTATGCCGCCATCTTGGTTTCTCCACCCCAGATATTATTATTGTTGTTCTATGTAATCATTTTTATCTTCTCATAAATGTACTTTTTCTGAGTATATTCTTTATCCTTTTCTGCAATCTATATTTCTATCTAGGGTTATTCATTAAACACTGAATCTGAGAGTTAATGTTTTTCTTCAGTTTTGTGAAATTCTCAACTATTATCTTTTCAAATATTGCTTCCATCATATTCTCTCTTTTCATCCATCTGAGATGCCAATTGTACTTGACTTCTGGGCCATGTATCATATACTTTTGATGTTCTTTTCTATACTTTCCTTCCGTTTTCTCTCACCATGTTTCAGTCTGAACATTTTCTACTGGCCCATATTCTTGTCCACATCTGCTACATCTAATCTATGTCTAATCTTTGTGTTATCTATCAAAGCCAGTTATTACTTTCTTAATATCAGTATATTCTTTAGTTTTATAATTTCCATTCAATTCTCTTTAAGTATTCTAGCTCTCTGGTGGTTCTATTTATTTGGTCATCTATTTTCTTGAACATTTTAATCTACAGGTATTTAAAATTTATAATAACCCTAATATCTGAATCACCTGTGGGCCTGTTTATATTATCTTTATTTTAATCTTGGATTTTGAATTTTGTCTTGGATCCTGGTTAGGTTGGTAATTTTTTATTAGATGTCAGATATTATAAATGAACAATTTTTGGTTGGATGTCAGATATTATAAATGAAAAAAAATTCATTATGTCTGAAAAATATGCCAGATATTATAAATGTGAAGGCTTTGGGTAATATTATTTTCTAAGGAAAATTTAATTTTCTTCTGATGGGCAGTTTGCTTTGATGTCATCAGGAACTGAGATGATCTGAAGATGGGTTTCAGTGTTTGTAAGGACATCTCTGATTTCCAGTTTGCCTTCATACTAGGACTTCTCTCAATGGAAATCTTGGAATGCTTTCTGAGGCCTCTTCTTGCCAGATGTGACACAGCTTTTTAGCCTCTTAGCTGCTGCTTTCTGCTTGGTATCTTGGCCTTTTGTCCCATATAGTTGAGACACTGGAAAATGCCTCAAGAAGATAAGTGGAGCAGAATGTTGGGCTCACTATCTAAGGGTTACTTTGTCCCTGGATCTTAGCTCCTCAAGTCCTGGCTGCCTTAACAGCCCGACCTTCATTTTTTTGTCTTTCTGGCCTCAGGAAAATGCTGAAAGTCTTATTTCGGTCCCTCACTTGGCAGTTAGAGTAGAGTCATCATCTGGATTTAAAGTTTCAGATTGAGGTGTCTCAAGGCTGGATTTTGTGCATTAGAAGTCTTGTCTACTTTCAATGTTCTCATACTTGCACAGTTAGTCCTTCAGGCTCCAAACTCAAAGGCTCATGTCTTTGCCAAGGCCCCTCAACTTCCTTGGGTCTTAATTTTCATCTTTATCTCCTTAACGTTAAAGGCTGTGGATAGCTCTGTTTAGCTTCTCAGTCCACTCGCAGCTCTTTTTGCTTGGATTCTCCACCTCTCTACCTGCACAGTTAGCAAATAGGCAAGTACTTTGAGGAAAAGAAATAGCTCACACCCTCAGTTTCAAATCCCTGAGCTTTCTTTCTCTCTTGATCCTTCAAGTCCTGGCTTCTTTGACAAGCCTGAACCACTGTTTGTATCCCATTCCTGTGAGACTGCTGGAAGTTCTGAGCTGTCACTATCTTTTCAGACTTTCACCTAAGCCTGTTACAAACTGGTAAATGCTGTACAAGGAGAAGAGGCAAGAAAGTCAAGCTCACTCAATGATTTTCTTTTTTCTCTGAGATCTTGGCTTCTCAATTGCTGGATGCCTGCTGCTCTTTGATAGCTTCAAAGAGTTGCATAAAAAACTTTATACAGTTGTTATAATTGTATTTGGTATGAGGGTTGGATTAGTAGAAGCTACTCTGTCTTGGCTGGAAACAAATTCAAAAAGCTAGGTTTTCTTGCCAAAGAGAAAGGCTTTCTAAATTTAATAAAGCTCCTCTTTATATATCAACACCAGGTTTGTTCAATCTATGAATAATAGAGTTTTAATATAAACCAAGGACAGACTATGATGGAGATGTTCTCACCAGATGGGAGGAAGATGCAGAAAGCTTGACACCATGGGAGGAGGGGGCATTTTTTTCCCCCCAGAAGCAAAGTCAAGATGAAAATGTAGTTTGTATTCCTCAGGGACTCTGTTCTTACCAACTTGAGTTTTGGCTTAAGGATTCATGAAGATAAGAATAGATAAATCTTAGAATTTGAATGAGAAAAAGTCAACCACAAAGCATACATGAGATACAAACCACTATATGATATTATATTCAAAGACAAGCAAAATGAAAATTTTTATTTTTAAGGCACATCTACCCACATCATAAATTCATACACATAAGCAAAGGAATGATGAACAGAAAATTCAAGAGAATGATTACTACCTGGTAGGAGCAGATGGAGGAGATTGAGAAGGGACCATTAGGGGACTTCATCTGTATTGATTATATTTTATTTGTTAACTTTAAAAAATATATATATCTTTATTGATTTTAGAGAGGAAGGGAGAGGGAGAAAGAGATAGAAATATCAATGATGAGAATCATTGATTGGCTGTCTCCTGCACACCCCTACTGGGGATTGAGCCCACAACCTGGGCATATGCCCTTGGCCGGAATCGAACCCGGGACCCTTCAGTCTGCAGGCCGACGCTCTATCCACTGAGCCAAACTGGCCAGGGCTATTTTTTAACTTTTTAACTTGGTTGGTGGATTCATGAGTGTTCATTATGATACTATCTAATTTACCTATCTCTTATGTAGATGATTTTGCATGGATCAAATGTGTCAAGGTAAAAATATGTGTGTGTGTGTGTGAGAGAGAGAGAGAGGGAATTCTAGGCAGAATCAACTGTATATTGATAGTGACTGTGCAGAACTCCTTGTAGGAGTCAGAGCAGCCATCTCCAGCTGATTTCAGTGAATTCCAGTGGACAAAACCCCACCAAGATCTGAGGTTCTCCTCCCCCACTGCCCTGGGGCCACAGAATCCCCTCATGGACTCAGATACCATCTTGAGGAAGAGCAAGGAAAGAGGAGGAAAGTTTCAAAATCAAGCACTTACCCAAAGGAGACTGAAGTAAGCCCAAATGGGGAGAGATTTAGTTATCTTTTATTAGCAACGTCTCCCCAACTTAGCCCCACATCACCAGTGGAAATGCACAGGCTCTGGAGCAGTGATTCCCAAAGTGGGCTCTACCGCCCCCTGGTAGGCGCTGCAGCGATGGGGGGGGGGGGCGGGACGGTGATGGCCACAGGTGCATTTGGGGCGATGAGTAACTGCTATTAAAATTTAAAAAAATTAATTTCCAGGGGCTGAGTAATATTTTTTCTGGAAAGGGGGCGGTAGGCCAAATTAGTTTGGGAACCACTGCTCTGGAGCAAGCTAAGATCTGTCTCAGAATACAAAGAAAAGCTTTATCTTTATGGCACACTATTGTTGTTGACTAAATTTTTTGCCCCTGATACAAATTAATGCTACCCTCTGCACCCTAGGAAAGGGCAGAATTTGTAAGAAACCTAGATCCTCAAGCCTGTCCTGCCCTCTGGCTGTGTGACAATCATCAGATTCCTTAAACTATCTTTAGCAGAATGACAAGGTAATTACATGGTCTCTGAATTTCCTACTAAATCTGTGAGCCTAAGTAGCAGGAATAGTCTTTATTCTCTTGAGCATCCATGGTTATGTTTTCTTCACCCTTCATGCTATGATATGATAGAGAGATGAAGTCATAATTTTAGATATGTAACTGTCAATGATGCACCCATTGGATCCCTTACTTCATAAAGATAAATCATTTTAGAATGATTTTTACCTTTCTCAACAAGTTGTGTGCTTTTCAGAGGGCTTTGTAAGGGGAGGAAAGTCAAGAATAGTGAAAGTTAAATACAGCTTCCAAAGGATTTATCAGGTAAATGTTATGGATTGTTGTGATTTAATTTATGGGATTAGTTTGACTTTCAATTACCAGGCATCACATTGAATCACTTTATATTTTGAACTCTGTAACTAGGACTCCTTACACTCGATCTTTCATCTGGAGAGGGATTATCAATAATTAGACACTGTGGCCTTATTGATCAACTAATCAATACCCACATTAATCACCAGTAGTCTAAAAACAATTCACTCTTTGTATTAAAAGGCATCAGTGTGATCAAATTAGCATCTTTTGCTACATGCTGAGCAAAGCTGTAGCTTTCTGAAGGGAAGGCAATGGTTATAAGAGGATGAGGATGTGCCTACAGACTCAGAACTATGTTGACTAATGCTAAATGAAAATGATCTAACAATAGTCAAGTTTTGATTATTTGTTTTTGTTTTTCTCTGATATTTGTACCATTTAATAAAATGTTCTTCACTATAAAAAGTGGGACAAATGAATATGATTTACATTGTAAACAAATGTTCTTTATTCTTGTAATTAGACCAGAAGCTAGTCTATGTTGCAAAGAAAATCCAGGTATCTCAGTAATTCTAGAAAAATAGCAATTGTTTAATAAATGTAAAAGGCTTTGTTAACTATTAAGAATTAAGAGTATTTCTACTTTACAAGGTATACATAGCACCCCAAACAAGCTCCAGAATGGAAAAGACCATTTTCTTCTCAGAGATGTGATTCATCAGGTTTCAAGTTAAGGCAACTTGGTGGATGGAAGGACAGAGCTGGTCTTGGACTAGTCCATACCGGCTTTGGCTGCACTTTCTCTCAGGCTGTCATTCAAATCAGTGGCTGTCAAACAAGGTCACAGATTCACCCAATGGCTTTTAATAATTTGGCATTACTTTTGTATGAATAATTTATAGTCTCAGAAGTATGAGACTATTATTTATGGTTAATCACTGTGAAATAATAAGACACATAGTTTTGGGGCTGTTTTTATTGCCAAGTGTGTCCATACAATTGTAGAGTTAAAATAAAAAGAAGTGAGAGTGGTTTTTTTTTCTTAAAAGATCATATCAGAGGCAGAAATGATATATCACAGATGAGAATAATACTGGCTGTCTCTTCAAATTTATCCATTACAAACACCACACCATTTCTTTGAAATGGGAGCTTACAGCAGCATTCTGGCGGTTTCTTGAAGCCAGTCATTTTCACTCTCTGAGGAAATAAAAAATGGACTTGTTTGGTCTTTGAGTCTCAGTTCCTACAGGGAATATGATGACAATTAGGTATCATTTTTTAATTTTCATTTTGGGTTTTAAGAATGAAAACTATTTTGTCAATGTAAAAACTTGGAAAATTAGATGTGCACAATGAAAAAAAAATCACCTATAATCCTACCAGATAATTTTTACAAAAATAAGATAATAATGTATAGTTTTGTTATCTTTAATCATTTCCCACATTTAAAAATAGCCATTAAAAATGTTACTTTTAATGAGCAAAAATATTCCATTGGATAAATGTTACATACTTTATTTTCATAATATTTAATAATTTTAGTTTTTCCAATTTTTTTATTGTTATGAATAACTCTTTGGTGAGAATTCTTGAACATAAATCTTTATTTATATTTTTTACTATTTCCTTATGGTAGACACCCAGGAGTGGGGTTATTGGATCAAAGAGTAAGAACTTTTTATACATCTTGATAGATCACCAAAATACTTTCCAGAGAGTTTATAACAGTTTATAAGACTACCAAGTAGGGAGCTGGAATGTGGGTATCACCTTAGACAAATTTTGCCAAGTTGATAGGTTAAAAAATGGTATCTCATTGTTTTAATTTGAAATTTGTGATTACTAGTAACTAAAACATTTTAATATGTTTATTATCTATTTATACTTATTCTTCTGATAAATGACTCTTAGTGTTCTTTGGCTCTTCTTTTGTGTGGTTAGCACTTTCCTTATTGATTTGTAAGAGTTCTTTATATAAAAGATATTGACTCCGTTTCATATTTTTAATCTATCTATGCATCTTATAACTGAAGAGAACTATGTAGGTTCTGTAAATATCTCATTAGATAAAGATAGTGGATTCCAAATCTCAGGTGATGAAATGTGGTTTATAAAAATTTATAATTAATATCTGTTTATAGTCAATATATTTAATCAGTAGATATTTATTAACTATTACTAACACAAATGTATATGTATAAAACAATATACATTTGTAAATATAAATAATTATGTTTGTATATATAAAGCAAATATGTCTTTGAGATATATTTCATAATTTTTGGAAATAAAAAATAATTGTCTTCTTATAACCACAGATTTCCTCACCAATAACTAAAAACTCAATTCAACACAAGCCTGTAAGAAAACAAAGATATTTCAGATGACTTTCACTTTTCAAACATTTGCAGTCTGTAGGAGAGATGGAGCTATATACAGTTAACCTTAAAGCAAGGCAGGATTTGATAGGTACAGTAATAGAATCCTAAACAAAATGAAACAGGCTTACATAGGAAGGAGAGATTAAATCTGACTATGGGAGTCCCTGTGTGGACAGTGAGTTTTGAAATATCTCTTCTATAATAAATTATAGCCTGACTCAACCCCTTCAAGCCAAGCCTGACCCTCTCTAAACAGGTAGATCTTTGACAAGGAGAAGTTGGGACTAATGACAGTGGTGAGGGCTGTGGAGTAGAGAAGAGGGAGAAGAGGAAGAAGAAAGATATTCCAGGTAGAGGGACAGCTTGAATAAAAGTAGGGAGCTGGAATGTGGAGGGACAGCTTAGAAGATTGCAAATGTATCAATGTGTATGGAGTGAGGGTGGAGAGCCTGCCGTGGGGATTAGTCAACTGGAGAGGCAAGTGAGGCCAAATGATAGCCATCTCCAAATGTCCAGCTGTTAAGCCAAGGTTTTATGTTGTAAGCAAAGGGGAGCCTTTGAGGGTTCCTGAGCAGGTGAGTGCCAGGGTCAGAGCTGAATGAGACCACCTTCTTGTTGCTGGTATGAAGAATGATTGGGAGGAGGACAGAGCAGGTGGGGAACCCAGTTGGGAGGTGTGACTAGTGAGTGTTGTAACTAGAGAAATGTCAGTGGAAAGGAGGCAACGTAACTAAGGGACAGTTTGGAGGCCGAATTGGTAGGATTTGGTGGCTAATTGGATATGGAGAAGCGGAAGAAAGATGAATCCCAGATAAACCTGAAGCTTGGAGCCTGAGCAGTTCAAGCTGTCTTGATTATATTCCCATCCCTGGGAGTGAGTCTTTAGGATGGTTCAGAAGTATACCTGAATTACATCACACAATGGGCTAGAATCAAAGGTTTCTGGCTTAGATGAGAGGGGAAGAGCCGCCTTCTGCACTTCTCACGAGGGGATGTAACACACTGGTCAAGGCTCTGGAGACAGATGGCAGAAGCTTCAATCACTGTTACTTGCCCAAGACGTACACTAAGCTGTGGGACATGGTAGTTTCCTCAACCCCTCAGAGCCTCAACGTCCTCACGTAAATTCATTTCGTGTGAAATAGTGACTGCAAATGCTTAATTAACTGAGTGTCTCCCAAATAGTAAGTGCTCAATAAATGCTAGTTATTTTAGCAGTGAACATTTGGTGCTACTTTTTGATTTAAGAATAGTAATACCCCCCATATTAAGTTCAAGGACTCACTATACAATAATGTGGAAGTAAAATCACAGGGCTGAAAATCTATAAAATAAAGAGATCTGATTTAGAAATAACCCCCCCGCCTAAGCTTATACTGTGTTAATAAAAAGAAAAATAATTTGAATAAATGAACTATCACCCTTAGTTGTCTTGCCTGAGTTGGCGTCATAAGTCTTCCCCTGTTCTGTTCTACCCACTTCTACTTACTGCAGAGTTTAATGTGGCTCGATGCATTGTAGACCTAGGCACTGTATTTAATGCATATTATTTACTCTTCAATATTCATATTTCTCAGGATTAAAGAAATAATTTAGATAAATTGTATTTGTGTGCCAGTGAGATATTGTGCAACGCTAAGCAGATACGCAGCAGTCTCTGTGAATGTGGCATTTCTCTATACAGGCCTGAAGCACTGGTCCGGGTGAGACATTCTCTCTTACTCCTAGGAGAGGGAAGCTGCACGATCACAGTGTCTTACATGTTTTCTCAGACTGATGACCTTGAGCAAAATGTCTTTCAAAATTAAATTAAATTGAAGGAAACAGCAGTGATTGCAACTGTGTGATCTCTGGCGCAACTCAATATGTACATGGCAACTGGTCTGTGGGACAGTGATTGGTCTCATTAAGGGTATGTGCGCCTTATACCTCCTTGACACAGTTCAGAAATAAGGACCTGGGAGTTTTTTGTGGAGGCACAAGCAATAATGGGCATTTGAATATGATTTCAAGGCTTGTCCCTTTCTCATCAAAATCCAACAGTGTGATGAGTTTTTATTTTCTTATTCTTAACATTTCTACTAAGTTTTCTCTCTTGACATCTGGCTCCTTTTGGAAGACAGGAAATCAAAAACAAATTTGTTTGCTTTCTTGGCAATTTCTTTTACGTTCAAAGCTGTCTTAGTTTTTTGACATTTGAAAAATGGTCCTTTTTTAAAACCACCATATTGAAAGTATTTGTGGATTTCAGCATCAAAATAAGATATTAATGGATTATAACACATGAATAAAACAAGAATTTGTCAGTGCATACTGATAATAAGCAAACAAATAAATGGGAGAGAAGAGAAAGCTCTTCCTTACAGTAGAAATCAAACTAATGAATGCAGCTGGAATGAGAACCGATGAAGTAAAAAAAAAAAAAATCACCATTTTGTAAACAAGAAAAGACTCATTAATAGATGCTAAAAGTAGTGGCTACAATTTTGATGAGGAACAGCTTTCAAAATTTCAAAGGATAGTTTCAAAGCATCTCCCTATATAATTCATTAATTTGATAAAGAAAATGGTAACATTACTGTGGAGAGACAGGCATATACCACCTTCACCAAGTTATCAAAGTAAGCATCACCATTAATGGGACAAACCAACATTATGAGCCTCCTGATATAGTCCCCTGGGAAGGACACAGAATCACTTTTGTGTTACTCCTGCCAAAAATGCATAACCCGAATCCAGTCTAATCACGAAGAAACACCAGACAACTATGCAAGGCCACATGCCACAAAACAGTTGGCCTGTTCTCTGAAAAAAAAGTCAAGGCCAGGAAAGACAATGAAAGACTGAGTAACTAATTTGGATTAAGTGAGACTAAGGAGATATGAGAATTAAATGCAAAATGTGATTCTAGATTGGATCCTGAACCAAACAGGATAATTATTATTAAGAAACATAATTAAGACAGTTGGTAAAACTGGATTATGGTATGAAGATAATAGTATTTTATTAATGCTCAATCTCCTGATTTTGATTTTGTGGTTATCTTATCTAATAAAGAGGGAATATGCAAATTGACCATCATGCTGTCACAAAGATGGCGGTGCCCACAGTGGAGTCGGGGTTTCCGTAACATAAGATGGCTGCATCCACAGTGGAGGCCGAGTTCCTGTAATGAGCCTTAACGAGCAATCAGCAGGGATCTGAGGCTTCATGGTGCTGAGCTGGGGCAGGGGACCTGAGGCTGCACCCCCCGCCCAGTGGGGCTTGACAGGGAACCTCAGGCCATGCCCCCTGCCCTTGTGCCAGGCCGGGGGACCTCAGGCCACGCCCCCTACCCGGGGCTTGATGGGGGACCTCAGGCTGTGCCCCCCACCCCAGCACTGGGGGACCTGAGGCTGCGTCCCCCGCCCGGCGCCGGGCCGGGGGACCTGGGGTTGTGCCCCCCACTAGATGGGGCTTGATGGGAGCCCTGAGACTGCACCCCCCACCTAGCAGGGCCCCCCCTGAGTGCACTGGGGGACCTGAGGCTGCACCCCCCACCCAGCGGGGTTTGACAGAGGACCTGAGGCTGTGCCCCCCACACTGTGGGGCTTGACAGGGGACCTGAGGCTGCGCCTCCCCCCACCACCCAGCGCCAGGCCAAGGGACCTGAGGCTGCGCCCCCTGTCTGGTGGGGCTTGACAAGAGTGGGGCTGGCTGGGTCTGGATCTCGCCCAATGTGGGTGGTGCCAGTTGGGTCTGGGTCTTGCGTGATTTTGAGGTGCTGTGGGTGGGTGGGGACTTGACTCTGGGTCCCGTGGCGCGCCCCAGACTCTGATAGGAGGGAGATTTTCATATACATTTTACTAATTTTCTTTAATCTCTGACACTTCTTTTATAGAGAAAGGGCAAATAACAATATTAAATACTTCCTCTAATCAATCCCCTTTTAATGTGCACGAATTTCATGCACCGGGCCACTAGTTTATAAAATTTTTGTTCATGGGAGACACACAGTGAAGTTTTAACAAGTAAAGGGAAATTATACGTACAACTTATTCTGAAATTGTTTAGAATAATATGTGTCTATATGTACATACATACATATATGTATACAGTCAGTCCTCAGGTTACTTGGAGATCCATTCTATGGTGCGATGTAATGCAATTTTCGCCGTAAGTCGGAACCCACCTACATAAGCCTCTATGTCACTCACATAGAGCACATACACAGCAGTAATGAAGTGAAATGGTAACAAAAATTTAAAAGAAAGATAACAATTCCTGACCTTTACTTGTGGTAAATAAATAATAAAAAACATAAAGCACATATGTATATATGTTGAAATGATGGAATTTTTAAAAATATATAAATAAATGGGAGATGGCAACGTAACCATGAAACGATGTACATTGAGTTTGATGTAACCCGAGGACTGTCTGTATATGCATATTTATGTACATGTGTACACTCACACACACAGTGGGGCAGGGAGAGGAAAATGCTGCCTGCTCAAATAGCCTTTTTCTCAGAGATAGAGTTCTTCTAGGAAAATGTGGTTTAAGCTACAAGAAGAATGTGAGGATAGGTTGTAATTTGTTACATAGCAATTATTTTCTCTCCCACTCTCATTGGCTAAGTGTACTTGTGTGAGAATGCAGGCAGAGGTGGACAGTTGCCTTGACATTGATTTGGGGACTGTTTTTGGCTAAATGATTGGATACCTTTTTAAAGAAACAGCAATCTTTTCTGGAAAACCAGAATGTAACTTCTTTTCACATGGTGGTCTTAAACACTTGGCTTTTGACAGGTATTGCATGTGTGCTTTTATAGTTTGTTGTTGAGACTATAAACATTGCACTTTAATTTTGAAGCCTTTAATTTTTTTCTTTTCTTTTTTTTGGGGGGGAGGGTTAGAAAATAATTGATTATGTTTGCTTTATAATAATTCCTATTGGTCCTTCAATGGATAACTCCCAAGTAGGAACTGTCAATAAACTTCAATCTCATTTCTTTTCTCCCTGATCTTTGACTATTATTTGCTCAACGTGGTAGGAAAATATTGGGCTAAATCCTTTCCTACCCAAACAGATTTCATAATTGAACCTAATTTTTTTTAATATCACCAGTATTAAACACATACACTAGGAGGGGCTGTTTTGAGATGTGCTGATGCATCTAAAGTCAAACCATTTCAGAAAGTTCTGTGGCATCATCAAGTGAACATGGTCTGGGGATAGAAGACTTTGGCTTCAGTCCCAGGTTGATCATGTGTCCTTGGACAAGCTTAGCTCTGCTGACACTTAGTTGTCTGAAATATCTCTAATCTGCCTCACAAGAGGGTAATCAGCATTAAATGTGAGAAGGCGTCTGAAAAATGCATAGCCTAGATCAGACCTAGAGTAGGGACTCAACAAATGGGTTGTCTTGTTAATTTTCTCACTCAATAATTCTCTCACAGCTGAAGAAGGCAGACAAAAGCCCAGGCCTCATGGTTCTGTTCAGCAGAGTGGTTAAAACAGTTAAGCCCAGTTTGTTCTAGATGGGGCATTAGTCTGTGATAGACTGGAGTCTACTGGGAACCTGTAATATCTGTTCATTTGGGGGCATCTTTAGGTTTGGACTAAACGTGGTAGAATTGCAGCCCGGGAGAGAGAACATTCTTTGAGGTTGGTATTAAATGCTCATCAGATACAAAGACTGCATGGGAGATACTTGGCAAAGCATATCAGCATTTCCTAGTGTGAAGGTCTTAGGAGTTAAGCACATGATAAATTATTATTCATAGTATAGAACATAATATTGGACTTACGTTGACAGTGTTATTTTTTATTTCTTTACTTTCATTATTCTTAGACTAATTCATGTAATTTACTTCTCCTAAATTAGAACTTCTCCATTTTTAGAATAGTCATATCTAAAATGGAGGTTTTCCAAAAAAAAATCAAGTAAACATATCTGCCCTCGAATACATTGAGACTTGATATAATGCATAGCTTTTTTATTTGTACATATCACTTGTTTTCATTACTTGGAATATCTATAATTACGTTTTAAATTCAGCTCACTTGTATTGAATTTTTCAACATTTTTCTGAATGTGGACTGGAGAATTTCACTGAACTATATTTAGCATATGTCTTCCCAAAGCAAACACTAATAGTCACATCTCCCATAAATCAGATAGACTATTAGGAAAGTAGTAAACTACCTAATCACCTACTCACCAATCGTAATAAAACTGAACTTGATAATTAATGTAGTCAATTTACTAATTGGGCCTTAAACCACTTGGGCCTTGGCTTAAGACTTATTAGGTACTTTGGATATTCAATTTGGCTAAAGCCATAAAATTCCTTCAGAGGTTAATGACATTTTTTTGTGTATGTCAGTATTACAGTGTTGCCCCAGACAGCATTTGCTTTACCTGTACATCATTTTATTCTGAGGCTGAAAACATCACTTAGCTTCTAGGTAGAAATTAGGATGAGACTTAATCAATTGGAGTTAATCTTCGCTTGATTCAATTCTGAACTAAAGCCAGTTTCAATTTGGCCAAAGCCAATGCTTCTAGTTTATTATTAGTGCTGTAGCAGTTGACAAATAGGAAGGTATGTTCCAGTTGCAATCATCTTCCTACCGGTCTGGGAAGCTCTATGACACAGCAGGCCCACTCTGACTCCCAGGGCTGTGTGGGTGTGCAGACAAGAGCGGGTATATCCAGGACTGGTTTCAAGGACTCAGTTTTTAAAAAAATATATTTTGTTGATTGTTTTACAGAGAGGAAGGGAGAGGGATAGAGAGTTAGAAACATCGATGAGAGAGAAACATCGATCAACTGCCTCCTGCACACCCCCTTTTGGGGATGTGCCCGCAACCAAGGTACATGCCCTTGACCAGAATCGAACCTGGGACCCTTCATTCTGCAGGCCGACGCTCTACCCACTGAGCCAAACCGGTCAGGGCAAGAGCTCAGTTTTTGATGTAACGCTCTTGTTGTCATCTTGAAATTCTTAATAATCTTTGAACAAGGGGGCTGCATTTTCATTGTGCACAGTGCCTGCAAATTATACAGTCTATAGGCTACCCTGGGTGTCTCCATTCACATGTACATTTACATACCTGATTAAGAGACTGCATGGGCATGGTGTGGGCTCTCCTCTCTCTTTTTCTTTCCTGGAGCCACTTTGGTACATGCGGATGTATCTTCTGAAAGCAGGCTTCCTTCTTTACAGCATTATACATGGCAGGGTTTATATGCTGAAGGCAATAATATGAAGATAAAGAAATTCACAAAAAGTTAACTAGCATTGAGCCTGACAAGTTGGTTAAAAACGTCAGAGTTGATATAGGGTTTTTGCACCAAGTGGCTGGGACTGAGTTTTGCACAGTACAAAGTGAGGGTTCTCTTGGGCTCCCTGCATCACGGCTGCTTGCCTGTTATCCATGAAAAGTATATCTCTGCCTTAAAGTTTTGAGGACATAGTATAAAAGAAAGACTAAATAATTCTTAAGTATTTTTAAAATTCCGAGATTCTATAATTCCTTGAGAAATAGACTTAAAAGCCTTAACTTCCTACAGAGAAGTATAATAACAGCTGCCATTTATTGAGTACTTACTATGTACAGGGCATGTTTTTCACTGAGTCTTTCCGTAGACTTATGAGGTAGGTTATTATCTTCATTGCACTGAAGAGTAATTGGAAACTTGAAGAACTTAAGTCAGGGCTGCCAGGACTCAAACCAGCCTGGCTGACTCCCAAGCCCCCATGCACACCTCTGCCCTCCGTGGCCTCCCATCAATTACACATCCACAGGGCTAACTCCTCAGTCCAGGAGGGACTTGCCCAGGGAGTTGAATGTGAGGGTGACCTGGCTGTGACCCTGACACTCCATTGATTGCCAGGACCCATTAGACTGGTAGGGTGGCCCGGTGTCTTCTTCCTCCCTCACCTCTGTGTGCATCAGGCTTTAAGTTGCTGCCTCAGACAACAGGAATGACCTTCGCTGATAAAGAAGGATCCCTCTGCAGGAGGCCCACGAGGTGCAAGCTCTTCTGAGTGAGTCCTCAAGATGTCACCCCAAAATGCCTCTCAAGTCATTGAGATGAATGCTGTGGGAAGGGGTTTGCTGGGCTCTTTCTGCAGGTCACCTTCCCCTCCTCCAACCTCAATGGGGCACATTTTGAGGGGAATTTTGGATGCTATTAGCTTGTTCTTTCACTGTTGTTAATTAAAACAACAACAAGGAAGGATTCATAAAGAGTTAACATCTATCACAGATCATTCCTTTGCATTTCAGTCCATTGCCCATTTAATTAAAGGAATGGGGAAAATATGCTGTTACGGAAGCATATACTCAATACATTAGAGGAATAGTTCATTCTTACACAGGAATTACCCCTGTCAAATCAATGAAGTGGGGGTCACTGAGCACATAAATTCTGTTTACATAATTTTAAGCCAGCAGAGGTAGAGAATGCATCTCTTCTAAAAAAAAAAAGTTTGTTTTTAAATTCTGAGTGGGCTTAAACGGCTAATTGTTTCTGGCAAGATCCCCCAGTAAAGTGGGTACCTAGCTGCTGTTCCGTAAATTGCTTCCAGCAATTTTTGAAGGTAAAGAGAATCAAATCTTCATTTATTCAAGTAAAAAGGAAAAATGAGATAATGTTTGTAAAACACGCAGAGGCTGCCACATGGTGTTTACCCAACTGTTAGCTGCTCTGGTGGTGGTGGGGATGCCTTTCTGTGAGGCGGTTTCCTCACCTGTAATAGGGTCGTAGCAATACCTCTGTGCCTTAAGTGTTTTCATGTGCAAAATGCAGATACTTGACTAAACTTATTAGAAAACTCCTTCCAACTATTGAGAGCAATGTATGGTTCTTTTTTTTTCCTTTAACATCTCAATTTCTTCTAGATGTTTTGCTGTGATGTATTTTTATTTTGAAAATGAGTTTTTATTCCCAAAGTAATCTATATACTTAATGTAATTTATGTCAAATCCAAAATGGGTCTTTTCTTTTTTAAAAACAGGATATTGAAAAACTTGTTTTAAAGTTCATCTGGAAAAGTGAGCAACCCAAAATAACCAAGAAAACTTTTGGAAAAGAATTGTTAAGATTGGGAACAGGGTGCCTAATCAGGAATCATTATGAATTATAATGGCTCAAGAAATTAAAATAGGCTGGTGTTGGCATAATGGTAAATAGACAGAAGGGTATACGATATTATTCAATAAATGTTGGAAAATCTATTTAGGAAAAAAAGTTATATTCCTACCTTGTATTGTATACAAAAATAGATTCCAGGTGGATTAAAGATTTAGCAATAAAAGGTAAAATGATGAAAACATTTAGAAGAAATTGTGGATCAAAACAATGAACTCGCAGGGTAAAGAAGGGCTTTCAAAACATGACCAAAGGGAAAGGCGGATATCTGTTTTAAAACAAAAAGACAAAACAGAGTACAAACCAAGGTAAAACACAAACAATAAACTGGGAAAAGTGTTGCTACATAGGACAAAAGGTAAAAAGACAAGGGGTGCTTTCTAGAAATAACAGAATGATTATTTCTCCAATAGAAAAATGCACGAGGGACTTAAGAAAGCAACTCAATAAAACAATACAAATGGCCAATAAACAGCTTAAAAAGGTTCAGTGTTACTTGTAAGCAAAGAAGAGCAAAGCACCAGCAAAACAGACCATGTTCAATGGAAGGATTCACAATATGCAGTAGAGCCAGGGCGTGGGGAAAAGGCACTGTCAGTCCCAGATTATTGCAGGGCATATCTTTTGACTTGGAAAATCTAATTTTAGAAATGTACCCCAAAGAAAATGATTGGCTATGTGTGCAATATGTGTACGAAGATGTCTATATTGGATTTAAAAAATGATAGTGGAAAATTGGAAACAGCTTAAATGCCTGGCAATAGGGGTTGGTACAGTTCTACAATGGAATGCTCTGTAGACATTTAAGGATGCTAATGTGGCTATATATTTATTGAATAGAGAGTCACTTTCTATTATTGCGCTCCCCCTGCCCAAAGCAAATGACAACAGTATATAAAGTATGTTCCCATTAAACTTTTTTTTAAATAAGCTCAGGGATAAATTGGGAAAGTAATTATTAACAGGAGCTACTCCTAGGGGCTGGGGTGGGATTAGTTTAGAGATAATTTTTTACTTTTTTGTATTTTCAGATATTAAACAAATAAAATTATAATTGTAAGTAAGTCAGAAGTAACACTCTAAAAAAACAGATACCAAAAGTATTTATAGTAAGGTAGTAGGATTATAGGTATGTTAAAAATTCTTTCTCTAATTCCCAAAATTTCTATACTCAAAAATAGTTGTATTAGTCTTATACTCAGAACATTAAAAAAAATTGGGAGGGAAGCAAATAAAATCTCTATATGAATATACACACACCCACACACCCACACAATTTGGAACATTGTACATCAAAATCGTAATAGTTTTGGATGGTGTTTATTTCTGGATGGTGAGTATTAATTATTTAAAACAGTTTTTTTATTATCTGCCTTTATTAATTCTCAAAAACATACATGTATTATGTGTGGTATAAATAACAAAATTATAGAATAAATCTCCTTTAAAATCTTAAATAGTGTGATTTACCCTTGTTAAATTCACCATCGTCCCAAACCTGACGTATAAATAAGAAATCTGGAACCAAAATGGAAAATAATGTGTGTTTCAATAGTTTTTGAAAGGGACACGTTATTGTGAAGATTTTCAATACCTTGACATAATTTGGGACAAGACGGAGTGATGCAACACCAAGGCTGGGCACCCTGCTTGCTGACCAAATGCAGCTTTTGTTTCTAGCCCATGACCTTGGTGTGCTTTCACCAACACAGGCTCACATGCATCAACATTAGGAATGCAAAGCGAGTCTTGATTGATGGGTCCGAAGGGATTTTTAAATTTGGGGTCCTGGGGAATACAGAGCATAGGCTTTTGTCTCTGCTCGGGTTTCTGTGTCCTTCTGTGCAGGAGCTGGGCTTCATCCAGGCCCCGGGCATGGGGGCTTTACCACAAGAATGTTTCCTTAGGCCTGGCTCTCCGATGTCATCTTTTCTTGAGTTGGAAAATGTGGCTGTTCCCTGCAAGTGGCCACTGAGAGGCTCTTGCTTCTATTGAGAAGACTGACATTTTAACCAACACCAATGTTTCAATTTTTTTTCTACTCTCAAATTGAAAGGAGCCCCCACTTCACACTGAGCTCCTTGCCTCTCTCCTCTCCCTTTGCCAGCTTTCACACCTCTCGTGATGCCTCTATTGTGTATATCATTTCAGCAATCTATCCACCGATGGGGTTGGTTGTCTTGTGTTTCTTGTTATTTTTTAATATGTGCATCTTGCCATGTTCCTTGAGGGGATTCATACTTTTTATTTTTAAAATATATTTTATTGATTTTTTTACAGAGAGGAAGGGAGAGGGATAGAGAGTTAGAAACATCGATGAGAGAGAAACATTGATAAACTGCCTCCTGCACACCTCCTACCGGGGATGTGCCCACAACCAAGGTACATGCCCTTAACCAGAATCAAACCTGGGACCTTTCAGTCCGCAGGCCAACGCTCTAGCCCAGGGGTGGGCAAACTTTTTGACTCGAGGGCCACAATGGATTCTTAAACTGGACCGGAGGGCCAGAACAAAAGCATGGATGGAGTGTTTGTGTGAACTAATATAAATTCAAAGTAAACATCATTACATAAAAGGGTACGGTCTTTTTTTTTTTTTTAGTTTTATTCATTTCAAACGGGCCAGATCTGGCCCGCGGGCCGTAGTTTGCCCACGGCTGCTCTAGCCACTGAGCCAAACCGATTAGGGCTGATTCATGCTTTTTAATTCTCAGGCTTCTGTAGTCTCATAAGACAGAGGTAGCTCTGGATATGGTGAAGATCATTGTTTGAGGCCCTATTACCAAGTGAACATTGAAAACTCAACTTCCCCTTCAGAGCCTCAGTTTCTCCCTCCCTCCCTCCCTCCCTCTGTCCCTCCCTCTGTCCCTCTCTCTCTCTAAAACCAATAAAAATATATTTTTTTAAAAA
>NW_005356905.1:355126-408906 GCF_000412655.1 Myotis brandtii | reverse complement strand
TCTCTCTCTCTCTTCCTTCCTTCCTTCCTTCCTTCCTTCCTTCCTTCCTTTCTCTCTCTCTCTCTCTCTCTCTCTCTCTCTCTCTCTTTCTTTCTTTCTATCTTTCTTTCTGAAAATGAGAGATGGGAGTGCATTTAGAACTACAAACTGAATTCTAAAGCACTAGTAAAGCAGTGAGGGAAGCAGACCAGCTGTAAGAATATTTCTCAGACGATATATGGCCTTCTTGCCTATTTTCCCCACATTTGAGAAAGGTATGGGTCCTAGGAACTATTATATTTTTATAAGAGTAACAACAGTGCAAGAACAATAATAAATAGCAATTGGTACTCTGCCTTAGTATTGAGGACACATAGGTAGTGGTGGGCACTGTGGCAAACTCAAAGCTCATGAGCAGTGTTGCCCTGTTGATTGTTGCCAAGTTGGAATGGGAGCCAGGTTTGCAGGTCTTCAAGTTTTTAAGAGGAGTCAGATACGTAGTATTTATGTTAAATCGGATTTTTGAGTGTTGGCAAGTAACATAAACAGACTTTAAAAACAGCGGAACGTAAGCACATCTAAAGGCCCCATCCAGCTCGAGGGCTGAAGGTTTTCATTTCTGGGTTCCCAGCTATTGCAGTGCCTCATTGCTCAATGATTCTGCTCCCTCTGACAGAACGCACTGCTATGTGAGCATGGAGAGGTTCCTTACTGATTTCCCTGAACTCATTTAAAAAAAATATTTTATTGATTTTTTTACAGAGAGGAAGAGAGAGGGATAGAGAATTAGAAACATCGATCAGATGCTTCCTGCACACCTCCTACTGGGGATGTGCCCGCAACCAAGGTACATGCCCTTGACCGGAATCAAACCTGGGACCTTTCAGTCCAAAGGCTGATGCTATCCACTGACCCAAACCAGTTAGGGCTCCCTGAACTCATTTTTAAGAAAATAACCCTTTCTCAAGAGTGTGATTTAAGATATTGAAACTCCTTCCAGCATTACCAAGGATGAGAATTATAATGCCTCCAAAAGAAGCTTGACATTAAAAAAAATGCTTTCATTGATTCTCAGAATTGTAGATAATCAGAGGTGGTATGACAGTGGAGGGCAAGCCGACAGTGTGTAATATAAGCTATTGGCTGGCTAGAGGGCACAGGAAAACAATTGGAGATGGCTCATCTGAAGAAACGAAGGGGATTGGGAGGAAGGGTAGATGGTGAACAAAGGGGCCTCTCTTTGATCTTCTGTTTACAGAGCGGCAATAGGAGCAGCGCTGTTTCTCTCATACACTTCTTTTGCCTTTAGGACTGAACATTTGTTTTCAATTTTCACAGTTACATCGCACGCTTTCATTACACCATTGTCTAAAATATTGCCGAGGCCCTAACCGTTATAATTTCTCTTTTGTAATATATAATTTGGAGCCGTTCAGGCCAGAAGGGAACATCTGTATTGAAAGGTTGAACTCGACACAGTTGAGAGTCCTACACTGGGCCCGCTCTAAGGTCAGTTTCCTCATAAACTTCGTTATCGCTGCTGGTTTCATTCATTCTATTTGACATATTAAGCTTCTGTATCTTGGCATAAAGGACACAATATTGCAGCATATTGGCAAGCTCATTTGCTTTTCCCAGCCAGTGTTGTGTCCAAATATCAATCCCCAGGGATAAACACGTGTATATCGACTGCAGGAAAATGAAGCTTAGCAGCAGGTGGCCTTTTGCTGCCTAATGAACATGGCAATCTGTTACTATCACCGCGGCGCTTTTCACCAGACAATTAGGCAACTAAGCATGTAATTATTCAGGCCAACGAGAAGAGGCTCTCCTCTAATTTCATCTTTTCATTGCTGTTTACTCACCCACACTCCCCTCATTAGTGAGAGATTTTCCAGTCTATGCTAATTGGTTTCAATAACATTCATTTCAGTTGAAAGAGAACGATTCTGTTAATTGAGAATCGAAAGAATCTTTTCATTTTAAGTGCGTCCTGCTATGGAAATCTGAATACTCTCAACAGGTTCGAGCTAATGAAATTAAGTCACACAGCCATTAGTGGTGTAATAGAAATAAAGTAATTTATTTTCATTGAAGCATGTGCTATAGGTCCAGAACAATTAATACAGCTTGAGGAGAACAGTAACTGGGAAAGAAAAATAGATTGAGGGTAAACGAACTGATTTCCCTTAGAATGGCTTGGTAAATTCTTGGTTCAAACCCCTTGTCCATTTGGTACCACTTCCGAAGTAATGTGAAGAGAACTCATTTGTAAAATGACACAACTAATCGTATAAGAAAAGCCGCCTTATTTCCGATAGCAGCCAGTTAAACATGTCAAGATGACTCACTTGGTTAGCTGTGTTGGATATTTTAAGCTGAATGTGCGTATGAAACTTTTACAGTAAAACAATTAGTCAGCCTGAGCATTTCAGTCTTCTTTCTATGGCATCAGCACGTTTACATGTGTGTGATTTAGAATCGTACTGGGCCCCATGTACCGAGCCCCATGTCACAGCTATTATTGTTTGATGACCCTTAGAATCCATCTTGTGACATTCAGACACTGAAGGAACAGGGAAAGATGGAGTGTTAGAAGTGAGGTGCTAACAAATGTACTTATATAAAAAAAAAGCAACCTACCCAACAAATGAAATTATCAAAAAAAAATCTGGAGTGTAAATGAAACAAAAGACTTTGTTTTGGGCTGTCTGTTATAATTCCATATTGACAAGCTCCCCCCGATTAGAAGACTAGTATATTTTTGTGCCAGCAAGAATGTATTTTTAAAGCAAATCTCAGTTTCAGAGGGTGAAACACTGAATACATTACTTTCACACATACAAAAAAGTACCTATATCATGACACTCTTACCAAAATTCTCATCTCTTATTTAGTTGTTATTTTTTTTAATGGAATAATCAATATGAAACCAAAACCGTTTGGATTGCTGCCTGTCTATAAAATTTCCTTTCCTTCTCACACATAAGAACCAGAGTTCTGCTGTGGCCATTAGTATCTAGTATGGGTCTGTTTCTAGAAGTTCTTGTTATGTAAATGTTATGTCTTTTTTTTTAAGTTAGATTCAAAAATGCATAATGGGGACAGACTTACAAAATAATACACTGCATAGCTTTATGAATATTTCAAAGAATTATTTCTTTATTTTGTGCATAGCCCAGAGTGCTGACATTTGATTTATAGCTGCATGGATGTACCTGGGGTTGCTAAGGTTACCCAATTTCATTCACCCATAGATATTTGAGATCTACATAATGCCATCACATCCTCCACTGCATTTCAAAGTGATGTTGATAAATGGTGCCTTCCTTAGATGATATTTCCATTTAGATGTGATATATCTCATGATTTCTGTCTTTTAAAATATTGTGGTTGATGAAATTTTACATTATGTGCATATACAGAAAGCAGGGATACATATTTTTTCAGTTTTAAAGGTTTGAAAAACTATGAAGTGTGGGCTTCCCCTCCCCCTTTCCCACCCTGCACCTATTCCCATATGTTGGGGCTTACTGTGACTAATATTGAGTTCCCTTTTTTTTTCTTGGAAGGAAAAAAACTTCATATTATTGTTTGTCTTATGTTTAGAGATATAACAAAAGACTGGCTAGTCACCTGCAATCGTTTTTATGATGTTTCATATCTTTGCAACAAAGGCTTAAGGTTTTCTAAAAAATGAAAACATCTTTTAAGATTTTGATAACAAACCTAGGGAAGTTATTTTTTTTAGAAGTAAGCACTTCTAAGATTTTCTCTCTCCCCGCCCCGCACACATATGCACACTCATGCATATGCATAATTTATAATATAAACTTTATTATTGCTTACAATGATCATTGACAGTTTAGCTTGTAATGTATCCCAGTCCTAGAAAGAAGTCAGATTCAGAGCCTCCTAACTTCAAAGGAATAAGAGACCAGACCTATGGCAGAAGACAGTTAAAAACTCCAAATATCCATAAATTTTTGTGAGAAGAATAGATCTGGCTCCATGGGCAATAAAGTTTCTGGTGAAGAGATGAACACATACAAAGAGCCATAAGCCCCATCTGATGAAGGACTAATCTGTGGATTACTAGTACATGGTTTCGTTTTCCCCTAACCAGCTGGGTAGCGTTCTAAAAAAATAGTTTTTTTACTTCCCTCATCTGAGTGAGAATACAGTAACAGAAAAGGCTGGGAGGTTGAAATGCAGGAGGGATTTATAGGGGGCCATGGTTAGGGCCTTTGAACCATGTTCTTTGGAAGGAAATACTAGTAGAGTCAGGTTGGCAAGGAGTCAAGGAGGGCGGGGGAGGTGGAGCAAGGAGGTGGTTAGGAGGAGACCGCTGGACTGGGGAAAAGCTACTGGAGAGGGCTGGGGGCAGTGAAGGGCCCCAGGCATGGAGAGTGGCAAAAGGGGTACATTTTCCAATGGGCTGAAGGGAGGTTACAGTGGGTGACAGGGCCACCCATACCTAACAAGGTGCTGTGACATGAAGATTACAACATGCTAGCCTACAGACCTGCCATGTTAAACTATCAAGAATATATTGGATTAGCTACTACATTTAAACATTAGAAGATTCACAGAAGAGTTCTGAGTTTTGGATTCTTCCACAAAATCCGAAGATCTGACAACATCGAGTCTGTGTTCCCTGATGGAGCCAAGTAGCGTCTGACCCCTTTACAAGACTGTGCCTCTCCAGGTGCCACAGTCCCCTCCCCACCCTCCAAGCCCAACTCCTTACATGAGTATACCTAGTTCTTTGGCAGGTGAGCACACTCCTTCTTGACTCCTGTGCTAATGTGACTTTAAATTCTTTGTTCTGCTCTATATGCCTGAAGCCTGGCAGATAGTAGATGATCAAGAAATATTTGTTGAATGAATGAAAAATAGAGCCTTGCCGTAGCATGTACATACAGGTCTGTTCTCCATGGGAGATTGTGAGATGTTTTAGGGTAAGGATTGTCTTATTAATCTTTGTACCTTCAGTGCTGACAAGGCACAGTAAATATTTAATAAACATTGGTTCAATGTTGCATACATATTGTGAGGCTGAGCAGTTGTTCTCCTACAGGGAAAAAGTCATGCAATTGGGAGATGGAAGCCCCTGGGTCTGCTAAGCTGGTGGCTGTGATAAGTCAGCAAGAGCATTGCGGCCCAGGCCAGGGTTGCTGGCCTTCCAGTGTGGAGCCCGGTCCTCCAAGTGTGCTAATCTGTTTGGTCTCTAGCTCTCAGGCTGCCAGAGAAAGGCTTCTGGAAGCCCTACCCTTTGTCCTCCTTGGTTGTCCCTCCTACCTTGGTTTCATTTCTCTTGGCCATACACGACCTGCCTCTGGAACTCTTCTCTTTTCCTTTTAAGTTATGATTCACTTTTAGCTTTTATTTGCCCCTTTCCGGATCTGATTACTCATCCCTTCATTTTCCTATGTAGCTATCGCCAAAGTGATGATGCCCAATTTTGGGATTTTCTGTCATATGCTTGACTAAGATTTAAGGTGGAGACGAGTTAGTTATGGTGGAGAGTGGAGGAGAAGAAGGAGCTGGAATTGTACATTCTCCTTTAGTGTTATATTCATAATTCCTGAGCAAAACACTCGGCAATAAAGCCGCTTGGGAGGAAATCAGGAGCATGGGACTCAGGCACCAGATTTCTTGGGTTTGTGTTCTGACCCTGCCTCTTTTGGGCTCTGTGACCTTGGATAAGTTATTTATTCTCTCTGGCCTCAGAGTCCTCATTTATAAAACAAATATAATAAAATTACCTACTTATACTGCTGTTGGGAAGATTGAATGAGAAAATACAAAATACATTGCTTAGAACAGTGATGGCATATAGTAAATGCTCAATAAATTCCAGCTAGTACTATCTTAGCTTCTTGTTTACCCTCATTCCCAAGCTATTTGGGTGGTTCCTTGACTACCACATCACCAGTTACACAACTGCCCCCCCCCCGCCCCTACATATTTTATGATCTTTGGGCATAATAAAACATATTTTTTAAGAGAAAGTAATTAAGCTAGGTTGAATTAGAAGAATGAAAGGTAACTATGTATCTATGATATTTATGTTCAAAGGGTTTTTCAGGCATTAATGGTGATGTATCTGGGTCTTCTAGAAGTTTCCTCTATGGTGTTTTAAGTACAGATTCAGAGTCCCTTATTTGCAATCTAGAAATCCAGAAAGCTCTGAAAATAAAAAAAAAATTTCCCTCCATAATCTTTGGCAACAAGATCTGACATGTATTTGTTGGTTAAATCTTCCCTGAGCTAACAAAGGGCTATTTTAATTCTTTATGTCACTTAGGATAAATATTCTGTATTTTCTGCAAAAATCCTATATAATAAAAGGGTAATATGCAAATTGACCCTAAGGGCAGAATGACCAGGAACGACCAGTCGCTATGACGCACACTGATGCTCAATGCAGGAGCTGCCCCCTGGTGGTCAGTGCACTCCCACAGGGGGATCTCTTCTCAGTCACAAGCTGGGCTGCTTGCTGTGAGTGCTAAGGATGTCCGACTGTGGCTTAGGCCCGATCCCCAGGTGGACATCCCCCGAGGGCTCCTGGGCTGCCAGAGGGATGTTTGACTGCCAGCTTAGGCCCAATCCCCTGGGGAGTGGGCCTAAGCTGGAAAGTGGACATCCCCTGAGGGGTCCCGGACTGCGAGAGGGCGCAGGCCGGGCTGAGGGACATCCCACCCCCGAGTGCACAAATTTTTATGCACCAGGCCTCTAGTATTATATTTTATTATGGAGTGGTGTCCCAACTCTACTATGGGTGTTACATGATTTATAATATATGCACTAAATTATCTTTCTAAAATATAAAGAATTCTGGATTCCAAAGCAATTTGTGTCCAAGGGTTTCTGGGCTTATATAACCCTCTCTGCACTCTTGTTTGGATCAGAAGTGCACTATCTTTTTGTACCTCTTACTTCTTTTTGATCCACCCATCCCTTTCCTATCCCAAGTGCAGTGCTCTAGATCACCCATCCATTTAATCACTATTTACTGAATGATTGCTAAATGTCAGACACGTTCTAGGCTCTCAGATATAGTGAAGAACAGAGTGGTCCTTGTTTTCATGGACTTTAGACTCTATCTGGAGAAGATGCTTGATAAAGGAATAAGAGCCTCTCAATGTTTTGGTGGAGAGAAAATACAATCATGGGGTGGTAGCTAATCAGCTTGGTGTCAGTGTGTGTGTGTGTGTGTGTGTGTGTGTGTGTGTGTGTGTGTGTGTGTTTGGTTAAGACCTCTCTAAGGGGTAACATTTGGACAGAAACCTGATTAATTAGAGCAAACCAGCCATGCAATGAGCTGGACAAGAGTGTTTTAGGAAGAACATATAGTGACTGTAAAATCCCCAAGGCCACAATGAGCTTGACAGGTTCCAGAAGTGGAAAGAAGACATGAGTGGTTGAGGCAACATTGGGCCATTTCAGAGAAAGCTGCAAAAAATAGACAGACATAATTTCACAGGGCACCAAAGGAGTTTGGATTTTATCCTATATGCAATGGGAGCTGATACAGCAAAAAAGGAAGGAAATGATATAATGGTTTTATTTTATTTTTTAAATATATTTTTATTGATTTTAGAGAGGAAGAGAGAGGGAGAGAGATAGAAACATCAATGATGAGGGAGAATCATTGAAATCATTGATCGGCTGCCTTCTGCATGCTTCCCACTGGGGAATGAGCCCACAACCTAGGCATGTGCTCTGATCTGAAATTGAACCGTGACCTCCTGGTTCATAGTGTGGTGCTCAACCACTACGCCATGCTGGCCAGGCATGACATAATGGTTTTATGTTTTCAAAAGATCACTCTGTTGAATGGCTAATATAAATATGTGTTGTTAATATTTGTGGGATGGATAATTCACATGTGGCATACAATGCATAAATCATTTGCAAGTATCAAGAGTCCCAAATAACAGTGACTTAAATGAGATATTGTATTTCTCATATGTATAAAAATGTAGAGGTAGGCAACCCAGAGCTAGCTGAAAACTCAGAGCACAGCCCACTTTCAGCTCTCTGATCCACTGTCCCTAGGCTAAGCCTTTATCCTTATGGTCCAAAATAGCAGCAAGAGCTCCAGCCATTGCATCAAACATTTAGGCCATATAATAGATGATGTGGGAAATAAGAAACTTAAATTATCTTTCAAGGGAGATTCTTGAAAGCTAACATATGACACCTCTGCTTACATCTCACTGGCCAGAACTTAGTCACATGGCCACACTTAACTGCAAAGAATATAGTCTTTATCCTGGTCAGCTTTATGAGCTAAAACTGAGTCTTACTACGTTAGGAGAAGAGGGAGGGCTGATATCGAGGTCCATTTAGTAATCTTTCTGGCATATAATTTTGTAATTAAACTCAATCACAGTTCCTTAAATCTGGAAGTGAGTTAGAGAGCTGCTAGATCAATCCCTCCTGTGCTACCATTTATACAAGTCCTGTTTCTTACAGGTGCTTTAACTGAGCTCCAGAGAGATGATGTGGAGCACCCAGAGTCACATGGAGAGTCACTGACTCCTCTGAGGGAGAGCGCTGCCTCCTGAGGTCTTCTTAGCAGGAGTCGGGCTGTTTTAACCAGTGGTAAGCCCCCCCGCCCCATCCCATTTCTATCCTCCCACACAACAAACAACAGCCTCTAGAATTGGGTAGAATGGGATACGACTTATATTCTAAAATGCTAACCTGAACAGCCTAGGAAGCAGTGATCTAAAAGGATTGGTACTATTAAGGAAGCTCACCTATCAGTTCCCTAAAGGACTATCTTTGAGGTCATGGTTGGCAAATACTAGGTTTAGACCAGGGATGGGCCTTTAACAGATGGGGTCTTCTAGCTCCCAGAATCCATTTTCATTTTCCCCCTTTTCTTTCTTATTTTTAAAAAATATTCATGCTCTGATGAGCAACGAATTCCCCAGAGCAGAATGGAGATGACCCCACAGAGCACTGGGCTCTGTTGATGGGAACTGCTTTTACCTTCTGGAGAGAGAATGGGCCACAAAGGATCAATCTTTTTTCTGTTGTATCTCTTTCAAGTTGAACTGCATTGGACAATGAGTGGATTAAAAAAAATCCTGTGGCCTGGTGTGCCTCAGATGCATTTGCCAATTTTAACACCATTCTCCAAGTTCTATAAAACTAAAGAATAAATGCCCGCGCCTTCTGTATGGTGAGCAGTTTACTTCCCAGGCAGGGATCATATTTGTAACAAATCTCCTCAGAGATGTATTTTGTAAGCGAAGTGAAGAAATCATTAGCGAAGCAATATTTGAAGAAGCAGACTGGCCCAGTTCTGAAAGCAAGTCTATTTTAACCTTTAAAAGATATCATTTTACTTACCAGACTGCTTATTACAATTACACAGTGTTTTCCTTGGCCCCTGGCTCCATTAAACATATGTTTTATAGCAAGTTCTCAATTACATTATCCTGACAGGCTGGCTCATAAGGGCATGTTATAAAGTAGAGAGACTGCAAAGCAGTAAACTGGCCCTCATTAAGTTTATAGTTTTATTACCTTGTTTAGGACACTTTTTCTTTCCTTCCTCTCACCGGCTTTCTTTTTTGTGACATTTAATTTATAAGAAGCAAGGGGACACTCTTGTCCTCTCAGCGGGTGAACTTGCTTGCAGGAGGCATGGGAAGGATCTGCATTTAGCTGCTAGGCCCATCCCACCTCCCCCTACTCTCCCTCTTAGCATAAAATATTTTCCTCCCCCAAAGGTTATGTTACATGTTGCTACCCTTTTGGTGTTAAATGTGAGTGGACTGTGCATTTTGGTCTAAAACTGGTTGCTCTTAGATGGGTATGAGATCTTTATAAGCTTGTAAAACACACGAAGATCAACGGACGTTTAATGAATGATGTGCATCACTGCTTCCAGCTGGCCATCTTTGCTGGTCTGTGTGAGACAGTCCTTTGCACCAACCTACAGTCAGCCTCTTGGAGAAGTGGAACTGGGTTGTCTCACCGCAGCGCCCAGGTCAGCTGAACTATTTTAATTTATAGGACATTACCCATGCATAAATGTATTATATCTCCATACCCCGGCAAGGGAATTAAATCAGCTTGAATTTATGAAAAATGTGCCATTGTTATTGGACGGGGAAGGAGTATTGTGCGAAGATGCACAAACATCTCCTGGCCACTGCTAATTATAGGCAGGTAAAAAATGGCTGGTGGTTGCTTTTGAACCCGGGCAGAATCTGTGGAGGTTGATTATGAGGAGCTCTTATATATTGATAGCTTAGGATTTATTACTGAAAGTATAAACCGATTGCTCTGGATTGGATGCTAGTCAGACACTGGGGAATCGGTCTTGGAGCTGTTAGACCAGGGTAATCTATCAGGAGGAGGGGAGTGTATTCTATCAATTAAGGAACAAGCAATTCTACTGATTTGCTATTGGCAGACTAATAGAGGTAATGGGTTTTCCTAGACAGTCCAGGTACTGTACAGCCGAGTTGGGGAAAATAGTGACATTAGACAAATAGAAGAGCAGTTCATTAATCCTGAATGAAGGCTGCACTGGGGCAAGAGGGCTGGAGGACCCTGGGCTCCGGTAGGTCCTGGGTGGGCCTCTCAGACAGGGATGGGCGACTGAGCCAACAAGAATGTGGATGCCTTTGCCATTGATGTGTGCCACAAACGTGTATTCCTGGATAGTCACGGGAACCCTTTGGTGTGACCGTGGCTTTGCAGTGTGCATCACTAGGCTAAGTGCCACAGCAACACTACATTAAAATCAACCTCGAAAGCTTAGCAGCTTAACCAACAAACGCTTACCTTTCTTGCTCATGGGTCTATGGGTCATGTGGGGTTTGGCTGGTGATTTTGGCTCAGGCTGCAGGGCAGGTTTGGCTCCATCTATGTGTGTCACTCTAGTGCCCAGGTGGGCAGGGCAGCAGCTAGTCAGAGCATGTTCTTGGCAGCTGCACAAGGTCCATGTCAAACTCTGCTAGAGTCATACCCACCAACACTCCATCGGTCAGAGGAAGTCACATGGTCAGGCCAAAATCCAGAGACAGGGAAGTAGATTCAGCCAGTGGCAATGGTGTGAATGTATAATTTTATTACAGGGGAGGGAAGAAATGCGATCAACAATCTAATCCCCGCCAACTGTCCTCTTTGTTATATGCACTTCCTGTGGTTGCTGCTGGGGTTGGAACCCTTCACTCTGTTCCTCCTTAGCCCCACCTCTGGGCAGAACTTGTTCTTTAACCTCGTGAAACGCAAAAATTGAACTGGAACGCGTGATGTTCCTCTGGGCAGGACGATTCCCAGGTACTTGTCCAGTGGAGTCGAAGAATGAAACCACAGACAAAAGGTGGTATAGTAAAATATGGAAATTTATTGAGAAACAAGCACTGACTCCCACGTGGGAGGGGGAGAGAGTCCCACTTAAGTCCTCTTTCTTAGGTTTATAAAGGCTGCAGTTCTTTGTATCTTGATGTCCCCTCTGATTGGTCACTGCAGCAACTTCAGAGCTCAAACCTCACGTGAGGTTCCCCTCTTCTTCTCCCTTATTGTTTTTCTATTCCCTTGGCCTTCCTCTTCCCTCTCTGAATGAGGGGCTTCTTTCCCTTTATTCTGTAAATGTGCAGCTCTCAGCTTCCTTATTCTATGGAAATGCACCTTCTGCAGCTCTCAGCTCCCTTATTCTATGGAAATGTACCTTCTGCAGTTCTCAGCTTCCTTATTCTATGGAAATGCACCTTCTGCAGCTCTCAGCTCCCTTATTCTATGGAAATGTACCTTCTGCAGTTCTCAGCTTCCTTATTCTATGGAAATGCACCTTCTGCAGCTCTCAGCTCCCTTATTCTATGGAAATGTACCTTCTGCAGTTCTCAGCTTCCTTATTCTATGGAAATGCACCTTCTGCAGCTCTCAGCTCCCTTATTCTATGGAAATACACCTTCTGGCAGCTCCCCTATTCTGTGAATGTGTACCTTCTGCAGCAACCAGCTTTGCAGCCCCATGGGTTTTCCCTTGGACCCCTTAATTCCTAAAATTTCCTAAACCTGCCTATTTTACCCCTAAAAACTCCTTTCACTTGCTCCTCCTCAGTGGCTGGAGAGTTGGAATAGATGGCAGCATATAAACCAACATGGCTTGTAAGTTGAACCCAGTTTTTATGATGCAAACTTTGTAGTTCTGCCACGTTTTGCTGCATGTCACCCCAGTGAGTCCCTTTGCTTTCAGGAGGAGCCTTTGGAGGGCTTAGGGTTCATCCTCTGTACACACCTTGCTGTTTCTGGGCTGGATTGTCAGCTGCCTTTTTTTTGCCTGGGCAGCTTTGGCTTACCCATCAGTCCCATAAGCAGAGGCTGACAAACCAACGGTAATGAAGGTATAGCTGCAGCCCATCGGAAGTGGGGCAGAAAGGACAGGGAGGGCCAACACAGGGGCCCTGGCTTTGGTCCTTGTCATTTCTTGCTGATATGATCACACCCCTGCCACCTGGTCCCCTGCCTCAGGTCTTAGCCTTTTCCCATTCATCCTCTTCCCTGCTGCCAGAGGGACTCTATTAAAAATGCAAATCTGGCCAGTGAGTCCCCTGTCTCCCATCACCTCCAGGTCTGTGTAAGCTCCTTACAAACACACAAGGTCTTTCTTGCCCTTCCCACCTCTCCAGCTTCATCTCCTGCTGCTCCTTGACTAACAACGACTACTGCCTGGAGGCTTTGGAGGGCTTAAGGTCTGTTTTCCACGCACACCTTGCTGTTTCAAGTCTCTCAGCCTCTTCTTAGGCTGGATTGTCCTCTTGTCAGCTGTTTTGTTTTGGTTTTTGTTTTGTTTTTGTTTTTTAAAAAAACCTGGGTATCTTCTATTTATTCCACAGTTTTCAGTTCTAGCTCCATCTCCTCCAGGGTCCCATAGCACCTTGTATATGTGTTAACAAATTAAAATAATATCATTTACCCTTCTGCCAGCCTCTCTAGGCCCGTGGTCGGCAAACTGCGGCTCGCGAGCCACATGCGGCTCTTTGGCCCCTTGAGTGTGGCTCTTCCTAAGCCTTAGGAGTACCCTAATTAAGTTAATAACAATGTACCTACCTATATAGTTTAAGTTTAAAAAATTTGGCTCTCAAAAGAAATTTCAATCGTTGTACTGTTGATATTTGGCTGTTGACTAATGAGTTTGCCGACCACTGCTCTAGGCTATAAACCATTTAAGGGCGAGGACCTTTTCAACTTACTTTCTTATTTCCAGCACCCAGCATAGTGCCTGTTGCATAGCAGATGCTCAGTAAATATTTGTTGAGCTGACCTGACTTGACTGTGCAGTTTCTTTGTCTTTCTTCTCTCTGATTTACCAGCCTTCAATGGGGAGAAGTCAGTCTGAAGTTAAGCTTTTCTGTTGGAGCCTAAAATTGCTACATTTGTCATTGTACACTTAACCGAAAAAGAAAAAAAAATCAACTTTGATGTTTTGGAGGCTACGTTTGAAGTTGAAAGGTTGACGTATGCATCATGATATAAAGTAGTGGTCTTTTCAAATGATTTTGCTTCAACCTTCCCAATAAAACAAATGAACTGTGTTCATGGGATTTTGACATGCTGGTTTCTCTTTGACACTAAAATGAAATGAATGTGCAAAGGCACAAAAACAGTATGTATCCTCAGTTGGATAAAAGCTCACCTTTATCTCTCTCTGACCCTTTTATTTTCACAATACTAAAGAAATATTAAAAATGGTAGGGGCTGGTGAATTTTTAGAAAAGCTATCACTTTCCATTCCACTGCCCTAGTGTAACCTTGACCTCCTCTCCCTCTGACCTCTGCAAACACTTCCAGAACTGGCTCGCTTCTGCTTTCTGAAGCCCACAAGCGACAGCCACACAATGGAAAACCCTCTGCTACATGGTCTTTCCTTGGAATTAAGTCCCCTGGGGCCCGTGCAGGCTTGATCTAATCATTGATCAATGTCTCTGTGGGGAAAGCTGCCACCAGAACCCTGGTCTGCCTCTCCAGCCCCCCAGACAATTGGAGCTTGGAGCAGAGGCACATCCCAGTTCTAACATCAGGAAGGTGGGTCTGGGTGGCATGGTGGAGCGCCCCATTTGGTGGTGTGGAAGCAAGCACAGGGAAGGACCCATCTATGTTCTCTTCACGTTTCTTTTATACTGTTTTTATCTCAGGGTCACAGTCAATAAGCACCATGGCCACCTTTTACCTAAAAATTGTTGAAAAGATATCACTTTTGCAGAATGAGCTTAAGGGAAACCACAGATTCCCTTGGTGAGGGGCTGGGAGATTGGGCTTTGGGTGTGCATTTGTGTGAGTGTGACAGCGTGTCTATTTGTGAGTATGTGTGTTTATGGGAAAGTATGTGTGGGTTTGTGGGTTTTTAAGTGTATGTGTTTCTGTGAATGTTTGTATAAGTGTGTATTTGTATGTGTTATATAAGTGGTGTGTGGGTATAAGTGTATGTGTGGCTGCGTGTTTGTGAGTGTGTGTATGTCTGCGTGTTTGGAGACAGAATGTCTTGAGAAGAAACTCCCTCCCTCCACCTCCCATTGTTTTCCTTACACAGTGTTCCATGGTGGCAGTGCCACATGGCTCTAACTCCCTCATGGTTCCTATCACCCCTACCCCATCCTCCAAATAAATCTATATTCCATGTACAAACAGCATGCTTCTGAATTCCACTTCCAACTGTGTTTACAGTCTCCAGGATCTTCTCATAGAGACGTGCTAGGACTGCCTCTGGTCTTGTAATGAGTTATTAATTACAGGGACAAGGAAGAGAGGAAGTATCTAGGTACAAGTCCTAGAATGCTACTTTAAAGAATGAGAAGGCTTGAAAAAGAAGATAGGATGTAAGGCTTGGGGGACATCTCTGGGAGCCAGAGGTGGTAGCTGCAATTTTTATAGATGCATTGTAGCTATAGGTCTTGGTGGGGTGGGGAAGAAAGGTGTCCTTAAAGGCACCGATCAGAGCAAGATTCACCTGCTACCTATGTTTCTAAATGATATTCCACAGCAATATCTTCCCTCCTATGTTCTTTTGCAATGTGACCTGATTATTTGTCTACTTATCCTCCCTTTGAATTTGGACTGACCTGAGACCTATTTTGACCAAAGTAATGTGGTAAAAGTGACTTTTGAGGCAGGGCCTTAAGAAACATGCATCTTACACCGTCATCACTTGGAGCCCAGCCTCTATGTTGTGAGAAGCTCAAGTCATGTGGAGAGGCCCATGTGAAGAACTGAAGTGCTCCATTAGCAGCTCAACCTGAGCTTCCAGCTGACACCCAGCAGTAACTAGTAGCCATGTGAGTCAGCCATCTTAACACTACAGCCCATGTGAATCTCGGCAAAACTACAGCCACAACCAACACCACCTGGAGCAGAAGAATAGCTTAGCTGAGCCCAGCCAACTCACAAAATTATGAGCGGTACTAACCGGCTGTTGTTCGTTGAAGACACTCATTTTTGGTGGTTTTTTATACAGCAACAGATAGTCAATTTACCAGGAGAGTTACTGCTATGGATTGAGTTGGGTAGAGAATAGAGTTTCTTCCCAATTGCCAGAACATCAACAGGAATTCAGTTATGCAGAAGGCAAATGATAAGATAAGGCATGTTTCATTCATGTTTTCTTTATGGAGGAGCAGTCTTCAAATCTTTAACCTTCCTATGGTACAAAATAGTTAAAGGAAAATGTTAATAGTGATTATTTTTTAGTAATGGCTGCTTATCTATATTAAACATTTCTATAATGAACATTTATTACCTCTGTAATGAGGTGAAATATTATTAAAAACAGTTAAAGGGCTTCTTATTTAGCTTTTCTGCAAATGAAGCAGTACCTTAAGGCATGGTGGACCTCATACTGTGAGGAAGGCAGGGGAATTTTTTTTCTAAGAGCATTCGCTTTTACTTAATTATTAGAAAGTTATAATGAGGATCTCATTTGCCTGGTTTTCAATACTCAAAAGTTCTTTTTATTTAGAGAGAATAGATTTAAGTTACACTTTGTCAGCTTGAAATATGAAATCCTCCTTTTGAGTCAGTCTTGGTTAAGTTAGATCATAGATTTAGATGGTTCAGAGAGAACAGCCCTTGGGCTGGCAGGGTGCAAGGCACAATGCATTCTCTTCTTTCTGCTTTTAGTCATTTACTAGCAACACCTTGTGACATCGAATGCCCATATGTATGCTTCTTCTCTCTTCCTGGGAACATGCTTTTCCAGCCAGTCGCAGGTATGTTGGGCCAATTTGTCTGTTCTTGCTAGTGGGATGGCCCATTAGGACTTCCATGTACTCCCATCCCTTCCATGTACTCCCACCTTGGTAGTCGCATGATGAAAATGATAGCATCACCAGATGGGAAGGGGGTCTCTGAATGAGTAAGTAGAGCACACCAACACAACCACTCACTGCACTAATCTGCTGTGGACTGTGACTGGAGCATGAAATAAATCTTTGTTATGTTAAATCACTGAGATTTTCTTGTTATAGCTGTTAGCATTTCCCGAGTATTATACATTTATAATTGTAAAGTGCTTTACATTTACAATGTTTTCATAGGCATTATCTCACTGAATACCCACACCAGCTCTGTGATCTAGAAGGATAAGTATTGTGCCCATTTTACATGGAGAAAACACAGATTTAAAAAAAAATTTAAAAATATGTTTTTATTGATTTTAGAGAGAGATAAAGGGAGAGGGATAGAGAGATAGAAACATCAGTGAGAGACAAACATGGATTGGCTGCCTCCTGCATGGTCCCCACTTGGGATTGAGCCTGCAACCCAGGCATGTGCTTTGACTGGGAATCAATCTTGTGACCTCTTTGTTCATGGGTTGACATTCAACCATTGAGCCACACTGGCCGGGCACAGAGAAGTTTTTTTGCTCAAACAATGGTCTCTGGACAGAAATGGCAAAGTGTGGATTTGCCTTCAAGTTTAATTCTTTTTTTTTCTTTCCCCTGCTACCTTTATCTATCTCAGGTCGTGTTTTCTATGTGAGTTTCACTTTGACTCTAGTCTCTGGAGCGACACATTACAGACCAGTGCGCTTTACCTTCCTCTTTTCCAATGACGAAAGTCAAACTAAAATAATTTTTCATTGTAAAGTCAAGGTAAATTTGACAATCATTTCATGTGCTCTCCAAGTAGGTCAAACGATAAAATTGATTGTTTATGCTAGCATTTCATAAAATGTGGTCTGGTAACCATAATCCTGAGGGATGGCTAGTGTAGAAAGGGTTCCTGATCAAACACTTTTGTTCAATTCTCGATAGCATATCCATTTTGGATATCAACAATATACATTAGCATGCAAAGACTCTGAGAAGTCCTGCAGTTAAAGCATCTATTCTACAGTGTGACACTTCTAAATATTCTTTTCTGCAGAACATAGCATTGATAACTCTGGGTTAGATAGTTACTTCCCTGAATACGGCAAATAGGATTAAAATATTTCGCATTTCTCTTTCATTCCATGACTGCATTATATTATCAGTTTCTCCATTCCCTTTATTTTTCTTCATTATTCTCTAACCAAATATCTATGTTCTCCCTCCTCTTTTTGCTTCCCCCCTTCCTCCACTTTTATTCTCCCATTCCTCTTTCTTCTGCTTTGTCTTGTCTTTATCTTCTAAAATTATTAGCTCCTATTTTGTCTGTTCAGCTGCTATAACAAAATACTGCAGACTGGGTAACTTATAGACAACAGAAATTTATTTCTCATGGTTCTGAAGGCTGGAAGTCTGAGGTCAGGGTGCCAGCCTGGTTGGTTGAGGGCCCTCTTCCATGTTGCAGATGACTTCTTGTGTTCTCACATGATGGATGGGGCTAGGGAGCTCTGTTAGGGGACACACAGAGTAGCTTCCTACTCTAGTTGACCAGATAATGCTGCAGACAAAAAACATCTGAATTTCAGTAACCATTTGACAGAATGTACCACATTATCCTTAGACACAAGACAAATAAATGTAGGTTAAACAGGTCATGGTGACTGACAAACTATGGGGGAGATAGGGATGGTAACCTTTAGCCCCACCTGATTCAACAGTTTTAGCAGTGATTAGATGAGCATATTAACAGTAAAATGGTTTTATTTATGAATGATATGAAGATGGAAGGGCTGGATAAATATACTTTATGCCAGGACTAGGATCCTTTAAAATCTCAGACAAGACTGAATTTAACAAGACATCATTTAACAGGGATAAATTTAGAGTTACACTCTTAAATCCAGAAAGTCAACTGTATAACTATAGTATCAGATGACATGACTGAGTGGAACCAAATTAAAAAAAAAAATCCTGGGGTTTCTAATTTGATTGTACATTCAATATATAATCTTGTGGCTTCCATTTTAAAATGGCAAAGTAAAACATTTTAACCCTCAAAACCCACTCAAAACTTCAAAGAAAAAGAAAAAAATGATAGAGGAAAAAAAACCCTCTTTATTCAATGAAACCAAAGAAAAATGACACAACCCAAGCCACAAAGCAAGAAGCACACATGGTAAATGCTGTGGCTTCCGGGCTGAGATGTGGGAGCTAGCTGAGAGTAGAATATGGATCTTTGGATCATTCTTGAGTTAAAATCTAGGGTTAATATACCATAAATCTGGCAGATGTAGACAATGATGCTTCTGAGGGCAAAGGCAGGTCAAAGGAGAGGTTGAAAATGCCTCTAGAAAGACCTCATTTCACCCACTGAAAGGTGAGAAAGGTAGATTTGAGGGAGAAACCATGCTGGCATGCTGTTTCTGTCTATCATGTTATAGTTCAGTGAGAGGGAATGCTGGAGGTGAAGGGTAAAGGGCAAAAGAAGGTAAGAGAGGGAACCAGTAATTTCCAGGTTAGAACCCAGAAAGCTTCTCACTTAATGGTTTTACTGTGAATCTCACTGACTAGTTGAAGCCCAAAACAGTAGGAGGAATGGCCCTAGGACAGCAGAAACCATGGATTTGGTAAACTTTGCTGAAGAAAAAATGTATAATCAATTTGTTAAAGACAACTGTGGTATTATTTACTTTGTCTTTTGATGGAATTATATATCCATGCTCTTCCATGGCTCATAGTGGCAGAGCATATTTCTCATTAGTTGACTTTGGGGTTGGTCATGTGACTTGCTTTGGCCAATGGACTATTAGCAATGATGATGCAAACAGAAATGTGCTTAGTTTGGCTTGCTGTCTTATGCTCCTGTGATTGTCATGAGAAAAGCATGCCCCAGGAAGCTACTTCCTTTTCACTGGCTCCAGTGTGAGATGGAGAATACATTAACCATACAAGCAGCATGGAGCCAACCCAGCCAAAGCAGAGCTTTTCCAGCCAACTCACAAACCCATATATAAATATTTTGTAAGACATTGAGTTTTGGAGTAGTTTGTTAAATATATTCAATGCTGTGATAGCCAAATAACACAACCACAAAGTTAAGTGTAGCAACTCTGAATTCCCTAGTTTCTTTTTCTGTCTTCCACTAAACTAATATTCTTAAGCAGGTGGTGACTCCATTGAAAAACAAGCAGAGAAATGGAAACTGTGTGTGAAGATCTTCAAAAGAAAATGAGTACAGCCCTAGTCAGTTTGACTCAGTGGATAGAGCATTGGCCTGTGGACCAAAGGGAGCAGGCAAGGGCATGTACCTTGGTTGCAGGCTCTTCCCTGGCCCTGCCCTGATCAGGGTGCATATAGGAGGCAACTAATCAATGTGTTTCTCTTACATTGATATTTCTCTCTGTCTTTCCCTCTCTCTTCTATTCTCTCTAAAATCAATGAAAAAATATCCTCAGGTGAGGATTAAAAAAAAGAAAGAAAATGAGTACAGAAAGATAAACAAAAGGAAGATAAAGAATACGCATCCACATGAGGAATCATTCACAGACAATAAAGGAAGATTTTAAATAGGTCTTATACTTCAAAGAAATTATCTATATATATAAAAGGCTAGTATGCAAAGTGTCCCCGCAGGAGTTCGACCAGGAGACTGGGAGTTCACTTGCTTGCTATGACGTGCACTGACCACCAGGGGGCGGCACAGAACATGGTGGGCAACCAGTGGCAGTGGCGGGGCACTGAGGAAGCAAGGGAAGGAGCAGGTGGGGAGGCGGGGAGGTGGGGAACCTGATCAGTCCCGATCGCCAGCCAGGCCCTACCTGTGCACGAATTTCATGCCCCGGGCCTCTAGTATACAATAAGATCTTTTAAAAATAATAAGTTATGGGAAGTGATACAGAGATTGAATGCAGAAATTGTAGGTCAGATCAATGGAAGGAGATAAAAAAACTAGCAACACAAAGCAAAACAAAATATTATGAGTTGAAAATTACATGCTTCATAATCTAGTATGAAATTGACCAAAGGTAGAGTAACATTTTGTATAGGCTTGTGAAAATAAACTACAAAGAAAGTAAGTATAAAATCAATTCTAGAGAAAATGATAGATGAAAATTCAATAAAAGAATAAAGGAATTTCAAAATATACATAATTGGTATTCCTAAAAGAGAGAAATAATGGTACAGATAATTTATTTAAAGATATTATAGAAGAAAACTTTTCCTAACTAAAGGAAGGAATAAATCAAAGATCACAGTATGTTCCAGGAAAAATCAATATAGAGCATTCCATACCAAAAACTTATAGTGAATATACCACAGCTCAGGGATAAAGAGACATATGGAGAAGCATGCTTAAAAAAACAAAAGAGAAATATACAGAAGGTATCAAATAAAGCTGAATAGATGATGTCTAATAGTTCTGCTAAATCCTTGGCTTTGTTTTTGAGCTTTGGGTATTAAATTACCACCTAATACAATATAAGCCAATCTTAATCAAAATCCCATTGGAAGTGGTAAAGCAATTTTAGTGTTTATTTGTAAATATGAGTGTGGGAAAATAAGAAAGCATTTGAAAAAGAAGTGTATGAAGGAAAACTTGGCCTACCAGATATTAACATATAAATTACAATATTCAAAATAGTGAGATACTGGTGCCAGGGAAGGTGAACAGAACTCCTGTTTAGAAGAAAAATCCCTGGAATACCATCCCTATTCTTAACTGCCTAAAGATAGACTAGTCATCCTTCAAATTTTAGTTCAAAAGTTCATCTGCCCTGGAAAGTCTCCCTTTCCTATATTTTCATTGCACCTTGTACACACATTTGTATTTGTTTTAGTCATCTGTCTAGGCTGTAAGATTCCTAAGGGAAGGAACTAGGCTTTTTAACTTACATCACCAATGCATGTATTTCAATGTCTGGCATGTGGTAGATATCCAATATTTATTGACTGAGTGAGAGAAGAAGTTGTACATGGGATAAAATGAATTATAAAGACCTACTTAGAAAGGTATGGGTGGAATTAATAACCTTAAAGTCCCAATTTTACATAAATTTTGCAGCTATGTGACAGTTTCTGAAAGAAAAGAAAACACATCAAACAATGAGTTATTTATTCAGTGCTGGATTATCTGTTGGAAGCTCAGCACTATTTTCCCTTTCCTTTGTTCTTTCCTGAATTGCAGGAGCTGAAATCTGGAGAAAGGCTTTTCCCAGAATCATTGCAGCAGGGTTCCAGGTTATGAGTTCACCAAAGAGAGTTATGAGATTTGGAAAGCCGAAGATATGCAGAGGCCACTATTGCTCCTGGGACAGAAGTAGGTAGGTCTCAGGTTTTGGCAGATGACAGATGGTGAAAGTTTTGCCATTGGATTGCAGATACCTCCTGGAAACCACCCACATTGGTATTGTAGGTTGGTGATATTTTTGGTGTCAAAAATATCATGTTATAGTTCTTATCTGAATTAAGTCCCTTTCTGATTGGAACATCCAGAGTGATTTCTTTTCACTGACTGAATTCTGACTGACACATTACAGAATTTAATAGATTACATGTCTTGGTATATGTTAATTTATGAAAGGCTTTACTAAATGCTTCATAAAATCTTTTTGTGTAGATTATAGTAGATATTTGATTTAAAAATTTTTTTTTTAGCTATCCAGCAGACATTTTCTCTATTAACAGCACTTTGACTTCCTTTTGGGGAATAAACATTCCCCCCAAATGTGTATCATTTTATTAGGAGGATAAATTAGGAATCCTGTTCTACTTTGTAAGCTAAACTTGTTTCCTCACAGATTTTTCTTGCCACCACGTGATATAGACCTAGTATGGACATGTGGGCTAAGCTTAGCAATCAGTAAATTTCTCTTTGGACTTTAACACTTCTTGATTCCTGCACATTTTTTTAGCTGTTATTAAGCCTTCTTTTAGTTCCTGTGAGCTTTTCCATATCATCACAATAACATCCAACATTGTCCTTTTATCCAAAGGTACTCTGTTTCCTGAAATCAAACAACTCTGATATATGCATAATCTGGAAATAGCCTAAAATAGGCATTTAAATTTTGTTTCTAGAACACTGAACATTCTGGAAAGATACATCTTTAATTATTTTATCAGTGGGAGGAATAAATTATTAATTTATTCATAATCATCTTCTTCCTTTCTATTCCATGCTTATAATATTGGTAAAATGTTAGCCAGGTTACTGATCTAAGTTAGATTCAAACCCAGTAATCTAAATTTAATAAAATGTCCTATCACTACTATTAGAAAAGGCAAAGGAATTTGCAAAGTACAAGTGAATGTATTTTATCTTCACAATTAGTGGTCTCACTATTAGTGAGATCCTGATAATTAATGTTTGGTCATGCCACAGGTGAATTATGAATGACCCATTTCATACACAGGGGCAAATTAATAATCCCACTATAAACCAATTAAAATGCACAGACTGCAAGAAGTATAGGTTAATAAAATGCCCAATAAATAAATTAACATACTGGCCATAAATTATTGTGTCCTGTCAACATCAACTTTGTTAGGCACAGTACAGCAGAGAAGATTTTTTGATTGAATTAGTGCTATAGTTGAATGAAGAGGAGGGAAGAAAGAGGGTGTGAGAGGGAGCAGCAGTCCTGAATGAGGGAAGTTACCTCAGTGAGTTAGAGTTGTGCAGTTATGAAAAGTATATCAATCAGCATGGGTTAGGTTATGCTGCTGTAACAAAACCCCCAAATATTATCCACCTCAAGCAATGTAGATTTATGTCTCTCACATGTCACATATCCATCTTCACTTAGCAAGATGCTCCTCATTGGTTGTTCTAATTTCTGGACCCAGGATGACAGAGCAATCATCTGGAATATTGCCAGTTATCACTGGCAATGTGCCAGAGGGAACATGAAATCTCTGGGGAATGATTCCAGGAATTAAATGCACAACTCAGATGTGACATATGTCATTTATGCTCAGAAGTTATTGGTCAAAACTAGTCACTGGCTTCACCCAACACAAGGGGGCCAGGAAGTACAATCCTTTCATGTACGCAGAAGTTAGATCAAAATGTTTGATATATAGACTAATGACCATAGCTTACTTTAAAAGAAAATGGCAGATCGCTTCTTTTGAAATTACTTGAAAAATTTCTGGTTGGAATCTAAATGCTTTAGAATATTAAATCTTGGCAACTAGAAGCTTAACTTAGAATTAGTTCTCAGTAGGTAAGGTATGAGGAAGTCTCTTCTTACAAATTTTTCCTTTGTATGTCCTCCTCATCATTCACACCTCAGTTTTTTATTTACTAAAAATATCTTAACTCCTTTTTATGCAGAATTCTAAAAATAAAGCCTAATTACCTTTGGTGGTATAACCTAAGGTAATTAGGCTTTATATTTGGGGCATCTTTATATTTTGGGAGATGGGGAAGTAGTGAGGGAACTCATTTAAAAGCAAATAATTTAGCCCTAACCAGTTTGGCTCAGCGGATAGAGCGTCGGCCTGCATACTCGAGGGTCCCAGGTTCAATTCCAGTCAAGGGCATGTACCTTGGTTGCGGGTGCATCCCCAGTAGGGAGTGTGCAGGAGGCAGCTGATCGATGTTTCTAACTCTCTATCCCTCTCCCTTCCTCTCTGTAAAAAATCAATAAAATATATTTAAAAAAAATAAAAATAAAAGCAAATAATTTGTTCTTCAGGTTTCTGGTCACATGAGTGATATTTACATTTCTTTTTTTCAACATGGGATACTTTAGATCAGTGGTTCTCAACCTTCCTAATGCCACAACCCTTTAATACAGTTCCTCATGTTGTGGTGACCCCCAACCATAAAATTATTTTTGTTGCTACTTCATAACTGTAATTTTGCTACTGTTATGAATCGTAATGTAAATATCTGATATGCAGGATGTATTTTCATTGTTACAAATTGAACATAATTAAAGCATAGTGATTAATCACAAAAACAATATGTAATTATATATGTGTTTTCCGATGGTCTTAGGCAACCCCTGTGAAAGGGTCGTTCGACCCCCAAAGGGGTTGTGACCCACAGGTTGAGAACCGCTGCTTTAGATCATTTGAATAAGAGTGTTAATTCAGATTTCTAGTTTTATTTTTACCCACTTATCCCTCCACTCCTCTTTAATTATATTTCTTTTTATCCACAGGAAGTAAACTGTTGACAAACCCTAAGGTACTTTCTGGTTACTAGGCTGTAGATGGTCTCTAACAAAAAAGCCACTTGAAAAGAGCTCTAGGTACCTTCCCTTGAAATGACAGCAATAGAAAGTTTTGCCTGACGATATTACATTTCACTCTTGGTTTTTTGAGTGTGAGAGCAAACCAGCTTGCTGAAGTTGTTGTTAAAGTTCATGAAAGGTGTGGTACCGCTTGTTAGACTCCTAGACCAAAGTAAGCATTAAGAAATACACTGGATCTTAACCTTAAAGTCTGTACACTTAAGATATAGTGTACATTACAGACTAGGGTAATAAACAGAATAATTCATGTCTCCCTGAGGGGGTTGGGCTTTTTTTCCAGGGGGCAAATGAACAGGAACAGAATGCCTTGGAAGCCCTTGAGGGAAGACTGTATTGTGTAGCTAATTCTCATGGGCACAACTACTACTTTAGTCAATGGGAAATTGTATTTTTTTTATTCAACATCTGTTTTATCACTTTTCTCCCCTTAATCATCTCTTTTTCAACATTGCAGACCATTTAATCATATCCCAGGCATGGAAAAACAATTGCTGGCGATCAATGATTTGTATCCTCTCTGTCTTGATCAGCAGAGGAAAATTAATAATAAACTAGTTCATGGAGGCATTAGGACATTATTCCAACTGGTTATCGGGTGCTTAGAGAACGCAGATGCATCACTGTGGAGCCAAAAGTACGCTTTTGATATTTTGAAACCTTTTAAAGTATATGTAGGGCAAAACTTTCTGTAGATTTGCCGAAAAAGTTTTAGTATTATGCTTTGGGACAAAGGGTGTAAATTGGTACAGAATAATGGTCCTATTTGTGATAGTGACCACTGAGGTAACACTTAATACCAGATACTCTCCTAAATGCTTTTCTTCTATTATTTTCTTTTTGGTGAGGAATATTTTGTTCTTCCAATTTACAGATGAGAAAACTGATATTTAAAGGCACTAGGTAACTTGTCCAAAGTCGTGCAGCTAGTAAATAACTGAGCTTTGAATTCTGGGCTATGTAACTTTAAAGTTGCTTTCTTTCCTCTGTTCCTCTTGTGCTGTTCTGGAATCTCCAAAATATAGTTTTGTGTGTAAACTCTAGATTGCTGAAACCAGACAAAATTATTAAGCCATCACTGTTCAGTCTTTCTGTTTATAAGTCACTTATTATTTCAGACTTTCAGACACTGTCACTGGGGAGTGCCTGGATCAGGGTCAGGAGGCAGGAATCTAAAACTTGCTCTACTCACCTGTGGTCGGCTAGGTGACCTAAGGCAAGTGGGCATCCTCTTTGGAGGGGACCCTCTGTGTTCTCGCCTGAAAAGTGGCACTAACAATTGTCATCTATCTCCCTTGCAAATGCAATTGAGGGAAAGCTCATGAAAATGTGTAAGAGGAAATTGTTACATACCTAAGAGGCATCCAATTTACAAATATTGATTTGTTGAGGTAGAGAAGTAGTGGCTAATTAGAAATTTCAGAATGATCTTCTATCTTATGTTAATTCAAAGCCAACCAACCAACAACAAACCAACAGACATCAGCAACCTCCTACAGAGGAAAGAAGATAATCTTGCGTGGCTGCCTCCTATGATTCTGGTCCACTCGACATCACCATTTTTCACTACCCAGACTAACTGCAGTCTTCCAGAATTCATCTCCTAATTTCTTCTTCTCTTTCAGCATAATCTGTTGTCATAGGCCATTTTAGACTATGGACACCTTATAAGTACATTGGGCTGTAGCCACAGCTAAGTGGGTAAATATGATCAGCTGTGTTTGCTGGTGGAAAATGAATCTTCTAGCATTTTCTAGACTTTCCAAATAACAGTGATGTTCCCAAATAACAGTCCTTTGTTGAATGAACTTCCCTCAGGGAAGATATGTATCTCCCTTAACATGGAATATAGGTTCTCTCTGATCTGGCCCTTCTGGAATCATCTTCTGCCATTTCCCACTTCTCTGTACTGTGCATTCCAGAAGCACTTTGGTCCCCTCTACTGTCCAGGCTGCTGGTAACCCCCGTGTCAGTGCTCTAGCTGTTGCCCTGGAAGCTCCTTTGTTCACCTGGCTTACTCCAGATTACTCTCTGGATTTAGTTGAGGTATCACTTCTCCCAGGAAGTTGTTCTTTTTTATTAATCCTCACTCAAGAATATTTTTCCATTGATTTTTAGAGAGAGTGGAAAGGAGGGAGAGAGACAGAGAGAGAAACATCAATGTGGAGAGACATATCAATTGGTTGCCTCCTGCATGTGCCTCGACCACTGCCTGGGATCAAGCCTGCAACCTAGGTATGTGCCCTTGACCAGAATCAAACCCATCCCCCTTCAGTCCTCAGGCTGATGCTCTATCCATTGAGCAAAACTGGCTAGGGCCCTGGAAGTTGTACTTGATCTTCCACTTCCTCTGTGCCCCTACTCATGGTAGCATAAGTCTCCCATATGTATTACCAGAATACATAGAAATAACTTCTTTATATTCTTGATCCTTCAGACTAAACTGTGTATTCCCTCAACAAAGATAACATTATCTTTCTCATCCTATGTCCTTCACTTTTACCAGTGCACATAGCAGCTACTAAGTGCTAAAAATGTTTGTCAAATAAATTAATGTCTTCATTTAATTTTATATATTGAAATGAGAAAAACAAAAGAAACCACACAATGGCTTTGGGTGCTCATATGTCCAGCCAGTAAAAAGATTTCTGCAAAGGCAGTTATTTTCAGCGATTTTCTCCCCTATTAAACCTCTTTTCTCCACCCCTGCCCACCCTGCCAAGGAAAAGATTGTTGTAATTGTCTTCATGATTCGGGCAGAGATGGGAGAACAGGATATTGAAATTATCTAATTAAAAACTCATATAATCATAAAAATCTATTAGGTTGAGCCTAAAATTGGGCATTCCTTTAAAATGAGAAAACGGTACCTGGCTATGACTTTAATTTGTTATGAAGGGATGGAGGATAAGAAGCATCAGGTCTCCAAGAACTCACATAGTCTTCCTGACATGGGTCCTCAGGGCAGTGTCAGCATTCCAGAGCCTTTAGTTAAACTTTTTGTTACAAACTAGAACCGTGTAAACCAAACCCCTCTCCATCCTATTCACTTCAAAATATATCAATATTTTCTCTCTCTTATACTTGGCTTCATAAGTTCTCCATTGGGTTTCCCTGGGTTTAAGACCATATCTAGATATAAAAAAAAATTAATTGAAATGATTTTTTGGTTAAGTAAGGCTCCATGCCTCTCTTCGGCTGGCCTAAAACATCAGTGGAAATGAGAGTGCTGGGTTGCAAGAAGGGCTGGAATGAAATGGCTAATTGCTTTGACTCCTCACCATGCGCCCTGTCCAGAAAGGCACAGCCTAAATTTTCTACAGGAGACATTCATCCCTCCCTCTTCTTGCTCTTTGAGTTTTGCTTCTTGTCTGTGCTAAAGCTGCCTGCCTCCTCCCTTCTCCAAAACCATATTTCACACTTGAATTTGCTTTCTTCTCTGCTTTTAAAATTTTTGGTAATCAGATGATGATTTTATAGTCCTGATTTATGTTTTAGAAGTTACTTTTCATAAATATCTCAAATGAGATCTATTTGGCCCCTGCTGCAGACCAGATGCTGGTCAGATCTGGCAGAGCTATTGATTTAATCCCGTACATTTTCATAATTGGTAGGAATCAGTTTTCCCTTTTATACTAACATTACAGATTTGTAACAATATGTGAAACAGGCTCCATGCTTTCCCTCTTTGCTTTCATGTATGGTATGGCCTTAATAAACATTTAGTAGTTTCCTGCAAGAGCGTCACATACATTAGGGCGCTGGGCTTTCATTTTGTTTTCTGTTTTTAGTAAACGAACTGGGTTAATGGAGAGATTATTTTAAAAAGCAGGGGAGGGTATTAGGAAACTAGAATGTATTTTTTTCTTATTGAGTCTTTGCATTCTTGGTATGCATCTGACTTTCTTCCCATCTTTGAAATTCTCTTTAAGATTCCATTCTCCTGGGAAGCTCATCATGAGCCTTATTAGGAATATCCTAGGTTACTCAGGCAAAACCAGCTTGCTCTTAATTTTAGAAGATAATTTCAACTCTCAAGTCCACTTTGACTGACAAGACTTGGCAATGAGTGTGGAGCTGAGCTCTTCTGACCAATTTGACCCCGGGTGTCAGGCCAAGCCATAAACTTGCAGAGAGAAGGCCTAGATTGAATCTTTACTACTCACTTGCTGTATGAACTTGCACAAATATCTGAATGGCTTCCAGTCTCAGTTTTCTTCTCTGTAAAATGAAATCATGATTCTAATCTCTGAGTTCCTCTGAAGATTAAAATGAGACAATTCATACATATGGCTATGCCTAACCCAGTGCTTATTCATGGGCATTGAAAAATATTCATTTTTCTCCTTGTCACTCATCTCCTGTAGTGCTACTGCAGGGGACATTGTTGGCCTAACACATTGTTGATAATGCCTGCTAAGTAAGAGGGAGCATGATGCCATGGAAACATGATCATTTTTAGGAGGTAAGAATCACTTTTTGAAACATGATGTGCACTGGTTTTCCTTTCCAAATTTCAAGACCTGTGAAGGCTGGTCTGTGAATTGACCTGAAAAGTCACCCTGAAAAATCAGCTTGGAGTGTTAAGTAAATACAGAGTTTTAGGACTAGACAGCACTTCAGAGGTGATTTAGACAATTTTAGCTGAGAAAATGTAGGGCCATAAAAGTGAATGACTTGCCAAGGTTGGTTATATCTGTTCATCAGTTAGGGTACCTAGTTGCAAACAGCAGAATCATTATTAGGTAGTTTAAGTAGAAAAAGAATTTTCTAAATAACAGTAGGTGGTAGATAGAGCCTCCAGAAGGGCCAGACACTCAGACTTGGAGACCGTATGACCAGGAGCAATTCCCAAATTGCACTGGTGGAGGCTCCACTGGAGACCCAGCACTGCTGTTACTGAGAGCAGGCATCGTGGTCACCATACACGACCCTAGCACTAGGCCCATCCTGCCACACCTCTGGATGCCGGATGACTTTCTACCATGCTCTGTCTGCTGTCAGTATGGGCTCCACATGGAGATTTCTTTCTTCTCATCTCTCTCTTCCCAAATATACCTTATTTGACCAAGGCTATCTCACGGTCCCAAGCTTGGGCTCTAGGCTTGGGCCTAGCACCAAGGGAGTCCAGGAAAAGCAGTTTCTGGCATCTACCTTGGCAAGGCAGATCTCCTAAGGTAAAAAATTTCCCAACTGCAATGGTGCTGGGCAACCCAATTATGCGTTAGTTAAATGTTAGTTAGTTAATTACCACATTAGAAGATCCAGAACTGGGGCCAATAGGTCATAGGGTGTTTCTTCACTGTTTGGAAACTGTTCTTCACCAGGATAGGGCCAGTCCTCATTTCGATGGTCAGACTCACACATTTCAGTAATATTAAATGGAAGCTCTGTAGGCCTCTTCTGTGGGCACCACTGGGTATCTGTGGAGTCTGATAGAGAGTATATTCATTTCTTCAAATTGTATGTGTCTTTCTAGGAACTGTGAACAGATTTGGATTAAAAAAACCCCCACAATGTTTCATATAAAATATGCTTGGGTTTTTATACAAGCTTTTCAATACAATAGTTTTAATATAGCCTAATCTTCTGATTTGTGTGGGTCAAAGGTAGGATTTACCCACACAGATTGCTTGTCCTAAAGTGCCCTGCATTTCTGGGAAATCTAGGAGAAAGGAGGAGTCTATAATCTCTGGACCATAATATCTGATGTTGAGCCAATGTAGGTTACTCAATGCATCAATTATTAGCACTTAGAGAAAAGGAAGTGATGATCTGCATGAATTTGCATAGTGGGAATTTTGTGTTTTCAGACTTACTGGGAATAGCCTTGTGGTTTATGTCAGATATAGAATACATGTGTCATTTGTGTTCTACTTCAGTGTTTATGACAACTTAAGCTTGAGAGAGAATAAGGATAAAAAGAGAGAAGGAAATACAGAGGAAGAGAGAGACTGGTAAACACCCAGGAGCAATATTGACCTCTCATAGCCATTTGGAATATGACTACTAAAAATTTTAGAGCTGTGTTCTGGGCACAGATAGGGATTTCTTCATTCTATAAATGTTGTATATTTATTTTATGCCAAGCATAAGAAACTAAACATTAATTGATAACTTAGTATGTACTAGAGACTATGCAAGGTTCTTTACATTATTATCTCATTTAACTATCACAATATTCCCAGGTAAAAACCATTATATATTTTCATAGATCACATTATACGTTTTTAAATAGATCAGGAGAATACAGCAAACTGATTCTCAGAAAGGTTAATAATTTGTCCAAGATGAATTGCGAAACTGTCACTGTGTTTCTAAAAGTTATTTTCCCCATCTATGTCGCACTGCCTCTCATGAATCCCATAGAAAAAAAGCTTGTTTAAATGGGGACCAGGAGAAGGGGCCACATTAAAAATGGAATTTAATCTGGATCTTGAAGCAGGAGTTAGAGATAACCAAGAAAAAAAAGAGGGGAAAACTGTTTGGAGCAGAGAGAACACGAGGCATGAAACCAGAGCCTTATATCTAGGCTAAAGAGCTGAAGATCTCTCCTAGGCAATAAGATGAATAAGCAGGCAAGGATATGATCACATATTTTAAGTTGGTATTTTACCTACTAGCCAAATGAAATAAAACTAAAGATCATATCTAGATCATGAATTGGATTTTCTAGAACCTCTAATACAAAAATGATAACCTGACATGCCATTGGCTGGCATGAGCTCTGCTATATTTTCCAGTGGTGGAAGTCCACTTTGTCCTACGCCCGCCTCTCAGCCTCCCTCTGCCACTCTTGAACACCCCTACCAATGTGCAAGATGGAAGCCAGGAATGAACAGAACTCAGGATAACAGTGACCTGAGGCCTTCCTAGTGTCTTCCCACAGCTCTTAGGCCACCCTCCCTCTCACCTGGCTGAGCTTGTCTGTGTGCAGGCATCAGCAGGTGCACAACCCCATTTCCCCCTCCTGCATCCTATTCCAGTAGAAAAATGCAGGAACCTTGATGTTCCATTGGGGTGGCTGTTGGTTTCTCACCGAGGGGCTTGAAGTTCATTTCTGAGAACTATGAACTTTTGGGGAGATTTGAAGACAAATGTCTTCCCTGAAGAGATAGTGCTACCACACTAGTTTGTATGAAGTATTTCAGCTGAGCCACTTGCCAGAAAATTCCATGCCCAGAGCCAGAGTGGTGAGTAGTCCTGTCTGGGAGTTAGGGAACTTTGGGCTAGTTCTAGTTCTACCATTCGTGAGCTCTGTGTAGTGAGGGTTGCTCTCACTTCTGGCCCTTAATTTCTGTTTATACTGACAATGCTTAATGTATGTCTGAAATTTTATATGAGAACTAGGGGCCCAGTGCATGAATTTGTGCACCTCAAAAGGCTGCAAGGCTGTGGTGGGCACAGGGGCAGGTCTTGGCCCATCCTCTGCCCCCCTGCCCGGCCACTCCCGCTGCGGCCCCTGGTCTTTTGTCTGCTGGCAGCCCCGCTCCTGCCGTCATCACCCACATACGCTGATGGTGCCGGCCCCCGCTTGCACCTGCTGATGGCACAGAGCGATTGGGGCCGGTGCCAGCAGCAGGTGCAAGTGGCAGCTCCTGCCCCAATCACCCCTCAGGAACAGGGGGAGGTGGAGAAATCCTGAGGGATGATTGGGGACAGCAGCCAACACTTGCACCGCTGTAGGCTCTGACAGCGGGTGAGAGTGGTGGCTCCGGCACCGGCAGTGGGTGTGAATGGGGCTGACAGCAGGTGCGAGAGCCAGGTGGGACCATGGCACATGGGAGCAAAGAATTTTCAGTAACCACCAGAGGCTCTCCCCGATGACAGCGACCAGCATCCCGCCTTGGTCTGGTGCCCTCGCTCACCTGCTCTACCATCCCACCGTGGCTGACGTCCGCCATGTTCTGTGCTCTGCCGTCTGCTGCCAATGCACACCATGTTCTGCGCCCGCCCCCTAGTGGTCAGCACATGTCATAGTGACTGGTTGTTTGGTTGTTCCGCCGTTCAGTCTATTTGCATATTAGCGTTTTATATATATAGATTAATTGAAAACAATATCTTATCTGATCCCATTGGCAGTAGGTGGAATCAGTCTTAATTTAATATGAAGGATCAAAGTCTTGAGTTTGGCCAAGATTATGTGATCATTAAGAGGCCAAATAAGAAATTTGAAACCAGGTTGGCTGCTTTTTCCATTAGTCTATTTATTCATTAAAAAATAATTTATGAAACACCTACTATGTGTATCAGGCTCTGAGGACAATACTAATGTACGTCAGGAGTAGCTCCACCCATGAGGCTCTTACACTGAAAGAATCACAACAGACTGCCTCTGTAAAGTGAGGAGGTATGTTAAGTCAGGGTTTCACACATTTGCCTGGTCATAAAAATTTCATAGAGTGCTTATAAAAATATACAGATCCCAGGGCCCTGTTCCAGTCCTGCTGAATCAGATTCTGGAGGGCAAGGTACCTGTCTGTCGTGTAACATGAGTCACCCAGTGATTCTTATCCAGACAAGTTTGAGAAACCCTGTTTCTCATCCCTGGTTTCACTGAGGGGATCTTTACAAACACCATTGCCTGGACCCCATCTACAGAGACTAGGATGTGTCATTGGTCATTGGTCATTTCAATGTGCATCTAGAATTGAGGGCCATTGTTTGTAGTCCATCATTCAAGCATTCAAGCTTATTTGGGGAGAACTGCCCCCTCTGAGATCAAGGAGAGCACCACTACCCCAAATTACCACCAGAAGGTGGATGTTGAAAGATATTGGTGGTGTGATTTCTAAAGTATAGCTGGTTCTTATGCCTTCATTCATTAAGAGAAGTTTCCAGCACATTAGGAACCTGCCTATACATGCTTTTTGGAATCTTCCAGCTTGTAGTAATTACTTTTAGATTTTATTTGATCAAGCTATTGATCTATTTTTAGATTGTATCTGTACAGCAAGTCTTCACTCACCATAGTCAGTCCAAAAATCCCTCAGTCTCCTTAATAGGTATTACTGTCATGGGGACATGGATATTAGGAAAGGTGGTGTTTTGCCTTTCCTTCTTTCCAATGCAAAAGGAGTCCGCTAGGGGATGGGGAATTTAATATTTCACGTTAGTATGTTTTGAGGGTAATTTGTAAACCCAATTCCATCAATAAAATTGCCTGCGCCAGTGATTGCTGCTCTCACCTGTTGACATCCGAGCTGCAAGTGACTCCCTGAGGTCACGGGGACCAACCTGCACCTGGCTCAGTGGCCCCCAGGTGCTCCTGGAAGTGGCCTTTCTTGCGGGTAACACATTTGCTCTGGAATGTTAATCGCTTTTCACAGGGCTCAACATTTGGATCCCCCGGCCCCAGTCAGGTACCTGGAAATCACTCTGCAGCCCCGGCAGGTTGGAACAGGAAGCAGGTCAGGAGCTCTGGGAAATGAAGAGGGCTGTTCCTCTCCCTCTCATTCCCCTGTTCATGTGTTCATGGGCAGGTCAAGCTGGATCCAATACGACCTGTCCTCCTTTTCTCTCCATCAACATTAAGTGCCATTAGGTTGTAAACTGGTAATGACGGTGGTAATCGTAGGTCCCAATAGGTTTAAAAAATCTTGTTTCTTCTCGCCTGACAAGGAACTGAGGCAGTAATACTGAAAAGCCCCAGGTAGACTTCTATAACACCAATGCTTGTGGGTTGCTAAGTACGTAGGCCAGCACATGCTTTTCTGTTTAAGTTAAAGGTTAGGGTGCTATAAACCTTGAAGCTTGTCAAGATTAAGCAGCATCGGGCAGAACAACGTGCTGCAGCACCAGCCTCTGGTTATTGGGTCCAACCACATTTTAGTGAAATGAGATTGCCTCGCTGGAGTTTCATTTGTGGGCTTGTACGTAAGTGAAGGGTGCGTGGCAGATGCTATGATTAAGATTTCATTTCCTGGCTGATGCTACCACAGTGATCACAGCAGCAGCAGGGGAAGCTCATATTTGCTGGCAGGGTTAAATAGTGAGTAGTTCTGAGTTTAATACAAAGATTAAAAACAAAAAGAAACCACCACTATCACCACAACAAAAACTCACCCGGCTTCATTAAGGAAACTGTCTTTCAGATTTCTGAAATGAAGACCTTATGTTAGTGTCTTCCTATCTTGTTAAAGATATGCACCCCCCTTCATGCTTTCATTCATATATTTATTGAGTTTTAGATGCTGGGGATTCAGTAGTGAGCAAAACAACAAATTCCTTGCTCTCATGGAGAAAGAAAAACTATTAAAACAAGCAAGCAAGCAAGCAAGCAAACAAACAAACATGTCAGGTTGTGATAAGCACTATAAAGAAGGCCCAAATAAAAAGGCAGAAAGTGATGGGGGAAGCAATTTTACAAAGGTCAGGGAAGGCCTCTCTGAAGAGATGACATTTAAGCAGAGGCCTGAGGGAAGTAAGGAAATGATTCTCGTGGATAGTTGGGGGAAGAGTGTGTTTGAGAAAGGGGAAATGGTAAGGTAAGAGGAATTAAGGTGGGAGCAGCTTGACATATGGAGGAACAGCAAGGATACTAGAGTAGCTGGCCTGGAGTGGGCAGAGGAGGGACAGTGGGAGAAGGTGTGGTTAGAGAGAAAGAGGTGGCAACTTTGGGAGATTTTGAGCAAATGGGTATGATTTTGTTCTGCTTTAAAATGTTTCCTCTCACTGTTGTGTGAGGGGAAGGGTGGGAGGTTAAGGGTGGAGCTGAATAGGAAGCTATTGCAATAATCTAGGCGAGAGATGATGGCAGCCTAGAGTCTGATTTGGTGAAGGTGGGAAAAAGTGGCTGGATTCTGGATATATTTCAAAGGTAGACTTGACAGGGTTTGCTGATGAATTAAAATGTGGGGGTGTGAGAAAGGAAGGAGGCAAGGATGTTGCTGGGTGTTTAGCCTAGAAACCATTTATTGAGATGGGGAAGATGAAGAACAGCAAAATGTGTGTGTATGTTGTCTGGTTTTAGACATGTTAGGTTTGAGATGCCTAATAAACTTTCATGTAAAGATGCTAAGTAGGAAGTTGGAAAAGGGGTCCAGAATTCAAGGGAGAGTTTGAGGCTAGAGGTATCAATTTGGTGGCTGACAGCATAAAGATAAATATTTCGAGTCATGAGACCAGGGAGTGAGATGAGAGAAGTCTGAAGCTTTTGCTGCAGGAGCTCTGACATTCACAGGTGAAGGAGATGAGGAGAATCTGGTACAGAGGCCTGAGAAGAGCTGCTGAGTGTGGTAGGGGAACCAAGAAAGATGTCTCAAAGGCAAGAGAAGATGTTCAAGGGGTAGGAGGTGGTCCAATGTGTTGCTGGGATGAATAGAAACATGGCTAAATCCCCACTGAATTTGGCAATGTGGAGGTTATTAGTGACCCTCACAAAAATGGTGTCACTGTAGAGGAAGGGAGGGAGCCTTACTGATGTGGTTTCAAGAAAGCATGAGAATAAAGTGGAATGAGAAATGGAGACAATGAGTATGGACAGCTCTTTTCAAGAAGTTTTGCTATAAAGCAAAGAAGATACCTTGGGCAGTAGATGAAAGAGTTATGAGGTCAAGGGGAAGTTTCCTTCCATAAATGGTCAGCACCTAATGCAGGTCAATGATCAGTCCTGCCGTAATGGTGCCCACAGTTGTGGGGGTGGCCAACTAAGCCCATCAGAGTATAAGTGCTAAGAGAGGGGCAGGCTCAAGAGGCTGTGCCAGCCACACTAAGGGGCTAATGGGGTCCATCCAGATAGGCCAGGGAAAGTTTCCAGAGGAAGTAATGTCTGAGCCAAACCAAGGTGACTAGTCTTCAAGAGGGTATAAGTACAGTTGAGTGGGCACATCCACTTAAATTAGCCTTTTGGGGCTTTTGGCCACTATTAGGTAGTAATTAAAGGCTTACTTATTGGTCAATGTTACCTTCCTTCTGTTCTATGCTGCTAAAGGATAACGTTTACCCCTAACCAAAAACACAGCCTCTGCAAGCTTCCCTAGCCTCTCTCTCCCTTGTCACTTTCACTTTAGACTTTTATACTTGACTAGAGGCCCGGTGCACAAAATTTGTGCAGGGTGTGTGTGTGTGTGTCCCTCAGCCCAGCCTGCACCCTCTCTAATCTGGGATCCCTCTCACAATCCAGGACTGCTGGCTCCCAACCGCTCACCTGCCTGCCTGCCTGATCACCCCCTAACCACTCCCCTGCCAGCCTGATTGATGCCTAACTGCTCCCCTGCCAGCCCAATTGCCCCCAACTGCCCTCCCCTGCAGGCCTGGTCCCTCTCAACTGCCCTCCCCTGCTGGCCTGATCACCCACAACTGCCCTCCCCTGCTGGCCATCTTGTGGTGGCTATCTTGTGACCACATGGGGGTGGCCATCTTTGATCACATGGGGGTGGCCATCTTGTGTGTTGGAGTGAAGGTCATTTTGCATATTACCTCTTTATTATATAGGATACTTTTTGATATGACAAACCTGTGCTGACTACAGTTCCCCTACATACCACCATGTTACCTTCCTTCTGTTCCATGTCCTTGCACAGTGGAACCCTCTCTCTCTGGAATACTTACTTTTGCTTCTCCTCACCTTCTCATCCTCTTCCATCCACCTGGTGAACAAAAGTGGAAACCCTTGTCAAAATTTCTAGTAACAGACCTGAAGGTATTCATACATTATTATTAGTATTGATTCTATTTATTGAACACTCATAATTATCAGTTATTCTGCTGGATACATCCCCCTACATTGCACTTTTGTAAGGACCTTCCTCCAAATTCCTGTGTTTCTAAAGCTAAAGAGGAATGGACCAGTTGACTTTTCAGAGAGGTCAAGCCTGGAATGCCCTTTTTTCTTTTTCCCCTCCCCTCCTTTCACTCTTCCTTTCCCACTCAGACCACAGGCCATTTGCACAGGGCCCATAAAGCCAGGTTTCACTACACACCACATTACGTATTCTCAAAATCTCTCGCTTTAGATTAAATCTCCATCTCCTTGGTGCCTCAGGGCACTAGGTGGTAGGTTGGGGTCCAGCGTGCCAATGGTCTACCTGATGTACTGACCACTAGGTAAATTGGGTGTGGGAAATGCAGGCCTGTGCAGAGCTCACACTGGGAAGTTGAAGGCAGTGGTTTGGAGACACCTGATGGGAAAGCCAAGTCTAAAGGACAAGGAGCAGGACTGTAAGTGAGAAAGGAGCAGGTAGGATGCAGCAACTATCCTGGAGACACTTCCCCAAATTCTGGTGGTGTGTTTGCAGTGCCCCATTGATGGTTCTGAAGATGTGTTGGGGGGTTGAGAGAAAAGGACCTGATGAATTCACCCCCAAGAGCATCTTACTAGCTCATTATGGCTTAATTCTATTGGCTCTCCTAGGCTGATCTTTTCAAAGAGAGTGCCTAAAGAGGAAAAAGTTTTCACAGTGCTGGAATTTCAGGTAGTGGTAACAGCCTGGGGGAATGACATTGGTAGAGTGACCTCCTCAAGACCCCCCCAAATTAGACCAGAGAGATGTTTGCAGTAGCAGATGGATGAGGAAAGCTATGAGGATGGATGTCTTAGTTGAGGTTACTGCTCTGATGTTGCAGAGGCTGGAGTGAGAGCATGAGCTGGTGCTCCCCCATGCCCAGTATCAGGACATACATTTATCATGGTTTCCTCCATTAAAATCCAGCTTAGGATCTGAGTAAAGCAGATTGCCTGGTCTCCGGGAGACCACTTACTTGTGTGGTGTGACCTCTGAAAAATCATTCAAGTATGGCTTAGTTCCTTCATTCATTAGATGGGGTTACACCTGGCCTCCTGCTGCACAGGGAAGTGACCATCAAATGAAACATGTCAAATCACTTTGTATAATGTAGAGTTTTACACAGTTGCAAGGAGTTACCCTTCTACTGAACTATGAACTCCTTAAGGAAGGAACCCTGTCTCGTTCCTCATTGTGTTCCAAACCCTCATTGTGTCCCTGCCTGGGCAAGGAGGGAGGCTCCCTTTACTGGAGTTGGCCTGGATGAATCCAAGGATTGCTGCCTGACCATGTGGGGCATCCTTGAGCAGGGATCCTGCCACACCTTGGCTGATTGACAATTGCTCACACTTTCTCTTCCCCCTCACCAATGACACGTCCATGTTTTTCCCATTGAAAACGCCATTTGGGAAATCTGTTGTCTCCAAGAGAATCCATTAAGGTAACTTAATGATCACCTCCTTCCCTCAAAGGCTCATTATTTAAATCATTGCTCATTATTAGCCGTCCTATTTCCCCTGGCAGCTGTGAGGTACAATGACATTTCCAGGTTTCTCAAAGCATGCTGGGAATGATCCTGCTAAGTTGAGTGGCTCCCATTGGCATGGTAGCAATGGGGAATGGCGGAAGGCATTCCCCACCATCACATCAAGTGGGTGACAAAGAGAGAGCGTCAGATGTCCACACTGTGGGCTCTGCTGGAGACAAAGCCTCTTTTTCAGCATTGCCTGAAAGAAAAAGAAAGCCAGAAGGAACCTGGTTATCGTCCTGTGATGTAGTGAGCTCTAACTGACAAGGCTAGACCAGGCTGGCTTCTTTTGGGTTAAAGTATCAGGAATAAGAGGTCACAGGCAAGGTGGGAAAGAGAGAAGCAGAGAAAATCTGTCTGTGGTTTTTTCTTTTTTTAAAGAAAGAAAAGTTCCTGCTTTTCTTTCCTGTGTGAGAAAAACTATTTAAACTGGCACAAAATATATTTAAGAAGCATATTCTTAGAGTTACTTAGAAAAATGCCCTGTATATTCTGGCAGCAGCAAAATGTATCCTTAATAGAATTCATATGGGGCCTTCAATGATCACGATGTTTGGAGAGGAGCCAGATAGTAAGTAATTTAAACATCACAGGAAATTAAATTTTAGAATTCAATTTTGCATAAAGTTTTCTGTAATGAAAATGTCACACATAAATTATGGAGTCTGATTATATTCTTTTTTGACTTTTTAATAAAATAATAGAGGTACTTGACAGTCAAGAACAAATGCATATTTTATGTGAATAGTATTGCGTTCAACCAACGTCCTCTGGAAATAATGGAACAGATGTTAACACTGCTCTATCAGCTATCAGGTGCTCTGTTAAACACAAGTATTTATTAAAAAATGCTAACGGGGTTGTCTTTTAGGGTTATCTAATTGTAGGCTTAAAATGTAGATGGTTAATGTAATTAATTATACATGTAGAATTATATAGTCGGGCTATAATTTATTATATGCATGCATATATAAATTATATAATATTCTGTTGTAAATTAATTTAATATGGGCACAGGGAATGACTTCTTGAAAATATTAAATAGTTCATAATGTGGTTATAAATCAAAACTAATCTGAATTTCCACTTAATTTTGAATTTTGAGAAGGAGGATGCTTTAACTCACTGTGGGGACTTTGGGGGTGCTGATTGTGTTTTAGATTAAATCCACAGCCTGTAATTATTTTTAATAATATTCAACTAAAAAACACCCCAAATAAAAAGCCTGAGCACTCTTAATTTGTTTAAGGCCAAGCAACATTTTTCTTCAAAGGGTAAAATATAATGAACGTTTATTTAGAAAATTGACCTACTCCATCATGACTCTGGGGCCCAGAGCGGGTCTTTCTTCAGGCTCACAATGAACTCTTGCTGAATGCAGAGATCATGACCCTACTTTCTTTTGGGGGAGAGAAGGTTTGCCTATGGATTTTCTGTTAAATATTTTCTTCTGTGAATCCTGTTATGACTTTATCTATACATGTTTTGTATTGGGGGAGGGGACTCCACATATTTTAAATTTTAAAAGAACACAACAAAGCTTTCTCACTTAATCAGAGTCACACAAAAATGCGGGCCCAGGCTGTTTAGCCAGGAGCTGTGGCTTATTTTGGAGAGCAGGCCATGCCCGTTCACAGTGAAAGGAAGACGAAGATGATGTCTTGTTTGCCTTCCAAAGCAATTTCTTCAGACACGGGCATCCTTCTGTTTTTGTCTGATTGTTAAAGAGAACAATGGCCAGGGGGGCCGACTTGTTCCAGTTTGCCTGGGACCTTCCTGGTTTTAGGATTGAAAATCCCATGACCTGGGAACCCTCACAGTCCTGAGTGAACTGAGATAGTTGGTCACCTTAATCATGACCCGCAAATGCTTACAAACCAATACTTTAAAAAGCTGTAGGTACAAAAGCATATATGCTTCCTCTACAATGGTGGCATAAAGAGACAGAGGTTCCTACATCCACTGAGGATGAACTTCAGTCCCTTGACTGTTAGCATGTGCCAAAGGGTTGGCCCTCACCTTTACAAGTTCGGTACTTTTATAAGCTGGCCCATGGGTGGTGATCAGGCTCTCTTGACGGATGGAGGAAGCCTCCTCAGTTACTGAATGGAGGGGAGTTCCTGCTGTTTTGTATGAGGCATTATGGGAGCAAGTGATGAGTTTATGTTGGCTAAGTCTCTGAGATTTTCTCTGTTATGACATCTTGTGAAAATGTAGAAGTTGTTGTCTTGAAGTAGGGTGCTTCCGTTATAAAAATCTGAAATACATGGCATTGCCTCAGTCATCAGGAGTGGGTTGTGAGGAAATTAATATCGGAAGCTGGAAAGATGACGATCCCTGTTATGTTGTGGCACAATATTTAGGCAAACTATTGCTTCTAATAACCAGGCAGGAAGGTCACTTATCTAATGATTTGCAGTGCTATGAGAATAGAAAAATAGAACTTTAGGACTATTATGTCATGTTATTGGCTATATTTGGCAAGATATTGCAAGAAGACGAGCTAAGGAGAGAAGTAGTCAGTTTATAAAGCAGAAAAGAAAAGAGAATGGAGAGAGTTCGAATTCATAACCTAGAAATTTAGAAAAGTTAACTGTTTCTAAAATCCATACAGTAAGAGATGGTATTGAGAGGAAAAATGCCTCTCAGTTGATTAATATGCCTCAAGGCAAACATTCCTCAAGATGTGGCCTTCCCATTCCTGCCTAATTTCAGTAGCCACTATGAAGTTGAGAGAAGGAGGCATGGAGGTGAGGAAGCAAAGAAATTAAGCAGAACTGAGAACTACATGCTGAAAGTCCTTTGAGGGTGCCTACTGTCCAATGACATGAGAAGCAAAGAGAGTTTTCAGGGAACTACATAGCTAAAGCAACCACGAAAGGGTATGTGAATATTCAGAGGCCCAAACAACTCTGCAGCCCCTAATAGTCAATGAGTAGGAGGCAAGTTGAGATAGCCAAAAGTTTAAATTCCTTAAACCTCAGTTCAGATGTGGCCAAAGAAAAAGCCAGAAGAAGAATCTCCTAGCGCCATGGTCAGCAAACTACAGCTCACGAGCCACATGGGGCTCTTTGGCCCCTTGTGTGTGGCTCTTCCTAAGCCTTAGGAGTACCCTAATTAAGTTAATAACAATGTACCTATCTATATAGTTTAAGTTTAAAAAATTTGGCTCTCAAAAGAAATTTCAATCATTGTACTGTTGATATTTGGCTCTGTTGACGAATGAGTTTGCCAACCACTGTCCTAGAGGATCAATCTAAGAGCCATGGAAAACAATGAAAAAGGGAGCTCTTGTCAGAGAGCAGATCACAGCCTAACCAAGGAGCCTCCCTTCCCAGGGGTATGAGGTCTTCCCAGTGTCTTCCCGGCTTCCAGAACTGCTGCGGCTCTGGGGCTGCTATGTTTCCCCCATTCCTTCCTTTCCAGATGGAAGTATTTACACATACCTCAGTGGGTGGGTGTGTGTGCTCATGCATATATGTGAGTGAATAGATAACTTACTTTTTTAGATCAAGACTTCAGAACCTGAAAAGTCACATCTAACCGAATCTGATGGAGAGAGAATTGGACATCACCCCCAAAAAATGAACTTGGAGTTGGATGCAACAGCTGAATGGAGCTTTGGCTCGTTTCCCTCATAGAGGAATTATGAGTATTCTGTGTAGGAAAGGGAAACAAAAAAAATATTTGGTGATGAGAAGGGTGGGGTGTGGCAGATTTAGTAAATGATGATCAAATATTCCATGTGCTCAGTTATATTTCCCAGCCTCTCTACAGTTAGATCAGATGTGGAGTTAGAGGACTTTCACTTAGTATAAGTGGCTTATCCTGCAGGTAGCCATTCTCACTATTTCCACATGGATTTTTATTTATTTACTTTTATTTCAGACAATATTTCCTAACTTGCCTCTACATTCCAATACATACCCTGCTTGGAACTTGTATCACTCCTCTTCACTATCAATAAATACTACTTTGTTCTTCTGCCAATTATGTTGTCCAACATTTAGGGACCAAAACTTAGTTTACATTGGGCAGGCTTCTCCCCATATCTACTCATCTTGGAAACAGACACTTGTTTTTACGTTCTTGCCATTTTTAGAATCAACTAGAAATGCTACATACGAATGTGAGAAATTTCATTGCCTCCAGAGCACTGTCTATATTAAACTCTCACCATATTTATCAAATGGAAAACTTGGTCTCAGTGAGCCTTTGCAGATACTATGATTGGTTAGGATCACAAGTTTTCAGTATTGAACCCCTTCTCCAAAGTGTTACCCTAAGGATTTCAAAAATTTTATTTCTTGGCCTAGAAAGAAGATGACTCATTAAACTAGAATTTTTCCTTGAGTAAAAAGTCACAGGAGAGACTATTGCTGACATGGTGGCCAAAAGGAAGACCCTTATCCAACTAATTGCTTCTGACCTCAAGGCCTAGAGCTCTAATTGTACTGACATCTCTGGTTGTCAAGAATACCAGCGGCATTGCTAATGCAATTGGCCTTATCTTAAGATATACATTCCTTTCCCCTAAACTGCCTTCCATAGACACACATGTAAATCTGTCTCTATTTATGGATCATAGCAGATGGGGCTAGTGGTTTCTCTTCCTCTTATCTGCTAATTCCTATGAGCTACCATCTTCACTCTTTGCCCAGCTGCTAAGAGAAGCCAGGTTTTATGTCTCTAAGGGACAGCACTAGGAGGAGTGACAACCTGAGCAGGTCTGTAGAGCAGCACTGATGTCCTAGGATGGAGACCCGTGTGAAGAGTTCAGGTCTGCACTGTGACTGTGATGTCTCTCACAAGACTTGGGGGATGTTAGGGAGTTCCTTACTGGGGCTACTGAGCACACCCCGCATGTCTTTACCTGTGGGACTGTCCTCCGATGGTGAAGAGTTGTGACTTCTAATGGAGAGGGTGGGTGGTGCGAGGAAGAGGCAGCCTTTGTGCATAGATAACAGATTCTCCAGATATGGGCATATCATTCCACACTTAAGATGTAAATGCAAGAAAATGTTATTACAGGAGATTTCCATCATCTGAATATTCAGTGGCTGTTTCCTTATTTTGAGTGAAAGTTATATCATAAAACATTAATAAAGTGACCTCATAAAATTAGCACTGCCCTCCAGCATTAGTGTGTGTCTCTGCTCATGGCGTCAACATCCTTGTCTGCTGGCTCCTGCTGGGTTTCTGAGGTGGCAAACATCTGACAATAAAACGCAAGCAGGGAAAGTGATTGCAGGGGGAAATGGGAAATGTTGCAAGAGGTGGGAACTTGAAGCATGAAGTTGATAAAAGTGATGTTGGGAAACTACTTCAATCACATGTAAAATTATTAACAAACGAAGGTCTGTCAGAGTCGACAATAAGTCAAAAGGGATGGATTTACTATGCACATTCAAAAGAGAACCATTGAAATATCAATTTTTTTCTTAGAAAAATTTCTGACGTTTCTGAGTCTATTTGTGAAAATAACTTTCCCTAGGATCTCCTGGGCATGTATAAAGTGAAGACTGATGAACTTTTTCTGTTAGTTTGATTGAAAAAGTTATATGAAATCCAAACAAACCAATCAATATTTGACACATTCTTTTTTCCTTCTAAGAGTTAGCAACTAGTTGTAATTATGATCTATACTTTGTTAAATATGGTATAAATTTTATTTTCATAATTTTAGTTTCATTACTTTTTTAGGTTAAAGTTATAATAGAAGCTTTTGTTCCTCACTGCTTATGATGTCCCTATTTTAAGAGGACTTTAAACCTTCCAGGTACCAATTACCTCAGAGATAAAGGACCTCCTCCTGTATTTGGAATAATAAAATAGGAATTATTTTATTTCATTTTCATTGTAAACAATTCAAATAGAGAACAAGGAGTAATGCAATACCAAATACATATAAATAAAATGTTACATAGATATACATCGACCAGCTGCCTCCTGCACATCTCCCACTGGGGATGTGCCCGCAACCCAGGTACATGCCCTCGACCGGAATCGAACCCAGGACCCTTCAGTCCGCAGGCCGACGCTCTATCCACTGAGCCAAACCGGCTTCGGCAAAGATATGCTATTTTAAAATATTCATTATATTTACCAGATTGTGTTTCCCTTAGATTTTCCCCTTTCAGGCTGTGTGGCCCTTGTGTTTATTTTCAGCCAATAAGTAATGTCTCAGTGTTTAATAATCCACTATTTACTTAGTCACTTACCTGGAGTTGTTTAGTTGAATGTATCTGCTCTCTTTCTTATTTCTCAGGAACCCAATCCTGTTCCCTTGGGTTTGAATGTTGGAGCAAACTCCCTGTGCTGGTTTTCCATAGGTGAAGCAGCAGAAGACTTCAGATTATAAGCAAAATCCTCCTACTGGGTTTGCAAAAATCACTTAATTGGGTAAAGTCTTAGTTTCATAATCTCCAAAGCGGAGTTAACACCATCCTCTTACCTCCCTTGCATGGTTGTTACAAGACTTAAATGGGATGATGTCCATGTTTGGGAAAACACTTTGTATACTGTAAATGGAACTAACGAACACTGACAGAACCTCTGTTAGGAACTGTGTTCTGAGTGTATTGACAGATCTTATCTCATGTGGTCAACTGCAGGGCTGGGATATTATTATTATTATGCAGCGTGACGGTCCTAATAGTTTTTGATGATTGTGAAGCAAATTCCCTGCTCTGGTTCGTTGACCCTCACAGTGGTGACCTCCAATCCCATTATGTCTTCCCGACTTGTTTCTAATAGACTCACTCAGGCTGTTCCCTGGCAAGTAACTCAGTGTAACCCTGTGACCTTGGGGCACAGCCTGCCCAAAGGAAAGACCACCCAGTAACTGAGACTCCAGATTACAAAGCCATTCAGCATGTCCCCTCTCTCTTACAACCCTCCAACTTCCAGCAAATTAGAAATCTGTCACTCCACCTTTGTAATACCTCTTGAATCCATTTCCACCCCTTATCTCCTTTGCTATTGGCTTATTTCAGGTGGTTGTTAGGTCTCACCCAGACACCTGCCATGGGTGTTGCCTGTAGGCCTCCTCAGAGGCTATAAGGCCCCCTGCTGGTGGGCTGGGTGCTGGTGCTCCTGTGCCCAACAGGCAGTTTGAAAGGCAACAGGGCTGAAGTAAGAATTCCATCTGGGGCTTGGGTCTCAGAATCCACCTTGACTTGGACTGACTTCTGCCTCCTTAGACCTATTGGTCGTGCCAAAAAGGTGACTTTGTGGCATGGGTTGGGGGAGCTTTATGTTCCCCATAATTTCCATTAGAACCCACTAGACCCACCAGCAAATACAACCTAAGGTTACCATGCAAATATAACTTTAAGTTGTAATAGCCCTTCTAATAAGATCCCTATTCCTGGGGTCACTCTAACGTAGGGATTCCAGAGCCACCTAGTCCTGCACCTGGATTTGCCTGGAATTTTCAGTGCCTGATTTGACCTATTCTGCCTGCTGGATCCAGCTCTGCTACTTCTGTTTCCTCCCCTGACTGCCTGTTCCTAAGACTTGACCTCATTAACCTTTTAGACTCCTGACTTCTTCAGTTACCCATGGCCTGCCCCAAGCTCCAGACCTCTCTGATTCACTTTCATCTGAAGGGAAACAGGTTTGCCATAAAATTGAGCATAAAAAGTGAAGATAGTGGACTTAAAATGATTTTGACTCTTTTATATTAAGACCAATTTAATACACACACGTATTCATCTATAATTACTGAAACTAATGTTCACAAAAACAATACTCATCACTAGCACATATGATTGAATATTTTCTATTCTGTTCTCTCTTTTTTTTTTTTTTTAAAGAGTCACTGCTCCTGACCCACCAGCTGTGCCTGATCGATTGAAGGAGCTCAATTTGCTCTTTGAAATGTCGATCTAAGGAACACTTCATGGGAAAAGTGAAACTGAACTGGGTAGGCCTTATTTATAAAAGTAACCCGGGTTTTTATCAGAACTTCAGTTTTTTTTTTAGTTTGCTCCTCTTCTTTTACCTAATATGGGTGAATTTTGGGAAGAGCATCCTAATGTATCTCTTTTGAAAACATGTGTCTAAAGTAGAACATTTTTTCCCCCAATCAATGTTTTTGTTATTTTTCAATCAAAGGATTTAGAGTACAAGCACTAGGCCTACTGCCTCTGTTATCAGTAATCAGGGATTAAGAAATACAGTGTGATTGCTGGGGGTAATTTTGTCATCTCCATGAGCAATTTCTCTGGAACTGTCAATTTTATTGTTGGAGAATTTAAGATCAGGATGTGGATTGCTGTCAGGGCCTTCAGCTCTAAGTTAGAAGAGTTAGGAGAAGCAAGAAAGCTTTGCCTTCAGCCTGGGAGAGGATCTTCATGGAAGGCTGACAGTGATAGCTGACGGAGTTGAGGATCCAGGAGGAGATCTCTACTTACAAAGAACCTTGTGTCTCAGGGGTCCTCAACATGGTACACTGTGGATTTGCCTGAAAAAATTTTATATTGATTTATTTTTAACTTCTTATTATGTAAGCTTTCAAACGTATATGAAAGTAGAAAGAAAAATACAATAAACTCCCATGTACCCATCACAGGACTTCAATTATTATCAACTTATTGGCCAATCTTGTTTCTTCTGTACCTTACCTACAATGGGCACATGCCTATTATTTTGGAGTAAACCCCAGACATAATAACATTTCATCTATAAATATTTCATTTTGTATCTCTAAAAGATGAAGGCTCTACTTTTTAAAAAAAAAATATATATTTTATTGATTTTTACAGAGAGGAAGGGAGAGGGATAGAGAGTTAGAAACATCGATGAGAGAGAAACATTGATCAGCTGCCTCCTGCACACCCCCTACTGGGGATGTGCCTGCAACCAAGGTACATGCCCTTAACTGGAATCGAACCTGGGACCCTTTAGTCCACAGGCCGACGCTCTATCCACTGAGCCAAACTGGTTAGGGCAAAGGCTCTACTTTTTAAACATCACCAAGAATTCCAAATGCCTGGATCCCTTATCAATTAAATCAGAATATCAGGGGGCAGGACCCAGGCATTGGTAGTTTCACAAATTTCCCAGTGATTCTAATGTTGTTATCATACTCAGCAGAAATTGAAGACTCAGGGCTAAAGCCTATTATGGACAATGGTCAGAAATAGGGAACTGCAGCATATGCCTTTATTAGGGCAAGGGTCACGTCTACTTATTTTTACCTTTCACAAATTTTTCCAGTTCAGTTCTCACCTCTGTGCAGGTAATGCCCAACATCAGTATATTCTAGTCCTGACCTAACTTCTGAACTCCAACCTCAGATATGTCACTTGCTGTAGGCCATTTCCATTAGTATGTCCTACCATCATATAAACCTTACTATGTTTAAAACAGAGTTCTCCCTCTGTTCCCCAAACCAGCTCCCTCTCTGAATGGCTCCATTTCTGTCATCTATTGTTTTCCCCTTATCATTCATATACCAACCAGAGCCTAAATTTGTTAGTTTTCCACATTTGGTGCAGCTAACATCCATCCATTATTTTTGTTCACACACTCACCACCCTCCTTCAGTCCCCAGATTCCATCCCAGTTCTGTAAGCAGGACCTTGAGCAAGATACTTCCACAACCTTGGTGTCTTTCTCTATGAAGCCCAGGGGTTAAGACCGGACTACATGCTCTCTAAATTTCCCCCCAATTAGAATATTTTAAGACTTGATGCCACTTTTTGCTTCATAGTGCATGTGACAACCAGAACTTGAGTTTGCATAGAGAATAATAATGGAGGCACCACTCATGGAAGATTTAGGCTTCAATGGCAGTAAGGCAAGGAGTGCATATGGTCAAAGTTTCCTCTCCCAAGTCTCTTAGGTAGATCTTTCTTCACCTATACATCAGGCGAAGAACTGAGACTGGCTCGCACTTAGGGGACATAAAAAATAATTTGAAGCACTAGAGAATCCATTCAGTATGGGGAGATACTCACACAAGGAGAAGCTCATGAAACTTAGGCCCAGCAGAGGGAATAGCAGATCCAATCCCTCATCTACCCTAAAGGCTGTTGGAGTGGCCTTTACAATAGCAATGTTTTCTTTCTGGTCTGTGCCTGAATTTGCTCCAGTTAAGTGACCATGTGTGTAATATCAGGGGCAGAGCTACCACTGACAGACCAGACCATGCTTCTAAAAGAATTAGGAGAGAAGCCTAAAATGCCTTAGATACAACATTCACTGTCTTCTTAAAAATTTGATGGTAAGGTGAACATCCACCCTTACCCTCTTCTTCTGCTCCTACATCGCTTTGGAAAGCAGCCAACCCTCTTTCTCATGCCTTCCCAAGGCCAAAGAAATGCCAGTTCAGCATTGAGGGTCATCAGGAAGTGATTGAGAGGCTGGCAAAACCCCAGATCTCATATTTAGGACAGAACAGTGTGAGGGCAGTCTCTTTATTTCTCACAGAGATATGTCAAGACATTGTATCCCTCAAAGAAAGCAAACATTGGAAAGGAATGAACATGTGAATTTGGATGTGGCTCCTGGACTAATGTAATTTGGTTATCGCTGCTCACTTTTTGAAACAGGTGTCTCATTCCCGAGCATCTCCTCTGACTTCTTAAGACAAGAAAGTCCCAACAATTTCTAGCTTTCATCACAACCATCTCACATTCCAAACTAAAAAATCTGAGTATGAGGAGAGGGTATAATTGTAAAGAAAAAAAATCAATTCTTTAGACTAAATAAAGTGTTTCTAAAATAAAAGTGAAGAAAATATATGCTCAACTTCTCAGTATTATTTGAGATTTAATGAAGTCAATGTAAGTCCAGATAAAACTGGAAGCTAAAATCACTTAGGTTATGGAGCTTGTTTAAACATAGAAATCATGGAAAATCTAGGGTTCTGGGATATGCCATTACTCAACCCATTCCTCTTAAAGAATCTTCTAGAACGCAAAGCTGTATTCTGGGAGTCAGCCCACATAGATTGGTTGTTAGGTGAGTATTGGGGAGAGGGCAATCTGCCTAGTGCAAATATTACAGATATGGAGTCTGAAGTTTGCTTTACTTCATCTTCTCTCTAATGCCTTCCCTTTTTTTAGGCATTTCTCTATCTTTCATTTCGTTCCTGTGCTTACCTCATAGTTAATTAATCTCTCCAAAGCATTAGCCAAGCATTTCTTAAGGTATTTTCTCTCCTATTCAATAATTGAAATTTCAAAGGATTGATTCTCAAATAGGGAATTTTCAGGTGTCAGAGGAAACAGGGAACCTTGACCATCCATTCCTCACATAAAGGCTACTCTTGGGCAACTCATGAGCAATTACTTGCTATTACTCATGAGCAATCCTATAAAAGTGCCTCCTTGCTAGAATAGAAAAACTCCCTGAGGACAATGCCAGTGCTCACCATTATATCCTCAGATCATAGCACAGTGCAGGGCACATAACATGTGCTCAAAGAGAGAAATTGAGGAAGGTTCTAGAGTCAACGAAAAGTGGATGTAGGAGGCCATTTGGAACTCATCTAATACTCTCTCATACTACAGATGAGAAGACTGAACACTAGAACAGTAAGGGAAACAGACATTCTTGGCACCTACTACATGTACTATTCTAGTACATATTTCTTTGTCATATCATTTTATACTTCTAATATGTTTTTATGGTTAAAATTGCTATCCCCAGTATAGATAAGGAGACGAAGCCTTATGGAGGTGTAAGTTACCCAAGGTCATGCAGCTGGCAAGGAACAGAGTTGAGATTTGAAGTCTGACCTCTCTAATTCTAAAGCACATACTCATCTGGTCTCACCCATCTGTCTCCTGGGAAAATATTTCAAGGTAAGTGACTATTCAGACCCAAGAACGCAGAGCTCATTAGAAGCAGAGCCAGCATTAAACCTGACATCACCTGACTCCAATCCAGTTCAGGCCACTGATTGACTGTAAGTGAAATAACCATTTTGGATTCCAAACTTATTTCCATTATACTAGTCCATTTTAAACACTCTTCCAAAGTGTAACAGTATAATAGTTACCAAAAGAGGCCTTCTTCCATGGCCCATCTCTTTTGCTGCCATGAGAATGGATCCATATTTCTGATCACTTGAAGGGGCCTTTCTCATTAACTAGTACATCTTCACTCATTCTTTGGCCTCTTCTGCTGAGTTGGCAGCTGGTCTGTAAGAATGACTTTACTATTGAAGAGATTTTGCAAAATCCTTGACATAGTTGAGAATGATTTCCAAATGATGATAGTCATTTTGGTGTTGTTTTTTGGTATGTGTTCCATATAAATTTGGCCAGTTTTCTTGAGGGATTAACACTCTGATCATGTTAAAGTTCAGTTTAGTGGTTACTGTTGGGTCTCCACTGCCTACAAATAAAGCCCAAGGTCTTAACAGGTCACACTTGCACATGCTCCACCCTGCTCACTGGCTTTATTCCTCTCTGCTCTCTGCCATGTATCCCTGACTTCATGCATAAAACATTCCTGAATTTCCAAGTCCTTCCATGACTATATATAGCACTTCTCTTTCTCTGACAGGAAAATTCCAGCTCATTTTTCAAAAGCTCAAATTCATCACCTTTGTAGAGCCTTTCTCAACTCCGATAGGGCAGTGCTCATGACCTCTGCACTTTACATAGAGAACTTGGTACAAATCTCTCTGAGAAGGGAAGCAACAGGGTACCAAGCTTGGGAGCATCCATTTTGCATTCAAATCCTGGCTCTGCCTCTTTTTAGCTATAGAACCTTGACAAAGTTATTAACTTCTAGCCTTCAGTTTCAGTATTTTAAAAACAGGGATAATAACAGGACTAACTCCTGGGGTCATCATGAGGGTTCTGTTGATGATACCCATGAGATGTTCAGGAGAATGCCCAACACACAGCAGATGCTCAATGAACCACGTCACATTATGATGTAACTTTTTTTTTCAACCTGCCTGTGTCCTCTACTAGACAAGGATCTCCCAGAGGCTATGGAGTTGAGTCTTATTGTTTTTGGGGTCTCCCCATGTATATTATAGAAGGGCTTTCTACATGCACAAGTGAACAGTGCAGTTGAGTAGGACCCCTTGCTTGGGGTTTAAAGTTCTACAGTCACTATCTTGCAATTATTAATAATTTTAGGTTTGAATTTGCACTTGTCTTTGAGTTTATGTAAGTGAAGTGTGATGGGACAATGGAGTGTGTACCAGGCAGGGCTTGGAGCCTAGGCTCACATCACCTCTACATTCCTCGAGGATGGCTTCTCACTGGCATGCTTCCTGCCCCTTGTGTCCTGCCTCACCTGGTCTCCCTTCTCTTGCTTGCTCCAAGACTGCTGCAACCTTCTGCTGAGGGATAATGACTAGGTCGCATTGTTGAGATGGAGGGGTGCTGGCATTGCATTGTCACTCTCAGTCCCCAGAGGGGGCCTAAATACAGGTGTGGAGAGGGTCTGAGTTGGGTGTATGCTCCATGATATCTCAATAGGGTAAGGTAACCACCATTCCTCCCCCAGGCTGGCAGCTCCATGATGTGTTGGGCAGGTGTAGGGGTCTCTCTAAATCATACCACTAATCCAGGGACTACAGCATCCAGAGCAAAGATTGTAAATTCTTGGGGTGGGTGCCCTTCCACTGTGGATTGGGATGACTGGCCCATGGAAGGGGAGACTGACTTCATTTGTCCTGGGTGGGGCCCCACATTTTCATTTTGCACTGGATCTGCACATTGTGTCACCAGCCCTGCTGTAGATGCTACACGCACACGCTCACAGAAGAATCACAAGGTGAAGAGGGCAGAGAGGATAGAATGAAGATGGAAAAAGACAGTTTCTGCAAAGACCGGGCTCCTCATAAAAAATCACAAGCTTAGAAAGACAGATGTTAGACTGCTAGACAGCTGGGAGCTGGAAGGGAACATGCTATTTCATAGTCCAACCTAGAATGACATGTGCTTTTCCATGTTCAAGTACATAGTTCACTGTTCCCTTCTTAATTCAGTTTTACTTACATTTTCCCTTCACTCAGATCTATTGCAAAACCCTCAATATCTTCTGTCTTCTTTTGCCAGGATGAAGCAAAGATCCACATTTGGGAAATGGTGAAATAGTGATAAAATCTCATTAGAAAGAGTTCCTTATCGCGAAAATAATAACTATGCTCAGACATGTTAAGTGCTTTCTCTTTAGCAGTCACTGCTCATAATGAAAAAGCAACGGGTGATAAATTCTCGGCAGCTTTCAACACAGTCTCTGCAGAGGAGTTCTCACAGTGAGAGGAGAGAGGGGCCCTGGCTGAGTGTTTTACAGATCTTTACTCTGCTTCTAGCAGCTATCTCTTAGTTGTCTATTTCCCCAAACACCCATAAATATCCCAGTCCCTAATTACTGTGCCAGGAAAGTTCACTTTAGTTGCTGTAACTCCTTACCATATGTTACATAACTTGAAAATAAAAGAAGATTGAAGTAAACTTGGCTATATAATATCAACAAATATTTATTGAGACCCAGTGCCCTACAAACTTCTCTTCATTTGCTAATTTAATTCTGCAAAGAGAGACAAGGGTCAGGGGAGGGGAGAGGGAAAGACCAGACGTTAATTTGCTATCATCTCAAGCATATTCAGACGAAGAATATGATTGATAGCAAAACACTAATTAAAATGAAATCATTGAAAAATATTTGGGAGCCCAGTGGAATTCTTTATAACAGAGTGTGATCTACAGCAGACAGTTAGAAGATACATCAAGTCATCCAACTTGCGTGCTAGGGAGAGCCAGGGAAAAAAGGCAAAAATGAGGGAGAAATAGACCTTGGCAGAGGCTGTTTTGCAAGATCCAGTATGAAGTTTCACATCCAACAGCCCCCTCCATAATGCTGAGTAAGCCTGCAGTTCCATCTCAAAGATTTTCCAGCTGGTAGTTTTCAACCTTCTTCCCCGGTTTGCCTGCCTGAGGCCACTGGCTCCCATTCAGCACAACCCC